>NW_022589719.1:5493288-5658699 GCF_004348235.1 Phoca vitulina | reverse complement strand
ACAAACAATCACGGCCACAGAGGGCTCACATGCCTGTGTTGGCCTCAGCTAATTGCTAAATTATTTGCAGGGGCGGAGATGAAGGGTGTGGAATGTTATCAATCTAGTTATTCCTTGTCAATTCTAGGGAAGAGCGGTACACTCAAAGGTCAACGATGTACTTACTCTTGTACCCTCTCTTTCCTCAAAGAAGTGTATTCTTCTTCCTCTAATTATGTGCCTGGAAACTCCTACACATCTTAAGATCTACTTAAAATGCCACATTTTTTTTTTTTTGTTTGATTTTCCCTGAAATCTTTCTACTTGGCATTTCTCTTAAATGCATAATTCTTGCTCATCTCTGTTATCCTAGTATTATATTAACCCTTGGTTTTAGCATTTTAGTTAAGGGAATGGGTCTGAAATTCTCCATTTGTACAATGGGGTTTTCTGACAGTACCCATGCCATACACGTCTTGGGGGATCAACTGGAGTAACCTACATAATGTGTCAGAACAGTATCTGTTATGTAGTAAGTGTTCTGCAAAATACTAGCCATTCATTGCTGCTATATAGCACTTATTACCTTGAACTAAAGCCACTGGTCTACGTCTGTCTTGTTAACTAAACGGCAGTTTTTTAAAGGATGGACATGTGCCTGATACAAGTGGAGAAAGCACCTAAGAAGAGTATACAACTATATTTAGTTGTATACTATACCCATAGTTGTTACTCAGTAAATTTGGCTAGATTTGATGGGAATATGAAAATAACAATTCCAGGGCAATGCTTGATAGTGCAGAATTAATCAGTGACACGGGGAATCAGGCATGATAAGGAAAACATTTTTTTTGACTGCATAAAACATTCACAAATGCTTTATGAAGGAGTCCTTTATGATGCCTATGTTTTTCTAGGACCTATGCCACGTAGACTGTTCTTCTGTCTAAAGCCAGAATAGCTGCCAAGTCTCATATTTCACACATATTTCATTATGATAATGTATTAGTTTGCTGGTGTTGCTGAACAAAGCACCACCAATGCAGTGATTTAAACAGAAATTCGTTGTCTCACAGTTCTGGAAGGTAGTACTCCAAGATCGAGGTGGCAGCAGTTGGTTTCTTCTGAGGGCCGTGAGGAATAAGCTGTTTCATACTTATCCCCTATCCTGTGGCTTTCGATGGTTTTTGGCAATCTTTGGTGTTTCTTGACTTGTAGAAATATCACCCAATTGTCTGAATTGTCTGCTTTAATTTTACATGGCATTCTCCCTGTGTGTGCATGTGGGTGTCCAAAATTCCCCTTTTCATAATGGCACTGGTCACATTGGTTTAGGGCCCACACTAAAGGCCTCATCTTAATTAATTACACCTGCAGCAGAGCGATTTCCAAATAAGGTCACATTCTGGATGTTAGGACTTCTTACAAATTTGCGGTGGTGGGGGGTGGGAGGGGGGTACAATTCAACCTATAACAAATGGACTAAAAATTTTAATAAAGGGTATCCTATGTAAATAATTCTCTCTCTTCACATAATGTTACATTTGAAAAACACATCAACTCCCAAGGTCATTTAACCAAGAATCATCGGAATTTCTCAGGTCTAGAAGGACATAACCAATTTTTTTCTGAGTATTTTCTTCTAAATATTCATATTTTCATAATAGCTTTGAGTCTGATCTCTGCTTTTCTAAAAAGACTTAATGGACACATTTGAGTCCCAAGGAATTTCGCACAACGATAAAGAGAATATTTATTCAAGTATAATGAGAATATTTATTCTAAGTGGCACTACTTTAATATAAATTTTGCTGAATGACTAGGCCAAGAGAATTATTAAGCAGCTATCACATAACATATATAGATAAAATATTTATCACAATATTTACCCAGGCAGTAAAAATATTTTTCTTAATAAATTTGGTTTAGAGAAGGAAAAGTACATTGAAAGTATATATTGATTTTGACATTTGATGTCCCTAGGGACACAATGCAGAACTGAGGAACATCAGATCAAAGTATGTTGCAGAAATTCTAGATAATTTCCAGTGAATACTGAAGTCAGTAGCCATAGCCTCAGAAACTTTGATGTGCCTCATCTATATGCAATCTTTTTTTCTCTTTTTTTCCTAAAAAGAACTAAGCTTAATGAGTCTCTGAAAACAGCTATGCTATATAGAAGACAAGGTTAGTTCGGTTGAAGATGTGAGCAATTATGTCGTACTTGTTCTTGTGTTCCTTCTATAATATTCACAGGTGCAATCAGAAAGATGAGAATTACAGTTATTCTATAAAACTTAAGGTGGGCATTAAAATTATCTCGATTTCACAAATAAAGAAATGGAGGCAGAGAGAAGGAGTGACAAATCCAGAACTTGGATTCCTGTTTCCATTTACTTAACCACTAAACCACATCTTTTTTTACTCGTACCAAAAATTAATTTCCATAATTCCACTTGAACTGCTCATTCAACTGATGTGCAAATGCTAACTTAATGGGAAAAATAAACTTATCATAAAATTTTAACCATGAACTATTAAAGAGGTTCATCAATCAGATATTTATTGAACATTTACTCTGCCAGGCTTTGGGTGACACCTTAGGGAATAGCTATGAATGACACAGACAGCAAATGGGCTCTCAGGGAGTTAAATCTGGACTCAAGGAGGGAAGGGAGCAGTATAAAGGAAAACAAAGAAAAAAATAGCTTCAGTGCTAAAAAGAAAGTAAAAGAGATGACATGACACAAAGTGTTGAGACAGAGAGATTGCTTGAAAGACTGGAAGAATATGATCTTAGAAGGTAAGATATTTGGGTGACACTTTGCTTATAAAACTCTGGTTATGAAAAAGACCTATGGCAGGAGTGTTCCAGGAAATGAGTGAGGAAAGTGAATAAAGAGGTAACTTGGTATTCGCAACAATTGTTAGAGAACTCTGCACCAAGTCTCAGGATCAATTTCAGGAGATTTCATGAAATTTTAGGGAGACCTAATGATTGAGGGCTCAGATTATTTCTGCTTGTTCTCCATGCAGTGCCATGACAAAATTCCTAACAAGCAAAAATGGAAGGTCACCAGCTTGTGGCTCCATATCATTAGAATTGGGGTTTTTTTATAAAAGTCAAACTCTCCTTGGAAACCAATTAAGATTATATTTAGGTAATGGATAGAGGGTGATCTTTATTATTTAAATACATAGGGGGAAGGAAGGAAAAATAAAATAAGATAAAAACAGAGAGGGAAGCAAACCTAAGAGACTCTTAACTATAGAGAACAAACTGAGGGTTGCTGGAGGGGAGGTAAGCAGCGGATGGGTTCAATGGGTGATGGGTATTAAGGAAAGCACTTGTGATGAGTACTGGGTGTTATATGTAAGAGAGGAGCCACTAAATTCTATTTCTGAAACCAATACTATACTATATGTTAACTAACTTGAATTTAAATAAAATCTTGGTTGAGAAAAAAGTATTTCTTCACTTATAAAGCAATGCATTATCATATATAGTTACATAGCCTCTTTATGAATATATGAATAATTTTACATTAAATAAACTGACATCTGAACTTTTAATCTTCCTTTCTCTGTTTTACTTATTATTTCTCTTATAAATCTATCACTTTTTACCATATAATATAATTTGCAAATTTTGTCATTATTGTTTATGGATTTTTACTCTCTTGAGAATATGAGCTTCATAAATGCAGAGATTATTATCTGTTCTGTTCAGTAATGTAGAGTCCAGAAAAAGGCTTGACAGTAGGTACTCAACAGATATTGAATAAATAAATAGATTAATGAATAAATGAATTTAAAATGGTGTTTAGTGGCTACAAATTCAAAGTTATATATGTATTTTTTGTGAGGGGTAGGACACCAGAAAGTGTGAATATTTTAGAGAGAATCCTATCGTTAAGCCAGGTCATCTATTAAGCTTTCTTAAGCCTTATCCATGATTAATCCATCCATGATTCTCTGTCACAGCCATTTAGTTTAACATCTACTTGTGAATGTTCTAGATATATACATACAAACACACACAAACATGTATGTAATACTCTAAGTAAATATTTTGTTAAATATTTTTGTTTTACATTAAAACAGTATTTTTTTCTTTTTATGAATCTCTAAAATGGGCATAGGCAAAATGGATGAACTTTACATTTTTGGTAGCAATTTCTTTTTGAGATTTCTAAAATCCTAAAAGAATTTAGACTTAAAGGAAAAAAACTAGCTTAATTGGATTGACTATATTGACTATATTTGCTTTGAATATAGTGAATGTGTAAATACATACCAAGACACCAAACACATGATTCATGAAAGGCTAGTACTATGGAGGAAGAAACAAGTCTTTAGCATGTTTACACTCGGAAACTTTAGTTTATGAAGTTTAAATGCAGTCTATGTCCATATAAAACAAGACAGTTCTTGCTTTCCCAAACACACAAGATAAATTTTATTTACTTTAGAATTACAACTACCCTATTAAACACTTTAATTTAAACTTAGTAGATTTTCAAAGTAAAGATAAATCATCTATAGTCAATGCGCTAAATCATTCACAGTGTAGCGTAGAAATAGGGAATGAAAACTAAACTTCAATTCATGCCTTTAACATGATATTTTTCCCTTTCTTAACTTCTCTATTTACAAAGATAATAAATGTATCTTAAGAAACTTTTACACTCTTTTACACTCTGGGACCCTGAGATCATGACCTGCTCTGAAGTCAGACACTCAACCTACTGAGACACCCAGGCGCCCGTTTGAAGATTTTTCTATTCTGTTTATATATTTAGACTGCTTGGAGGTAAACAAATAAACATACCATTTTAATACTGCCGTAAATGACCATGGACAGTCTTCGTCATCTTAAGCCAAACAAATTTTTATAATAGCTTTTTAGTTTCAATACCAAAAGACAGGTGATAATAGATGTTAGGTGATAATCCGGAGCCAGATTATGGTTCTCTGAATTGTAGTATTGGATCACCCACTTAACAATTACATAATTTTAAGTGACTTAATATTCCTCTCAGTTTCCCCATCTGTAAAATGGGGTTAACAAATATAACCATCTCTTGGTGTTTTGCTGAGGATTAAATAAATTAAAGAAGTCTTAATTTAGAAGTATACCTGGATTTTTATTATCAGGATGCAGAGAGAGAGAAATGTTAATTTGTTTCTATAATTCTGGACAAGCCCTTCAGTTCTCTGCCTTTGTGGTTCTTCATCTGCAAGATGATAATACTAGATCAGAATCCTCTGTTAGAAAACTGAGCAGATGATGTGCTCTCAATCTAAGAAGGTTTCGGGGCTCTTGCTCTTGTGCATTCAAATAGCTCTGGGCATAGTGGAACTGGGTGAAAAAATGTATCTATGTGATACAGAGAATACTTAATAAAAAATATAGACACTACTGTGATATTTTAGGAACTTTGCAAAGAGAATATATAAAAGGAACTAGGGGTCCCAATATCAGGGACCGGTATTCATATCTGAAGGAAACTCATTGAGGGTGTGAGAATTGCCATCATTACCAAATTAACTTCTCCAATTAGGAAAAAAAAATAGCTGGTGTTTATGGGATATAGGGAATGGTGAGACATGCTCTTGAATTTATTTTATTTTATACCAGCCAGAATATAAGAAATGGCTAAGCACGTTTCAGCCTATTCAGAAAAGTCAGTTCTCAAATAAAAATAACTCAGCATTATTGGAGACCTCATTTTCCTCTTTCTCTATGAAACTAAAAGCTTGTTACTCAAGAAGGCTGGCCACAGTGACCCCTTTGTGAAATATCTGTGCCAGAATAGAAAATTCCATCCCCTAAAAATGCCAACGGAGGCTATATGGTGTGGACTGAAGTACAACAGATGTTATGCAGGAAGAAAGAATGTCTGTGAACAGGCAAAATTGGGCAGGACAGCATCAGGCAAAATTAAACAAGTTTCTTTACTGAAACACTTATCAGGGCCTTCCATATATGCATGGCTACCATAATACCTGGCGCGTCCTGCATTTAGGGGAACAAAAAACATCTCACAGAAGTGATCACACTATGGAAAATGATGATAGCAGAAAGCCGTTTGGCTTTTTTGGAATCTGCACAATGTGCATTGAAGTTTCTCATAACCTTGGGCAAATTACCCACTGCTCTGAGCCTCCATGTTCTCATCCATAATTAGAGATACAAAATTTGTCATCATCTTCTTTCATATCTCGGATGCAAGTGACTCAGAAAGATATTGTTAACATTTGGAATTGACTTAAAGAAGGTATTTTATGATCTTTGCTAAATAAACACTGCACCTGAATACAGTCTAAACGAGCTTATTAAAATTTAACTGAAGTTCTCTCCTCTCTTTGCATTTCTTGACTTTTCTCATAGTTTGTGGCACAGATTGATTTTCTCCATTTTCACTTCTCTTCGGATGACTCAGATATCCACATCTGGAACTTTATCCATTCTCTAGGTCCAGCCTCATATTTCTGGCAGCCTAATCCAGAGTTCTTCCTGTCTGTTTAGCTACATCACTAATCATTTTAACTTTTTCATGTGTTCTATATTCCACAACCTTCTGTATATTGTAGTACCTTTCAATTCATCATATCTGCCCAGATATTCATTTATTCACTTAATACATATTTACTGAGAACTATGTTCGCCACTTTAAAAAAAAAACTATCATAAATGGGGTAAACTCAGGCAAATAGATTAAAAAAGACATGAAATATATGTCCGTGTAAAAAACCTAGTAGAGTTCCAAAGACATAGAAAGGAATGAATTTATATAAATCAATGAATGTCAGTAATAACCATACAAAATAACTAAAATTACTGTGATTATTATTTGTTAACATAGGGTTTTATTAATTTTAATCATGTTAATTACATATTAATAAAAATGCTATAGAACATTAAACAGGGGACTTAACATGGTTTCACCATCTGGTTAACTATTTCCACTCTTCTTTCTCTAATATCTTTATGCGACAAACAGAAAATCACTTAAAATATTTATATCTAATTTTATTGCTCCTGCCTTGCTGCTTAAAACTTTCTCAGAGCTCACCATCATAATTTTTAAAAATTCAAATACACACTCTACTCAACTTGTATTTGAGGCCTAATATCCTTTTTTTTTAAAGATTTTATTTGTTTAAGACACAGAGATACAGAGAGAAAGAGAGAGCATGAGCAGGGGGAGAGACAGAGGGAGAGGGAGAAGCAGGCTCCCCGCTGAACCAGGAGCCCGACGTGGGACTCGATCCCTGGACCCCAGGATCATGACCTGAGCCGAAGGCAGACGGTTAACCATCTGAGCCACCCAGGTGCCCTGGCCTAATATCTTTTTTAATGTTCATTCTAGAAACCACTTTTCCCCTTTTTACTCCAAAAGCCTAGCATGCTCATGATGCCATGTCAACTCTCCTTCTCATACACAAAGGAGAAGTAGACGGCGTGGTGTTAGTACTCTAGTATGCTTGTGTTTGAAAATAGAGGATATCATAATTCAAAGGAAAATTCATAAGCAGTAGAATTGAGATACCATAAAAAGTCAGTAGGGGAGATATTTGGTTGGTATTAGGCCATACCACGAAAGCTTCTGTGTAAAGTTGTTTCTGCTAATTGGTACTTGGTAATGTGATTAATGGCTTTTTCCACAGAGAAAAGTTTCTCTGCCCCAAATGCCTCCATTTGCCTTACTTAAACTGCTTTAAGATGCCAGCTCAAACCTTGTGACAATAGTGCACATAGGTACATTCTTCCCTTGTAAATATCCAATGACTTGAGTTCTTTGCATGGGACTTTACAGAATAGATATCCTTAATCATAGTTTACTACCTATGCTTCTATCATAAGCAATGATTTTGAGTCTTAAACATTCATATGCTTGATATTTAAACTCATAGCAAGTGTTAGAATTGAACTTTATAGTTAAACATCCTGCTTTCAACTAAAGACTTTACTACTTCCTAGCTTGGGGTCGTGTGTAAATCACTTAGCCTCCCTGAAATTCAGCTTCTTCTTCTGAAAGTTAGGATTGTCATCATAACTATCTCTTAAGATTGTTATGAAGATAAAATATAAAGAGAACATGAATGTGTTTTAAAGAGCTGGAGAAAAGTTAGATATATTTCCTGAAACAGAGGCTATATATTCCGTTTTGTGTGTAGAATTTGGTATTGTGATTAACAGGTCCCCCAGGTTTTGGAGGCTGACTGCCTGAATTCAAGCTCAGGTAACATCATTTGTATTCTATGATTCAGTTAATCTGTAAAGGAGATTAATAATAACCTAACCCATAGGTTTGTCAGGTAGATCAAATGAAATATGTATGTAGACCACTTAGCAAAATGCCTGGGACATAGTAAATAGTAAATGAACGTTAGATGTTGATGATGATGGATGAATGAAAATGCTAACAGATTTATTCCAAGTTCTGTGAGCATCGAGTATTATTACTTTGTTAGTTATGGGATACTCTTTCTAATAGTTATAATTCATTAGTAATCCACAAAAAATGCTTAGAATATGAAAAATATTTCAAGATTCTGCCAACTTTTATCTTTGAGTCATACTTAATTAACTCCATCATGTTATACAAAAGTATCCCTTCTCTGCTAAGCAAAATGCAAACTCCAGTCTTAGTCTTTTGGTCAAGACTAAATACCTGGGAGCTCAATATGTTAAGATGCGTAGTGGCTGACTTAGTAGAGAGATAAGTTATGTATTCACCAACAAAGACCTTATCTGTATTTAACCCAACTAATTAGACTTTTATGGGATTGTGTGTTGTTTTAAAACCAGTACGTCGGTGTCTCTTCCTCTGGGACTGACATACCAGTAAAGCTAACCTAAACTCCATTTCCTAAGCAGGAGGATAAGGAAATTAAAATCATGTTAAAAGGATTCACCACTTTTTGCACAGATGTCAAACAGTTTTCAACTTATTAGTCAAACACAATTGAGTTTGTCTGCCTTGATTGCTGTGCTGAAAAGAAATCTGAAATCTTGCAGAAATCAAGTGCCATGATTAAAGAGAGATGTTTAAGGACACCTGGGTGGCTCAGTTGGTTAAGCGTCCACCTTTGACTCAGGTCATGATCCCAGGGTCCTGGATCAAGCCCTGCATTGGGCTCTTTGCTCAGCGGAGAGTCTGCTTCTCTCTCTCCCTCTGCTGCTCCCCCTGCTTGTGCTCTCTCTCTCTCTGTGTCAAACAAATAAATACAATCTTTTAAAAAAATAAAAAGAGGTGTCTGCCATGGGAACATGGAAATCACAAGTGAACTATGTAATCAAAATTTGTCACCTCTGATTTTTATAGCAGAGAATGAATAAATGGAAGTTTAGAGCTTCTTATAAAACACGGAAGAATAACTTCTTGATATCATCCACAAAAATATCCTCTACGAATGGGTTTTATTTCACAATATTTGTCAATATTAAACTTATATCCCAAGGAAGAAAAGAAAGATGTAGGGTTATACATTCAATATCATTGGGCAAATGATACTATTATAGAAAAATCCCAGCAGTGACTTTCATTTTAGAAAAATGTTTGTTTCTTTATGTTGTGGTTTTGTTTTTGTTTAAAATACATTATTTTTAGACCAGCTTTAGGTTCACTGTAAAATTAAGCAGAAGGTACAGAGATTTCTCATTTTCCATATACTCATGCTTCCTCTACATACGTCTTCCTCCATTATAATTTCCCAAAGCACAGTAGTCCCTCTGTTATAATCAATGAATCAGTATTACTGTTAAGTCAATAGCTTACATTAAGGTTCATTTCTGGTGAAATAGGAAATTACACAATTTGTATTTTGCTGTTTATACATGCATATGTATTTTACTCATATTATAACATTGGAAACACTGCACAGAACTATCTCAAATTAAAAAAAATAATTTTGATTTACACCTATTCTGCTTAACATGATCTACCTTCTGCTTACTGATGAGGAAGGAAAGACTAAAAAGAAAAATATAAGTTGCATTACTTTCCATTTCCTTTTATGGGATCAGTTTCAGTGTAAGTGGCTTGTTTTAGTCTGTTGGGGCTGTTATCACAAAAATATTATAGATTATAGCTTCATAGCCTATGTATAGCCATAGGGGATTGTTTCTTTTTTGTGCACCGTACACACAATCTTCATTTGTGTTTCTGTGCCCTCTATGTCATATACTGCTTCTTCTGCTGAAAATGGTAACCATTGAAGATAATGAATAGAACCTCAGGGATCTGTGAGACAATATCAAAAGTTCTCACATATCTGTCATTGGAGTGCCAGAAGGAAAGATATGAGATTATGAAAAAAAAAAATGTTTAATGACATTATAGCTCAAAATTTCTCCAAAATGGAGATTACTTACAGATTCTAGAAAACCCACAAACTGTAAGAAGGATAAATATGAAAGGAACAATGCCTAGATACATCATAGTCAAACTGTTTAAAATTAAAGATGATAAGACAATCTTGAGACAACCAAGAAAAAATGACAACTTACATAAAAATATAATTCAAAGGAATATACACTTCTCATTAGAGGACCCTGGAGACTGTGGAAAGAACTTTAAAATGCCTGAAATAGCACCAAGTGAAAATACCCTCTAAGAACAAAGGAGAAAAAAAGAACTTTTCAAATAAAAGAGCACTAAGAAAATTCATTGACAGCAAGTTTGCACTCCAAAAAATGATTATGGGTATTTTTAAGGCTTAAGAAAAATGGTAAAAGATGGAGATACAGATTTTCATTAAGGAATTAAGAACATTGGAAATGACAAATATTTATATAAATGTAAAATATTATTTTTCATCTTAATATCTATAAAATATCTATAACTTTCAAAGCAAAAATTATGAAAATTTTTGAGGAATATATTGCACTAGATATGTTATACATGAAAACTACAGTATAACATGGTATGAGGGTAAATGGACCTAGTGCAGGCAAAATTTCTATGTTTTATAAGAAGTGATAGATTATTAATTCTAAATAGAGTATGGATATAAAGCTTTATATAAATTTTAATCCCCAGAGCAACCAGTAAATAATTTTGCAAAAATTTGTAGCCAAATATCAAATAAGTTAATTATAATAAAATTCTAGACATCATTTAAATAATCTAAAACAATATAGAAAAAGTCAAACTGAAGAATAACTTAAAAGGGGTAAACAAGAAAGCTAGTAATAAAACGGTAGACTTAAACCCAAACACATGAATAAAGTATCAGTTAAGGTTCTCCAGAGAAACAGAACCAAATGGGTTTTACATATATCTACCTATAGTTATATCCGTATTGATCTCTATGCCTCTATACTGATACTGATCTAGCCATAGATAAAGTACTTTTTGTTTGTTTGTTTGTTTGCTTGTTTGTTTGTTTTTTAAAAATTGGCTCATGAGATAGTGGGATCTGGCAAGTCCAAAATCTGTAGGACAGGCTCAAAGGCTGGAAACCAAGGTAAGAGTTAATGCTGCAGTTTTAGGCAGGATTTCTTCTTCTATACGAAACCTTCGTTTTTGTTCTTAAGACCTTCAACTGATTGGATGAGCCACCCATATTATTCATACGAATTCATTTACTTAAAGTCAACTGATTATTGATGTTAAACACATCTAAAAATACATTCACCACAACACATAAATTAGTGTTTAATTAACAAAGTGGGCACCATAGCCCAGCTAAGTTGACACATTAAGTTAACCATCACAAATAATTACAGTAAATGTTATTGGACAAAATACTCTAGTTAAATGCAGAGATTACCAATATAATTTTTTTAAAAGCAAACATTCTATCTAAAAGTTATGTACTTCAACTGTAATAATATAGATCATTTGAAAATATATGGATGAGGGGCACCTGGGTGGCTCAGTCAGTTGAGTGTCCAGCTCTTGATCTCAGCTCAGGTCTTGATCTCAGACCCGTGTTAGGCTCCGCTCTGGGCAGGGAGCTTACTTAAAAAAAAAAAAAAGTAAGAAAATATATAGATGAACAGGTTATACCAAGCAAATATCAATCATCAAAGACTAGAGTGGCATGATTTAGAATGGAGAGAAAAAGATAGCTATTTAATAACAAGAAGACCAATTTATCCAGAGAACATAAAAACCATCAAAGTGTTTGTGTCTAATAAAAAAGCTTCAAAATACATGAAGCAAAAAAACATTAGATTTCATATGGAGAGAAAATTTACCAATAATAGATATTTTACATCTGTCTCCTCACAGTTACTAAGATAACTAAACAAACAGTAGACAAAATATCAGTAAAACAACCACCTTGAGTTGCATGATAATCATGAGACTCTATTCACCCAATAACAGCAGAGTACACATTATTTTCAAGTGTATATGGTATGTTCACCTATATGCCATATGTTAGCCCAGAAACTAGTCTTAATAAATGTAAAAGCTTTGAAATCATACAGAGTATATATTATCATCTAATAAGGATAAAATTAGAAATCACTAGTGTATGTGATTGCATTCAAAATTTTAAGAAGAGTCCAATAAACCAAATGTAAGTAGAAGGAAGAAAACAATAAAGAACAGAAATCAATAAAGTAGAAAGCTGGCAAACAATGGAGAAAATTAACAGAGCCCAAAAGTTGGTACTGTGAAAAAAAAAATATTGATAAACACCTTCTAGGTTGAAGAACAGAATGTGAAAAGGAAAGCAACTTACCAATACCAGGAGGTGTTACCACAGCAAGTAGCTCAGATAATAAAAGAATTATAAGGGAATAATACTTACAATTTAAAGCCAATCTACTTCCATGCCTAACTAAAGGGAAACACAAAGTCTTAAAAAGTACAACTCACCAAAACAGACACAACAGGCCTTCAAAGGATTCAAAAACCTACAGTCTGTCTCACTGAAGATTGATACTGGGTTTACTATATTCCACAATGACTAAGTTTCTCCATTTCAACACCCACAGGGGCTGTTAATTCTGCCCCGAGTCTATATATCCTGTTCATATCTTTTACTAACTTTATATGCTTCCATTATTATTCAATGTTTTGGACAATAACTAAACACATGTGTGTTGAGCATTATATATATATATATATATATATATATATATATATATATATATATAGGGGACTGTTGCTATGCACCAGACATGTACAAATGTTTCACAAGGCACGTAGCCATCACTACAACCAGTGTTGTGCTGGTAAACAACTCTCCTGGTGGTTTGTAGTGTTTGTCATTTTCACGGTGAAAATGCCCACAACGTGGTCAGTTTCAATCCACCCGTGGTTTAAAGATCAGCTTGCAAATTTCCTGAATATTTAATAAAAGGCTCTGATGAATGAGTACAAGTAAATTCCAGCAGAGCAGCAATGCAGCCCTGGGGGATAGATAAAATTATGACCCTCATTTTGTAAATAAGGAAAACTGAAGCATAGAATGGTTAAGAAAATTACCCAAATTTCCTCTGTTGGTAAACAATAGAATTGTGTTCAAACCCAGGTCACTCTGAATCTTTTTGCAGCTGAGCGACTCTGCCCACTCTGGGAGCAGTACTGCCTTACAGGATTTCTTTTTCTGGATGTGACCTCTTGGGAAACAGGAACTTACCTATTCATTTTTGTATTCTTCACAGGGCTTTTATTATTCTGCACCTTATTCCAAGTTATTTTAAATACATATATGAGTTAATTGAAGGGAAAATGTGATTAAGGATGAACTCTGATTTTATGCTTGCTTGTGAAGCACAATAAACTTGAGAGATCTTCCATTGACAACTATTAGAATCTTGGTCAAATATCTGTAATTTAGGAATTCACTATCACAGGCAAAGTAGTAGCATTATCAGTTTTATAATCAAACCCCAAACTAAATGCTGAGAAAATTAACAGTATTGTTTCTGGGTTTCTTTTTTTCTCTGTGTTTCAGGTGGTCTTAGGATAACTGCAGAATGTCTGGTTGATAGCAGAGACTGTCTTAAGAGTCTTTAGATATTAATATTAGTAAACTCACAGATTGTGTGGCCACCCTGCTGGTGATGGGCTCAGGTCCGCACCCAGAAATGGTTCAGATGATGAGGCTAAGATGCCACACACATAGAGAGGGTATGAAAAGGTTTATTTTTTGTATAATGACGTTTCTTAGGAGAGTAGGGCAGCCATTCACATTGGTCCTAAATAAACTAGATGACAGCGGGGAGTTGTGGCTTTAGTATTTTTGTTATTAGAGGTGGGACTGGGTAAAATTTCTCTTGCTTACATGGTAGGGTTAACGTGGTTTGAATTCCATGCTGGTGCCAAGAAAGGAGTGTTTGAGCTTTCTTCTTGGCTTCCTTATATGTAGGATAAGAGGGAAAGGGGGCAGGTGGGGCCTTGGAATATCACAAATGGAGTCAGAATCTTTATTACATCACATTAATCTGAATTGAGAAGGAAATTTCCCATGTAAATGTAACTTGTGTTTATGAAATGTCTTACAGGAAGACAAAGGAAAAATGAGGGAGAAATTGGAAACAAGACAATATATATAAGCCTGCTGTTTAAAATTCCCATACTTAATTCTGAACAGGATTTCTACATTCCAATCTGTTGACAATATTTGAATCAACCGTTATAGGGTTTTCTTCTTCCTCTTTTTTTTTTTTCCCCAGAGCCTCTACTTCTTCAGAAAAGGTGATTACACTGTGAACACTTGGATAATCCAGGATATTCTCCCTATTTTAAAGTTAACTGATTAGGAAGGAGCTTAATTCTATCTGCAAACTTAATTTCCCTTTACCATGTTACATGACATATACATGTATGAATTAGGATGTGGGTAGATTTGGAGGTCATTATTCTACCTACCACAAGCGTGCATGGAAGGAGGGCAGATTCCGGCCGTTTATGCCCGAAGTGAGGCTCCTCAATGGGCAGTGTTTATGCTAACGTTCCCCATTGCAATGGCAGTAGCTTTCTCTGAGCCACACTACACTGTGAGGACTGTTCTCACTGGTCTTCATTCTTAATTTCTTTCACAGTTTTCAGGTCTGCATTGCTTTCTGAGGTCTTTCTCTGCCTACTTCTGTTTCCCAATCTACCCTTCACAGGTATTACCTCCAATAGTACTTTTTAAAGATCTTATTTATTTATGTAGAGAGCGACAGCACGGTGGGTGGTGAGGGGCAGAGGCAGAGGGAGAGAGAGAATCTTAAGCAGACTCCCCACTGAGCACAGAGCCTGATGCCACAGGGCTCCATCTCATGGCCCTGAGATCATGACCTGAGCCAAAATCAAGAGTCAGACCCCCTAAATCTTTTGTACTTTTAAATCTATCTTGGTGTCTGTTTCATGGAAGACCCAAATTGACAAAACAAATCTTGAAAAGTTACCAAACCAACATGAAATAATTCATTGTTTCCAATCTAAAGAAGGATACTAGTTCTTGGCTTAGATACTACTTCATAAATTCACTTACTTAAACATACTGATTAATACACATTCAAAAGTTCACCATCAAATTAGAAACATGATGGGTAAATATTCACATTACAATTATTAGTAAAAGTTGATCAGCCTTACTCAAGTTAAGTATTAAGTAGTAACTGATAGATCATATTGAGTAACGGACAGTATCATCTTGTCTCAATGACAGGCAGCGGTATAAAAACTAAATCTACTTTCTGCAAAATAAATCAGTGATCACCAGAGTCAATATGTTAGCTATGTTACATATGCTTACAGATAATCAGACCTGACTAATCTGTAAGGTAAGGAGGCTTAATAATTAACAATTTAACCTAAAAAAATATATGTATTTCCAAGAACCACTGCAGACTTTTTTAGGAAAGACATGCTTTGAAGAAGGAATAAATTTGACCTGTATGCACCATTTAAAATTGGCTACTGGCCCAACCTGCTTATCTCCAGGCACACTCTCTGATAGTACCTGATTGAGATTGCAAGTGGTTTTGGTGAGCAGAACTATGTTTCTGCTTTCTCTGGCTAACTAGCAAGCCATTTACAGTAAAGTGGCACCCTGGCCGAGACCTGTGAAAATAGAATGTGCATACACCTGGGAGTTCAGTGGTTGAGAAGGTACAGACACAATGGCTGCACTTAAAGAGCATCTGGTGACTCGCTGCTGTTCTTTTCAAGTGTGTAAAAGTCTGAATGTCACTAATGGGCAAGGTCAGGTAGGTTATAGACACTTTTATAAACAGCAGCTATTTGAGGATAAGAAACTCCGGGACTGATCAGTTCAGTTGATGAAGTCTTTTTATTTGGACCCTAAAGAGGACTTTTGGCTCAAATTCATCCATCCCGAGGAGCAGTGAAAAGCTATTTTCTTGTCATAGCCATATCACACCTAAACTTCAAAGTTCGCTTGTGACCTTGTCAAGGCTATAATAGCTACCCTGTAAAATATCCAAACAATCAACTGCTGGCAGTAAAAATTAAAGCTATTCTGTGATTAAAATAAAGCAGTACAATAGGGCTGTTCATAAAATTAGATATTTTTGTGTTAATTGTTGAAAAGCTACTGATACAGCTAGCTAGTTTCAGTAATACTTTTACAATTACTAACAACGAAACATGCATGACTAGGACTTTATAGGCATCAGGCAAAATTTTATCAATTAACTAACTTAATGTTTGCAACCACCTTCTGGAAACTATGAAAAACAGTAAGACTAGAACATCAGAAAAGGAACAAAGAGAAGGACCAATGCCAAGAATGTGATCCCAATGTCATGACCTTGACTACTACAACAGAGCTTCAGCAAAAAACTGCAAGAACTTCAGAGCAGTTCTTCAGAGCAGAACTAATGCCTTAAATTTTGATCACATCGCTCAGGTAGGCTGAAAATCTGATCAGAAGGAAGGAATTATTAAAAACAAGACAAAAATATGTTGTTTGGGGGCGCCTGGGTGGCTCAGATGGTTAAGCATCTGCCTTCGGCTCAGGTCATGATCCCAGTGTCCTGGGATCGAGTCCCGCATCGGGCTTCCTGCTCCTTGGGAGCCTGCTTCTCCCTCTGCCTCTCTCTCTCTCTCTCTCTGTCTCTCATGAATAAATAAATAAAATCTTCAAAAAAAAAAAAAACAAGATAATAGGTCCACAAGGAGTCACTTATGCCAAACCTCATGTCACCAAACCAAGACAGTGACAGATTAGGCTCTCCCAGAAGTGGAAACTGAAGCCAGTCGATTAGGAACTGCCTGATCAGCACTAATTCCTTAATCTGCCTGATAGACCGCTACCATCTATCTCCTAAAAGAAAGTGGTCTTGCAATAACCAATCTGCGTTTTTGCCTACTATATCTTCCTTGTTCCCAATCCCTTCTGCAGATAAAAGTCTTTTGTTTTATTTTGTTGTTGTTGTTGTTTTAAGATTTTATTTATTTGAGAGAGGGAGAGAGAGCACAAGCAAAGGGAAGAGCAGAGGAAGAGGGAGAAGCAGGCTCCCCACTGAGCAGGGAGCCCGAGACGTGGGGCTCAATCCCAGGACTCTGGGATCATGACCTGAGCCGAAGGCAGACGCTTAACCAACTGAGCCACCCAGGTGCCCTAAAAGTCTTTTGTTTTGTTCAGCTCCTTGGAGCTCCTTTCTATCTGCTAGATGGGATGCTGCCGGATTCATGAATCATTGAATAAAACCAATAAGATCTTTAAAATATACTCAGTTGAATTTTGTTCTTTCACAAAACAAACTTATTTCCATTGTACATTTAAAAATTTATTAATGCTATTAACTGTGCCTCCGTTTGTTAACTGCTTCCCTTCTTATCTCTATAGACAGCATCCAAATCAGATCATTGTGAAAGTTAAATGAGTTAGAACTAGGGCTGGACCAAAGTAACTGCAAAGTAAATATTTATTGTCATTTATTATTTTTACTATTACGTATAAAGATAAGAAAAAAGACAAAAATATGTTGGAAGGGATTATTTTTTAATTTGTGGTGCTAAATAGAGGTATATGAATCCATACAACATTTTAACATTTAGTTTAGAATTTAAAATTAAGGCAAATATTTCCAAACAGTGTAAATGAAGCCATAGCTGTAGAAATTCCCCATTGATAGGACCTTTCTTTGCTTTTTCAAAAGCGATAATTAAGAGGGTTTTTTTTATGATTAAACTATTAAAGGTAATGGAGAAAACCCTAAAATCATTACCTTAGGAGTTATTTATTGCATAGCTATTAACACTCTTTCTTTCTTTCCTTCTTCCTTTTCTTTCTATCTTCTTTCAGAGAGAGAGAGAGCAAGAGAGAGTGTGAACAGGGGGAGGGGCAAAGGAAGATGGAAAGAGAGACTCTTAAGCAGGCTCCATGCTTAGCACGGAACCCCACTCAGGGCTCGATCTCACCACCCAGAGATCATGACCTGAGCTGAAATCAAGAGTCAGACGCTTAGTAGACTGAGCCACTCAGGCACCCCTCTTTGGTATTTAGACTTTTAAAACTAAACTTTACATGTGATTGCATAAAATATTCCTTTTTTTGTATGTTTGCTAACTACTCAACTTTAAGTAAATATTTCACTACACACAATGCTTATTAATGCCAAAATCATAGTGTAACTATTCCTTAATGGAGAGTAAGTCATTTACTAACCCTGAGTTCCTTGGTTTTGATTGAGAATATTTTTGATTAATTTGTCTTTCTATACATTTCTCTTTACAATCTGTGAAGGGAAGGAGTTTTGTAGGAGAAATATAAAATGATTTTCATTTGTAGAAGGGTATTTATGCTGATGATCTTTATGCATTTCCATGTCTCCTTCTTGGGGACAATTTTCCATGTTAACATAAACTAAGATTCCTTTTGCCACCTAAGCAGAGAGATTAATTTGAATGATATTTTTTATAATGTGACAAACCTAAAGATAAAAAAAAAGTGCACGAGAGTGTTTACCTGGGAACATAGACCAAGTTAGATATTAAGAAACTATTCTAGGTTGGTGCTGCAAATTACTGAGAAAGATTATCTCAGTGGCTTCAGTCCCATTCTTTAAGCACCCAAGGCCATCCCCCTAGTATGCCTGAATCCCTTTGCTTGCAATACATCCTTTCCTCTACAATTGTCCACAACTTTATTTGTTCTCTTAAAGCTGCAAAACTTCACCTTTCAGTTATAAAACTCATTTAAACTGGGATTCTCTCTATAATCATTTGTTTTCTCCATTCTACCATTATATACTTGGAGAGAAAACGGAGCATATGGGTTAAGTTCCCTTTCTGGTATCAAACAGATGTGGGTTTGAATTTTAGCAAGTTGTGTTACTTTGAACAAAAACAAAAATTATGATGACAATGATGATGTTGATGATGACAGATATAAGTAATAAAAATCTCACTGAGGCAGAGTTAAAATGTTGGAAGGTAACTACGTGTGAGATGTCAGGGATATAATTGAAGTTAAAATGTTTTAAGATTGTTATGTTTTGGGGGAAGGGAAACATAGGCAAATTTTAGATTTTAAATTAAGTATTAACATTAAAAATTAAGAATATCACTAATAAAATAAAAACGGAATCCTTTCAAAGTATTAAAGAGAAAATACAAAATAAAAACTTTAAAAGGGCAAAGTGTATTAGAGTTTTCAGAAAAGCAGTACTGATAAGACACATAAGTGTGGGCGTGAGCACATACACACACACAGAAAGAGAGGGATTTACTATAAGGAATTGGCTTTCGTGATTATGGAGGCTGAGAAATTCCAAGAACTTCAATCAGCATGTTAAAGACCCAGGAGAGCTGATGATATACATCTTCCAGTTTGAGTCCAAAGAGTCAATGATACAAGCTTCACTCTGTGTCCAAAGACAGTAGAAGACCAATGTCCCAGCTCAGAGACAGGCAAAGAGGAGGGAGAAAATTCTCCTTCCCTCAGCCTTTTTGTTCTGTTTGGGTCTTTAACAGATTCAGTGAGGGTCACCACATTGGGAAGGGCAATCTGCTTTACTCAGTCTACGAATTCTAATGTTAATCTCACCCAGAAACACCTTCACAGACACCCTCAGTATAATGTTTAACCAAATATCTGGTGACCCTGTGGCCCTGTCAGATTGGTACATAAAATTAATCTTCACAAAAACGAAATATCCTGTGTCTTGACTTAGGTGGTAATTATAAAATTGTGTCAATACATCAAAAGTCAGCAGGATGTGCATTTAATATTGATGCACTCTCCATATAGTATACTTCAATTTTTAAAAAATAAAGCAAGAAAAAAGAACAGAAAATGTATTGAAAAGGTAAAACAAATGTAAAATAACATGATAGAAATAATTACAAATATGACAGTACATTTGAAATGAATAAAATCCCATCTAAAATACATAAAGTTTAGATTGGATAAAAATAAATCCAGCTATATCTTATTTGCAAGAGATACTTAAGATGTAAGTTTACAAAGTAAGTTTGTGAATTAAAGAATGAAAAGAGGTATTTCTTGCAATACTAATCAAAAGAAAGCTGGTGTAGTGTTTGAGAGCATGGACTTAGGAGTCAGACTGCCTGGATTTAGAATGCTTGTTCTTGCAAATTCTGTCAAAATGGTCAAGTTACATCTGTTCATCATCTGTATTAGAGGATTTTGATAATAATAAAGCCTATTCATCATTTTATTGTGAGGATTAAATAAAATGATACATATACAGCAACAAAAAATGTTTGGCACATAGTAGATACTCAAAAATTGTTGGCTATTATTATTGTTTTGGTTAGGATTACGGTCATCATCAAATGAAATAAAATTTATAGCATCATTAGATATAAAGAGGCCATATATATATATATATAATGGATATATTTCAATTCACCAGGTAGATGTAGAATTCTAAACATGTATGGACCTCTTATTACAGTCTCAAAATATAGAAAAGACAGAATTAAGCAGAACAATTCAAAAATCCATCACAAAAATAATTTTAATGTTCCTGACTTACTACCTGATAGACTAAGAACAGACCAAAAAATAAGGAAGGTTATAAGATATTTGTGGAAAAAAACTTATTAATAAGCTTGGTCTAATGATATAGAGATTCTCTAATCTAACATTAGAAATTCATACATTTAAGTAAAACATTCATAGAAGTTATATAAACTGATCATCTATTAAGCTAAAGAAATTCTGAATCCACTATAAAGCACTGATTAAATATTACCCATTTTCTGGACCCAATAAAAATAACAGAAAAAAAATTTAAATAATAAGATAGAGAAGTAAATATAGGATTAAATTTTTTAAATGTTCTAACAATTTATGATTCAAGTAAATTGTAGTGGAAGTAGAATAAAGACTAGATGATATTGAAAATGCTAAACGCCTTTTATTACTCTACAGTATTTTTTCTCTGGAATTCAGGGAAGACTTTCAATTTCTGAATTCAGCAATTCATTGTTTCAGGGAAGTTCTGCATTTTATTTTGAAATTCTTCCATGATATAATTATGTACTTTCTGTTTCATTCATTCTGTTGTTTTATTTAAAAATATCAGTTATGGTACTTTGGTATTACTTTCTGTCATCTGTATTTCCTATCTATAATATGATAAATATTTCATTTATCATGTTTTATGGGTATATGTTCATTACAGACTAGCAGTAATTCAGTCTGGTCATCAAGGAAACTCTACTATTCACTTGGCTCTGCTTCTGAGCCTTCCCTCTTATAAGGGACCATTTTTGCACTACTGGGAAACTCTTCTTTTCAGATTACGGTTTTGGATTGTATCTGCTTTTCAATTTCATCTAAAATATTGTTTCCATTTTATGTTTTCAATTGATATTATAAAAAAGTTCATGCCTGAAAATGTTTTACACATCATCTTTGATGAGATTCCATCCTCTCATATTTGACTCTGTAAGATAAGATGTTGGTTTATTTTTCCCCATGAACTTTCACTGCGGGTCAAAAAGAAATTTAACACATTGTTCAAACTATATGAGTGTGCTGAAATTTTCCACAGTATATTGTTGTTGAGACAAATATACTTTCACTATTAGTATTTGCTGGAAACCAGTCTGAGACACAGGTATTTTGAACTGTAAAACTATCTCCTAAAGTTGAATTTTTACCTCCATTATACAGTCAACATTAGTGACCTGGATACAGGCTTTGAGTTGAAATAGACCTTAAAAAAATTTAAAACCAACTTTAAAATTCATGATATCTTACCTGCTTTCTGCATTCATATTAACAAAATACCTATTATTTAAAATGTTACTTTAAGAATATAATGTGTGTCCTTCAGTCATAATAGCAAAAACGATATTTATGTTTGCTTCTAAATCTTATATTCTGTTAACAGTATATTAAACTTTCCAGATTATTCACTTTTAAAGATAAAGGAAACAAAGGACATAAAATTATCTCTTGTAGATCATCAAGTTTTTGCATTCAAAATTTGGACTTATTTTGATTTTTATTATTTGTTGACTTATTTTTAAATAATATATTACCTTTGTCAAGAGTAAGTAGCTTAACAAAGGTTTGTCCAATATTTTTAACAGACATCGAAGAATCACAGAAGCATAGAGAATAAGCACAAATTACCTCGAACCATAACCAACAAAGCCCAATTATTTGTTTACTACCCCATTAATCCTGAAGTTTTATTGTTTCTTTCCAATTACCTGATTGCAATGTGTTCAATTTTATGAACCTCGTTTTGCTTATTAGCCAAGTACGAGCAGTCATAGGGTTGGGAACCCTCCCGCCCCTGGATGCCACCAGGGGGCAGCGCAGGCTGTGGCTCAGGCAGCCGCCTGTCCCCCTCTGCTTCCTCTGGCTCTGGTGTCTGGTCCACGAAGGGTTAACTCAGCCCACCTCAGACCAGTGGGCCCAGCCCTTCTTTGTGCTTAAGGAAGGGGGAGGAGGGGTGGTGAGGTCAGGAGCAGGCCAGGCTGAGGAGGGCTCTGGGGGGGAAGCTGGGGGAAGGGGAGTCAGTAAGAAAATTCCTGCAAAACATCCAATGTACTGGCTGTTATAGAGTAATGGTTCAATAAATAATAAACAAATATAGCCATAGCAGACACAGTATCAACAAGAAGTAGAGAGAAAGAAGACAAGCAGGAGGAGGAGAATTATATTATCCATCTTGTATTGTTTAGTGAATTCTTGTTTTGCCCTTTAGAACTCAATTTCGGTACCCCATTGTTTATGAAGTCCTCACGAAATACAGAATAGAGACCATCTTCACTCTGTAAGAATTAATCTCTTTTCCATGTTTCTTACACATTTTGTTGTTTAGCGATTTTTAAAAAAAATTTCACATTATCCTTTGATTATTTGTATATATCTTTGTTTTCTCCAATAGACTGAATTACAGGAGGACAGGAAATTTTATTAAATAATGTTTGATCTGCAACACTTGGCACATTGGCTAATACATTTAATGGCCAGTAAATGTAGGTTTGCTCCCTTCCTTTCTCCTGACTAAAATCAGATGACACAAATGGAAATCAGTTATGAACCTTGGTCTTTGATCAACACTTCTTGGGTGCATGGTTTGGTAAATTAAATTCAACCATCATATTACCTTAATTTGTGACTATACAAAACCTGATGATACAGGGCGCCTGGGTGGCTCAGTTGGTTAAGCGACTGCCTTCGGCTCAGGTCGTGATCCTGGAGTCCCCGGATCGAGTCCCGCATCGGGCTCCCTGCTCAGCAGGGAGTCTGCTTCTCCCTCTGACCCTCCCCCCTCTCATGTGCTCTCTCTCGCTCTCTCTCTCTCTCAAATAAATAAATAAAATCTTTAAAAAAAAAAAAAAAAACCTGATGATACAATTTTGTAGTTTTTATGACTGTGTTTGAGATTTTTTAAAAACTGAAATAAATAGCAAGATATGCTAACGGAACAAATTGCACATGGTAATGTTTGTTTTGTGGTACTATATGGAAGCAAAAAAGTCCACTGAATAATCCCTGAAGGTTGAAAATCCATGCATGGTTTTTGGGGAGAAGATTCTATGCTGAGGACATAATGCGTGCCAGAGCCTAAGGCAGGGCTAAGTTTGATATGCATTAGAGGAGAAAAGAAGGTCGATTGGGCTGAACTCAGAGGAGAAAGTGTCAGAAATGAGCTGGCAGATAGACAGGTATCGTATCATTTAGGGTTTATAGGCCAAAGTAAGGAATGAGATTACATTTTAAGTGCAAATGGAAGCCATTGTAAGGTTTAAAAAATGTACGCGACATGAACAATTTAGGTCATGCAGACTGCTTTATGGAAGAAAGTCAATTCTAAAGACTTGAGTTGTGTCTTCATAAACACTATAAATTATGAATAACTTAAATAACTGCACATTTCCTTGAACAAACATAATCACACACCAGAAATTTGTAGAAGAAAATATCAAGGAGATTTTAATCTACTTAAATTACATTGTGTTGGTTGTTTTATCGTCCCAGCAGAATGACTATTTCAAAATGGTGTCAAGTGTCAGCTACATAACTTATATATATGACAAAAATAGATTTATTGCTTACAGGGAGAAGACTACCTCAGCAGAGCTTCGAGTGTCTCTGAGGTGGGAAAGTAAGATCTGAATTAATTCAGAATTTGAACTTTGGTTTAAGGCAGGCCTTTCAGTGTAGGGGTTTGTGGGTGGAATGTGAGGGGTGGGGGTGGACTGGAGTTAGATTAAGGTTGAGTAAGGATTATGATATAATAATGACAAAGTCTTCTAGACAAACAGCAAGAACAAAACTGTAATTGCACAAGTTGGGTTAATTACTTGTTACAGAGAGGCAGAATGAATGCACACCATGGAGAACAAAGGAGCCTCTCAGTAAGATGTTAGGAATGATTTATTATAGGATGTGGGCTTGTATTAGATAATTTGGGGGAGGACCAAAAAAAGAGCAGTTCTGCATGGGATTGTATGCTTTCAGGAAGTGGGGATAATTATACGATAATCTTAATAACCTTATCTAGAAAGAGAAGACCAGATTGAGGTTAAAATTGTAATTGGTAAAGAAAGTTTTGGGGCGCCTGGGTGGCTCAGTCGTTAAGCGTCTGCCTTCGGCTCAGGTCATGATCCCAGGGTCCTGGGATCGAGCCCCGCATCGAGCTCCCTGCTCTGCGGGAAGCCTGCTTCTCCCTCTCCCACTCCCCCTGCTGTGTTCCTGCTCTCGCTATCTCTCTCTCTGTCAAATAAATAAATAAAATCTTTAAAAAAAAAAAAAAAGAAAGTTTTGACCTCTTTACAGACTCAAGACAAGTTGGTCCTCTTTTGTCCTGATTTATTATGGTCAAAGAATGTCCTTTTCTGAGATTGATGTTCTATGAAGTTGCTTATGTTCAATAAGAGAACATCTAAATCTAGCTGATAGTACCAGGACAGATCCTAGATCTATGAGGGGCTGCTTTTTTGTTTCTCAGCAGATTAGGGTTAGTGAAAACATCAAGGTGGTGGTCTCAAAAAAGCCTTAGGTCACACTCTACCTGGTAAGGCTCTCTACTGAAGACCTGATGGATCTTTTTTAGGATCCATTCTAATTTGGGGGAAATTTTTATAATGAGTAATGAAGACAATTACCTGGGCAACAGTCTTCCGGAATCGTCATTATGGTAATGAAGACAAAGGAATGCTAAAACCATCCTAATTTGTACACCAAGCTCTATGAGAACAGCTCGGGGGGAAGAGCTACCTAGTTTTTATCTTCAGTAATCGATAACTAATACGTATTGAATAGAAGAATAAACACCTGTGCAACTACCTTGTAGAATAGTTTTTATCGTACAAATGAGAAAACCAAGTCTGGAATGGATTATGAAAATGTGCACCTTGGGAGAGGTGAATGGAGCAGCAGATGTGGCCAGAGCATCTCCAAAGACTTTTATGCCTCCAAGACCCTGGAAATGCCATACTTCCCAGAAAACTTAAGTATTTGGGCTTATTTTTGAACAACATTTGGCTTAAATAAAAATCAAACTTAAGGTATTTGTTTTGAGTAGAAAAGGAACTAATGGAAGAAACAATAAAATAATTTGCCTTTGTCTTTTGTCCCAAGTACAAGTCCTCAGGGATTGCCTGCTGAAGAGCTGATATCTAGGGACACATAATCTAAGTTTCTCACTTAGCCAAAAGCAATGTAAACCTTCAGAGAGTTTAAACAAAGCAAAACAAAAAAGCATAAACATGTTTTATTTTCTATTTCCAGCCAAGTCAATTTTTACCTAAAATTACAGAGATTAGAAATGATTAGGGCCTTTGCTTAACAACCAGGCATATTTAACATGTTGGTAGAGAAACTAAATCCTCTGAGTTTTCTGAGGAGTCTTCGGAGATGTAGATCTTTCCTTTGAAAATGACTGAAGGAAGATAAAATATAAAATTAATTGATTAAGGGGCAAAATGGAAATTACACTGTTTCAGCCCCAATGTTCTAGGTAATGTGAATTTGGGCTTCTGATCTTTAATGTTTATTAGAGTAAAAGAATGGAAAAACTCAAAAAACAGTAAGGTTGGTGCTATGGACTGAATTGTATTTCCCTAAAATTCATACGTTAAAGTCCTAACCCTCAAAGTGACTATATTGGAGATAGGCCTTTCAGGAGGTAATTAAGGTCAAATGAGGTTATAAGGATGGGGTCCTAATTCAGTATGATCAGTGGCCTCATAAAAAAATGAAGAGAGATCTCTCTCTTTCTTCATACACACATACATCATGGAAAGGCCAAGTGAGTACACAGCAAGAAGGCAGCCATCTGCAAGCCAGGAAGAGAGCCTTTATCAGAAACCAATTTTCCTGCATCTTGATTTGGGACTTCTAGCCTCCAGAACTGTGAGAAAATAAATCTCTATTGTTTAAGCCATGCAGTCTCTGGTATTTTGTTAGGGCGGCCTAAACTGACTAATCTAGTGGGCTTTGGAATTAGATTCCTGGTCCTGCTCTCTTTACCTTATGCTTAAATCTGGACAAGTTACTTAATCTCTTTGAGTTTAGTATCCACCAGTAAAATGCAAATAATAAAGTATGTTTTATTGTGTGTTTACGAGAATCAAATAAGATTATTTGGTTTCTGGAACATGGTGGATGTTCAATAGCTGTTATATTTCCAACAGCCAAGTGACAGATAGTTAATAATGTGGTAGGAACACAGGACACAGGTATGGGAAAAAAATGACCCATGCTGTGATGAAGTTTATTGGATCCTATATTTCTCAGTGAAAAGACCTAGTCTTGCTAATATCTTTTACTTTCACACATAGCCTGGTGTATAAATGTTCAATGCCTGCTCAATGAAAAAAATGTTTTCTTTTCCATAGTTAACAGAGATTTTTCTCACACACAACTTGTTCAGCTTCATGAAGTGCAGTATAAGAGGTAAGTGCCACAATGCTAAGGGAACTTCTACATTTCAAAGAGTTACATAAAATCCTCATCAATAATTCAACTTGCCTTTGTGTATTAGATATTCCTCAGCATTAGTAAAGGATTCACATTCCCTGTCCTGGGTTCTACTGAAGAATGTAATGTTATTTTTTGAATGGCCAACATTTATTTGGGGTCATAAGGAACTGTAAAATTTGCCATTCTGAGAGAATAATTCATCAAGTTGCTTCTTTAAAGCAAACCTAATCACAATCTACAACATGAAATAGCACATTGTGAATCTAAAGGAGGAGATGCTGATTGTAGCATTTTTCAAATATCTTGGGTACTGAAATTGTCTTTATAAAATATATTCCCCTGTTCATAGTGAACTGTGGACGACTATTGGTAAAATGCTGCAATAACACACAAGAAACCACCAATAGGAAATTTCAGGGGAAATATGAATGGCTCCAACTGATATTGAAAACTTTTGGTATTGTCATTGGATAACCACTCTGTGAATTGTTTATCTATTGTATCCCTATGATAAATGAATATCTGCTCCCCTAGATCACCAGTAATTTTTCTGGATTTGACTATTTTAATATAATTAGGATAGTTCTAATTAGCAACATGTAATCTTTAAATGTATTTGAAATATAAAAAGCGATATGTAAAATTTACAATGTTTCATACCAATCAACTGCTAATTAGATATGTGAAGAAATACGAAAATATAACAACATCCAAAAGAAAAAATAAAGAAAAATATGTCTGGATGAGAGATGTGATGAAACTTACATGCAAGGGCATTGAAATATATATATGAAGTAATAATATCTTCAAAGAAGCCATGAAAAAGTGGAAAAATAAAAGATAAATAAAATATATATAAAAAGGTGAAACTCCAAAGCTGAAAAACATAATTCCTCAAATGAAAAATTAATTTCATGAGTTTAGCCAAAGAACAGGTATTACAAAAGAAATGGTCAGTGCCATCAAGACAGTTGGGTAGAAACTATCCAAATTTAAGCATAAAATGGCTCTAAAAGAAAAAAATAAAGAGCCACATGACCTGTGGGAAAATATCAAACAATCTAATGTACATTTATTTGGAGTTCCAAAAGGGAAGGAGATATCACTATAGATCCTAGAGATGTTAAGTGATAAGGGAATTTTATGACAAATTTGACAAATTAAATAAAGTGGAAAAAATTTTTGAATGAGAGAAATTCCAAAACTATTAAAGAAGAAATAGAGCAACTAAATTGACCTCAATCTATTATGTGCACTGAACTTGCAATTTAAAACTTTCTTGTAAAACAAATTCCAAACCAAAATGACTTCAATGGTACATTTGTAAAATGTTTTATATATAAAGTACATGATTCTTATATTTTTTCATAAAATAGAGCAAGTCAAGTATGTTATGTAGCTATCATTACTTTAATTCAAAAATTGGACAAAGATATTAGAGGAAAACTACAGATCAATATCGCTCCTGAACAGAGGCTGAATATTTCTTTAAAAAAATTCAGTAAATTGGATTTAGAAATGTATAAAAAGGACACCAAAGCACAATCAGATCACATTTATTCCTGAAATGCAATGTTATTTATAAGATTTGAAGAGCAATTAATGGAATTAATCATTAAAAGATTAAAGGAGAAAAATCATATGACCTTCCCAATAGGTATAGAAACAGCATTTGATAAAATTTAACACTAATTCATGGGAAAAAATGATTAGCAAATTATGAATGAAAATAAACTCCTTCAACCTGAAAATGGACTTCTAAAAAGAATTTGAATAACCTAATTTCTTAAAAGATAAGGAATAAAGCTAGGAAGTTGTCTCTCATGATATATTTTTAATCATTATATTAGACTTCCCAGCCAGTTCAGTATAGGAACAAAGGTAAATAAAATACATTCTGATTGAAATAAAGTAAAAATCAGTCTAAAGATTGCTTGTCTTAAGTTGGAGCTTGCTCTTCTTGTAGAATATTCTAAGGAATCTGCAAAAAAAGCTATTTATCCTACTACCTATATTTAACAAAGTCACAGAATACAAAGTCAATATAGAAAGTAACTAAATATTGTAATTGTAAGTGCCGGCAAATCAATCAGCAAATTAAATAAAAAACAAAAATATTGTCTACAATGTCAAATACCTAAATAAATGGAGAAATGTATTACCTTCTTGGATTTGTAAGACAAAATTTTTGATAATATCAGTTCAGTCCAAAATGAACTATAGATTGATTTCTCAACCAAAACCCTGACATCAGACCAAGAATTATTTGAGGGGTTCAGGGGAAGGGTGACAGATTAGCAAACTGATTTTAACATTTAAGTGGAAATGCGAAGTAACTGGAATAGTCAGAACAATTTTTTTTTAAAGATTTTATTTATTTATTTGTCAGAGAGAGAGAGAGTACAAGCAGGGGGAGTGGCAGGCAAAGAGAGAAGCAGGCTCCCCGCTGAGCAGGGAGCCTGATGCGGGGCTCGATCCCTTGGGATCATGACCTGAGCCGAAGGCAGATGCTTAATGACTGAGCCACCCAGGTGTCCCCAGAACAATTTTGAACAAGAAGAATGATATTGGAGGACTATACTATCTGATTTTTAAGAACTATTGTAAAACAACAGTAATCCTAACAGTGTGATATTGTAATAATGACAGAAACACAGACCAATGGAACAGAACAAAAGCCAGGAATAATCTTAAGACATTTTTATTGTTCAGGCCAATTGAGTTTTTTAAAAATCATGATAATTCAATGAAGAAATAATTTTTTTTTCGAAAAGCTGCTTTCGAAATATGGAAAAAAAAATAACCTTGATTCTTCACTCACATACCTTATAAATATTAACTTGAATTTATTTATTTATTTATTTATTTAAAGATTTTATTTATTTATTTGACACAGAGCAAGAGAGCACAAGCAGGGGGAACAGTAGAGGCAGAGGGAGAAGCAGACTCCCCACTGAACAGGGAGCCCGATGCGGGGCTCAATCCCAGGACCCTGGGATCATGACCTGAGCTGAAGGCAGACACTTAACCATCTGAGCCACCCAGGTGCCCCAATATTAACTTGAATTTAATCAGAGACCTAAATTTCAAAGCTAAAACTATGAAACATTCAGAAGTAGGTCAACATTTTTTAGCTAGGATGCAAGAAAAAATAACCACAGAAGAAAAAATAAATGAAAATATGGTTTCAAAAAATACCTTCTGTTCTTCAATAATCATCATCAATAAATGAAATGGCAAGTCATAGATTCAGAGAAATTGTAAATGCAAGTGTGCCTGTAAGGACTTATATCTATAGTGTATAAAGAACAAAACTAGCTCAATAAAAGGACAAAGAAAAATAAATATTGAACAAAATACTTGAAGAGATACTTCACAAAGAATATGTATGTATGTCCAATAAGTGCATGAAAAAATGCTCACCATTAGTAGTCATCAGGAAAATGCATCCTAATGCCATAATGAGAAACCTCTAAGCACCCAAATCTCATATATTGCTGGAGGGAATATGAAACTGTACAAGTACTTTAAAGAACAGTTTTACAGCTTCCTTGAAAATTAAACACATGTTTTCCATATAATTCTATTATTTCATTTTAGGTATTAATACAAAATAAATTAATATATGTGCCCACATAGAGTTTTTTTAAAAAATATTTATAATAGCCATATTCATACTAGATAAAATCTGAAAAAAATCTGAAAATTACTCAAATGCCCATTAACAGATGCATGGAAAAATAAGTTAGGTTATGTCCATACATTGGATAATATTATTTTACAATAAAAAACAATGAATCTCCAAAACTTGCTGATTGAAAAAAGACCAGATATATTTGAGTACATTCATTATGAATTGTTACCTGATGGCTTAAAATAGTCAAACCTGACAGTAGGTTGCCTGGAAATGGAAGTGGGGTATAAATGGTTTAAATTAGGCACACTGGAACATTTTAAGGGGGAATGCTCCATAGTCACATTGTTTTAGTGTTTGTTGGATGTATATATTTGATCAAATTCATCAAGCTGTACTTTTCAAATGAGTACACTTTATTTTATGTAAATTACATCCCGATAAAACTCATTGAAAAATAAAATAAAAAGCAATCTAAAAGCAATTTTACCAGAAGGGAAAGAATTAGATCATTGAAGCTCCAATTGACCATAATAACCAGAGGTCCACTAAAAGAGGTTAAATCTAATCTGCCTTAAAGTCACGTTCAGCCTTATCAAGTTTTATAACTGATGTAATACTGCTCCTTCACAACCTAACATACATTTTTATTTTTATTCTGTTATTTGCATATCGCAGGGCCTGAGTGTCTCTAGAAGAGAAAGAATGTTTCAGTTTCCTATCCACCCATCCCTTCCAGCCCTAAACCAATCCTAATCTACTTTCTGTCTCTGTAGATCTGCCTATCCTGGACATTACGCATAAATATAATCATGAAAATATTGGGTCTTTGTGACTGGCCTTTCACTCGGCATAACATTTTCAAGATGCCTTCATGTGGTAGCATGTATCACTCCTACATTCATTTTTACGGCCAAATAATATTCCACTATATAAATATCCCACATTTTGTTATAAAATGATATTAGAAGTTCCAGCAGCAGGTCTTTATTTCTGTTGTTTAATCTGCTGTTACTTGTATTCACTGGAGCCTTTATCTGTGTTACTTGTTTTGAAGTCCTATAATTTCCAATGATTTTTTTTTTTCCAGATTTCTGTTCTCTGGTTAAAATTTTAATACTTTCATTTCTTTTCTTGAGCATATTAATCATAGTTATTTGGAAATCTGTGTTTGATAATTCCATTATTTGGATTACCTTTGCTTCTGTTTCTATTATCTGTGTTTTGTTTGTTTCTATTATCTGTGCTTTGTTTTTTACTTTGGATTTTTTCTTGTTTCCTGGAAAGCTAGGTCATAGTTTCTTATTTATCTAAAGAGATATTTGAAGATCAGGCTATCCTATCATCCCCTCTAAATGGATTTATTTGTGCTTTCTGACAGAAATTTAGACAAGGGATATATTACCTTAATTCATCCTAAAATGTAGTTTTATTAAAGCTTGCTATAGTCTTTGAGAAAGTGGTCTGTATCTGGTTCTCATTTACCCCCAAATATAGTCGTTCTAGGTTCTTAACGGGAAGCAAGGTCTATTAAGCATGACCCTTCCTTCTTCTTATGCATATGCTCTAATTGTTAACTCAAGTTTAGGGAGACAACTTCTTGTTTTGACTTGCCCCGGTTGAAACCTGCAGATCTTCTTCAGAGCCTCTTATCTGAGTCACTTATTCAAAGTGTCTTTTGGGAAAAGTGGCACAGAATATCAGGCTAACTTCTGTGTGTGTTTCTTCCATTCAGTGTCTTTGTCTGTAGGTACTGGTTCCTTGGTAGCTCTGAATTCCAAATTTTATTTCCACCAGGCTCATGAAAAGAGAAGCTCAGGTTTGGGGTCCCAATATTTCAATTGTTCTTTTCTGATCGATCTCATAGGTTCTCAGCTCCACAGAATTTACAAATTAACAAATGGCTGGAGAACAGAAGCAACAAAAAATAACGGTTCTATCTCAATGAACTTCTCTTTTCTTCTATGCTCCAGCTTCTTCTTAAACATAGCTGTCTTGAAAGTTCTCAAATGCCAAACAACAATAACAAAACAACAACCAAACAAAGCCTAAAACCAAACTCCAAAACATTTTTTTTGGTATTTTTCCAGCTTTGCAACTAATCTTTGGAAAAAGTTGGTCTGCAGCAAACTAATCCATCATTACTAGATGTAGAACATTTATTCCCTGGATGAATATTTTAACTGAGAATATATTCTTTCTGTGGGTACTAATGGAAGTGGTAACTCACAGCAAATTCTGCTGAAATTTTGAATGAAACATTCTATACTAAAGTGTATAATAGCCCCGATATTTTTATAAGTACTATCATTTTGCATCCTCTTCAGAATATTTTCTTCAACAAATAATCTATAAGAATTTACATTAAATTTATGATACTCTAAATGTTTTATAAATCCAGGTGCTACAAAATTACAGGCATTCATTCTCCATTCTACTTCAGTCCAGAAACCAAATTTAACCAGTTAAAACTGAGTCTCCTCCAGGGGCACTTGGGTGGCTCATTCGGTTGGGCATCTGCCTTTGGTTCAGGTCATGATCTCAGGGTCTTGGGATCGAGCCCTGTGTTAGGCTCTCTACTCAGTGGGGAGTCTGCTTCTCTCTCTGTGCTCTCTCTCTCAAATAAATAAATAAAATCTTAAAAAAAAAAAAACAAAACAGTCTCCTCAAAATGCTATTTTCTCAAGGCAAAACATTCCAACGTGCATTGTAGAATTTCAAACTTGGACCTGGTACTCTGTAAGCTCCCACCATTTAATCCATTCAGTTCCTTCTTTAATTTTGAAGGGATTATATTTTAGTCAATTTTTGTTTACAAAATATTTTTCAGTGACTGAAAATTGTTAAAGCTTCAAATACAAAGTTTTTGGTGTTCTGTTATTTCTATTTGGTTAGATTTCCAGCTGATTTTGAAGAAAGTACAACTAAATTAAAATGATTTATTTTAAAAAGCAATCTCAAAATTATTGCTGGGCACTTACATTGACATAAATAGTAGTTTTTAAAGATTAAAAAATTTCTAAAACCATACAGGCGTTGAGCTGCAAAAGAAAAATCGCAAACTGCCATGCTAACTTTCTTAAGATCACATTCGTCCTTGAAATTTATAGTTCAATTATAAAAAATGAAGAATTCCCACTCATATGTTGCATGTCTGGCATATGAGATTGCTTCTTTCTATAGAGCAGATTATCTCCTTTGGATTGGATAAAATTTTAGATTACCTGTCCTCTATAACTAAATTTAAGTGTATTTCTCTCCTGTTAGTTTATTAGAGCATTACTTTCCCTGACCCTCTGTGGCATCGGAATTCACTTATTTTTATAACTGCAAATTATTTTAACTCTGATGTTGAACTTTTAAACATAAATGCAATAGAATTCAGAATATCAAATACTTCATCTTTTATAAAATGTACTTTTCAAAGCAGAATATTATGTATTGGATTTGAAAAATTAAATTATTGGAATTAACTAATCTTACATTTTTACTTGAAATATATGATGATGCTGATACAAAACAGCCATCATTTAACTGTTTGCAAAATTCCTGTGTCGATGAAGTCATCATATTAACAACTATCACTATCTTTTCATAAATGTATATTTATACACCATACAGACATAGATAGCTTGTACTGGGAATAACATGAGTAAAATAACTTCTAGCAAATGAAAAGCTTAAATGAAAGCTCTGCTTGGGCGCCTGGGTGGCTCAGTTGGTTGGGCGTCTGCCTTTGGCTCCGGTCATGATCCTGGGGTCCTGCATGGGGGGGGTCCTTGCTCAGCAGGGAGCCTGCTTCTCCCTCTCCTTCTGCCTGCCGCTCACCCCTGCTTGTGCTCTCTCTCTCTGTCAAATAAATAAATAAAATCTTTAAAAAGAAAAAAGAAAGAAAGCTCTGCTTTACGACACAATATGTAATAGTACTTTCTTGCGTTTTCTGGTCTTAAATTACCATTTTGGGGGATGGTCTTCTGAAAACAACTAATAACTTTTGCAATAAATATCTATGACTCTTTAACAGATTTTTGCCTACAGTTGCATGTGGTTAGTGATATCATTATGACCCCATAGTAGAAGTTCAACCTATGTGGATATTTTGTGATAGTTACACTTTTATTATCAAGTTTCTTTAGAAATGGAGAAATCATTTATTGATTTTCCATTAAATATGAACAATTTTTCTGCTAATTGCTGTTAAATGGATTAATTGCAAATTAAGAAGTACAAAAATAAAATACATAATTGCCCATTTGCTGTTCAATAAATCATAAATTCTCTAGTAAAAATGCTCATATTAGCACTTTCTAGATTTTAATGAACATATAAATGACCAAGGGATATTAATAAAATGCAACAAGTCTGTGTGTGAGACCTGAGATTCTGCTTTCTATTTCTTTTCTTTTTTAAAAGATTTATTTATTTATTTGACAGAGAGAGAGCATGAGCTGGAGGGACAGAGGGAAAGGGAGATAGATTATCAAGCAGACTCCATGCTGAGCATGGATCCCAACGTGGGGCTCAACCTCATGACCCTGAGATCATGACCTGAGCTGAAATAAAAAATCAGACACTTAACCGACTGTGCCACCTAGGCGTCCCTCCATTTTTTTCAACCACTTTATTGAGGTATGATTGACATACAAAAAGCTGCACATATTTAATGTGAATTCTGCACTTCTAACAAGGTAGAGGGGCAACTAGTCTGAGAACAGCATGCTGAGTGGCAAGGATTTAGGCTACTCTAACTGCTCTACGGTAAGCTGGCTAAGCTTTTTGTCCCACACATATTTTACAAACAGATGACATAATCTCCTACCTTCTCCCTTGAGCCTGGTTCACTGATTGATGCCTCTTGCAGGCTTTCATGCTTATCCACCAAGTGGCCTTCAAGTACAGCCACATAAAACACAGCACCCGGCAAGCTCAACGCTGAACTTTGAAAGGAGTTGCACAGACCTAGTTTTTGATCAGAATGTACCTTGTCTTATCAGAGAGCAACCTCCTTGAAAGTGATGCTTTGTTATTTTGATCTAGAAATGTTTGGTGAAGAAAAGATGTGTTGTTGATGATTTTCTTTCAATTTTAACCTTGTGTTTAAAGTGAGAATTCGGTTTAGGGCCCATGGTCTCACACACAGGTAGACAAGACCTTGGCAAAAGCTGCAGGTGCACACTGAGGGTCTCCCAAGCCCATTCAATTGTAATGCAACTATTCATGATAATAGTTTATGAAGAAATGAAAAAAATCAACAAAAATGCAAAACCATGTAGGAAATGGGGACACTGAATATAAATCAGAACTAATATTGATAAACTGGGGTATATGGCCACTTGAAATGTGAGACTTAGTTTTTATTACAAAGTGGATCCTGGCACCTAATCCCACAAGTGTTTTTCTATGATGACTCACATTTTTCTTAAGCAATAACCTCAGGACAGACTCAGTTAACAATGTGTAAAATTGATTTTTAGATAGGTGAGTTGAATTTCAGTCTCAAATTTGTAAAGAACTGGCTGAGTGACTGCAGCTTCTCATTGACTTTTCTGAATTTCATTTCCTCCCTTTATGAAAAGAAGGTTAAATTTCCCACTATTTTGGAGAAGTTAAAATTTATAAATTGCTTTGCTCTTTAAGTTTATTAACAAAGTGCATTAATTTATCCATAATTTGAACATTATGAAATCTGTTATCCATTTGGACTTTAAAACTTCAACTATGTTGGAACACTTGGGTGGCTCAGTCGGTTGAGTGTCTGACTCTTGATTTCAGCTCAGGTCACCATCTCGAGGTCATGGGATCGAGCCCCGCGTTAGGCTCTGCGCTCAGCGGGGAATCTGCTGGAGATTCTCTCCCTCTCCCTCTTCCTCTGCCCCACCCACCTCACTCTCTCTCTCTAAAATAAATAAATAAATCTTTTTTAAAAAAACCTTAAGCTATGTTAAAGTATTTGGAAATTCATAGGAAAAATGTAACATGGGCATGAACAAGAGGAATTTGCTGTACTGTGTATCATCTCAACCTCTGGGGAAATTTGTGTTCTGTTTTCATGAGAGTTTGAGAATTTCTGGTTTTTGGGAACTGCATTTACTCACTGTTGCTAAACTTCTGTTCAGTATATTTCCTTTTGTGATTGTTCCTGAATGCAAATATATATAATGGGACATCTGAGCAGTGTTCTGGGACCTGCAGCCTAAAGCTTGTCTAATGTGCAGGTAAGCATCACATGTTCACCATTTTTTAATTTACATTTTTGCCTGTGGATTTGGGGAGCCCTCTCTGTGTCTCATGTCAATGCATTTCTGAATTTATGTAGGAAGAAGGAAGCAATCTAGGAGTTAAATGTGGGTAAGATCCCAATGAGTTTCAAAGTCTTAAAAATCTATATTGGAGATTGTGAAGCAAATTTTCAGGGCAATCTATGTTCTTCTAAACCTGAAAGAATGTTTTCCAGCTGTTTATTTTCCCAGATCTGCTATTTGGTTTAAACTCAAACTAAATGATCTAAACTGGCTCACCTCACTATGCAACTCATCAAATCACCTGAACCAGATGAATTTTCTGATCACTAAATCTGATTAATTAAAATATTATACCTTAAAATTACATAGTACCCAGCCTGTTAAAAATGTTATTTAATACATGAAATTTTTATAACACATAACTCAAACTTAGTAACCACAATGCTGGCTGACACGTTTTAAAATACTTCATATTCTCTCTTTATATATTGTGACCTAATATTTTGTTTTGGCTTTCAGTGAAATCTTTCAAACTCTGATTATTTTTACACACAGGTTGTTGTGACTCCTTACTCCCCACCCTCTGCCAACAATATCACCATTAGAGTTTTACCTTCCACAAAATTCATGATAGCTAATAAATATTTAAGCAAACAAATATTCTCTCTTTCTTTCACTAAGTTCATTTTTTACCTACTAAAGATTGACACAAAACTATCTTAAAAGATTGAGAGAATAGGTAAATCTTCTGAACTTCTGTATTTTCATAACTAGCAAATGGAGCTTAGATTAGTGGTTTCCAAATTTAGCTGATCAACAGGCTTGTCTAGAGAATGCTAGAAATTGCATTTTCCATAGTGCCATCTCATACTTACTGAACCTGGAATTCTGGGACTGAGGCTGAAGGAGCTGCAGTTTGTTTGTTTGTTTATTTATTTATTTAAGAGAGAGAGAGAGAGAGAATCTCAAGCAGACTCCTCACTGAGCACAGAGCCTGACGTGGGGCTCAATCTCACGAGGCTGAGACCATGCATGACCTGAGCCAAAACTGAGTTGGCCACTTAACCGACTGAGCCACCCTGGCACCCTGGGGCTGCAGCTTCAACAGCTCTCTGCATAATACTAATTTGGGAAACTTTTAATTAAGTATATTCCACAGGAACCTTTCAGTTCTTTAAAATACTCTGATACAAAATTCCAGATCCTTCATCCTGGTTAGCTCCAAAGAATTCAGTTTTGAGTTTGAAGGAATCTTAGAGTTAAATGATCTAAAATTCTAATTTTATCTTATCAAATAATTTGCAGAAATTAGCTGATATGACTAAACTCCCACAATCAATTATTAAAAGAGAAAGTCAAAACTGTCTCTAGCCTGAATCCAGAGGTTAGTGAAATTTGGTATATTTATGGCAGAACAATCAGAGACAAGTCTGAAAAGACATTTTGCTGATTGGAATTCACTTTAATTACAGTAATTTTCCCCTTTTAATCAAAATGGTTTTGGTTCCAAATCTAAAGATTGGTCATTTTATCCCTTCTAATAAATTTTTCATAACTTGTTCTGCACCATTTTTCACACATGTAATATTCACATATTAAAGTGCAATTGCTCAAGAGTCTATAATCAATCACATCGATTCTACATCCTAACCTATTTTCTCCAAATTTAATGTTTACTTACTTAGAAGATAGTCATTTGACCTTATTAAAACACACAGTGCATATAGGGGATGCATATTCCCATAATATTGTGATTCTGCTTCCTGCAGTTTTCAGAAATTAATTTATGGAAAACAGTCCTACACACAAAGGAGGTTGAAAAATTATAGTTTCAGTGGACACATGTAAACCAACCAGCTTATCACTAATTTCGATGGAACCTAACAGAAAAGTTATTATTTGGATGTACCAGTCCTGTGAAGCATTTACATTAGCTTCACAAATGATCTCCCAGGAAAAATATAATTTGTTTATCAATCCACATCTGCATTTCTCGAATTACCAAAATGTTTTCTTAAATCGAAGGTGCTCATTCAATGAAGGAGATATGAGGGTGTGAGTGATTCTAAAAATGAGTTTTAGTGCCAAGCAATCAGCTATTGATAAGCAAGTCATAGGACTATGTCATAATTTTATTTGAGAACAGTTGAAGTTTTCATGAAATATAATTACAAGGACGAAAGGACTAAAGCAGAAGAAGACAGTAGCTTTGTACTAAGTGGGGCAAAATTCCAATGTTCCAGGAGGGCATACCAGAGCAATTTCTCAATTCCATTTTAAGAAGAGCCCTGAAGTACTGAGTCAGACTCAAGGTTCATAAGGTTATGGAGAAATATGAATTTCTAAATTTGAAATATAAAATTCAAAATTTGCACACAGTTTTTTAAGTGAATATTTATATTGCATATTTGGGTAGAATTAATAAGATAGACGGAAGCATCTTATCAATACCTTGATTTGATTTTAATGGCCTAAAGATGAGGTCCTTGAAAAATTTGTGCTTAATGGAGATCTTACACTGACTTACAGTGCCATGATAATGGCTACAGAAAAACAAGCATCATTTGTCTGCTTCTGATTCATAAAGATCCAATAAAGAGCACAGCAAGATGGAAATAGTGAACACTCTGAAATCATTGGATTTGGAATTATATCCTGATTCACAACGAAGTATTGCCTCCGGTGGATTAATTTGACCTTCTTGACTCAGCTTTTTAAGGTGTGAAAATGGGAAGAATGTAAACTCCTTTCAGGAATGTTTTGAAGAGTAAATGAGATAATATATTCAAAATACCTAGCATAGGACCACCCATTCATTCAACGTATGTATATAGCGCACTATTTGCCAGGCACATCTCCAGGCAGAGGGAAGACATTAGTTATCAAAGTAAAACATTCTAGCTCTAGGGAATGTATAACCTGGTGAAGACAGATAGCTGAAGAATACATAGTGAAACACCCGTAGTGATAAGCCCTTTAAAGAAAAAACCACATAAGGAGAAAGCATGTAAAATGGAGTCAAAGAAGGGTCCTTGGGAAGTATTTCCTAAGTAAAACTAGAAGAGGAGAATGAATGAGGATTTAGGGGAAGGAGTTTCCAGGCAAAGTCTACAGAGAGAGAATGTGCTGGAAAAGTGTGAGGGTCAGCGAGCCTGGGAGAGATTGAGCAAGGGGAAGACCATATATGACCATTGCACGTGAAAATTTTGAATTTTTCATACAGGTTTGTTGGGGGAATTAGTATGAGTAGGAAAGTCACATAATCTGATTTATGTATTAAATTACCATTATCATTACTGTGTGGAAATAAGCTTTACTGCTAAGAGCAGCAACAGGGACACTAATTAGCATGTTAATGCAGTAGTGGAGGTGAGAGATAATGGTGGATTACACATGGTGTTATCAGTGGTTGTGGCGAGAGGCATTCAGCAATGTGATCTATTTTGAAACTGTAGTTGGCATGATAGATGTGTTAATGGAATCACTGGGGAGTGTGAAAAAAATGAACAGAGTCAAGGAGGATTTCAGGTTACAGCAGCTATCATTTTGAATGTTTACTACATCCCAAAACAATGAATCCAAGAGATGGGTGTAATTATGATTATCATCCCCATTATAGAGCCCAAGATCTTAACCTCTGTAATAGACTGTCTCTTAGCAAAACAGCAGTAGCTAGTAAACAGCACTCTTAAAAATATTGTAAAATAGTAATAATATAATACAGTTTGATTTCATCTGATACTTGTGTGTGGCAACTTTATAAAATTTAAAGTTCAGCAAAGGCACTACGAATATTCTTAACTGTTTAATCTACTTTCTTCTAAAACAAAAATAAAAACAATGTTTACCTGGGTTAAAATAAATTATTGAGTAATATTTTATTTATGTACATTTTTTCTAATTGAAAATTTGAGCTCAAACTAAAATACTTTCTAGTAATTATTTTTAAATTAAAAAAGTAGATGTATTTGCAAGTTATTATTTACATTCTTCAAATAAGTTATTCTTACCTATTCAATCACACAGGATCACAACACTGATATGAGACACATTCTAGCAAATACTTGGGATGAAAAAAATATCAGACACTAAGTACATTTACAAAAAGTACTCACTCTTTCACAATGTATTCTTCAGTTTTCCTTTTATTATTTCCAATTAGTGCAGATTAGTTAATGTAATTCTGCTATTATTTTACTTTTTCAAACATTTATGACTTTACTAGAATCTGTAAACCTAAATGCTTCCATTAATATAATGTACTTTTTATTTTGCACCCACCAAAGCACAATAAATGACTGACATATGTTATCACAATTTATTCTCACAACTCTACAAAATAGACATTTTCTATACCAATTTCCAGGTGGAGAATATAAAGTTTCGAAGATTAAGTAATTCATATAAGGTTATATAGTTAATAAATGTCAATGCTATGATTCATTCCATGACTTCGTGGATTTCCAAAATTCATGCTCTTCTTAATCCATAAATTTACTGATATTTTTGTAGTTCCCATAGGGTCTTGCAAGGATTTTATGAATAAATACAAAAACTGTTGATTATTTCTAATACCTTCATATAACTTGAACATGAATCATCTTATTTATTAATATACTTGTACATGTTATTAATATACATGTATATATGCTAATATGTACACATAATATTGCATTTTGACATAGTAAAATGTTGTTCTTTTCTGAAGACTAAGCTGTTGAAACCTTAATCAGGATGTTTCAGCAAGTGTTAACTTGAGTACCTGCTAATTAAATTCCCTGGAGCCCAGTTGGTTCTCAATTAAACTACTTTTTCAAGACTAAAGTGCAGCCTTTGAAGTATAGAGATAAATATAGAAGATAGAAGAATGTGTATTTTTGAGTTGGTTAATTTCTCAGCTGTGTGGCTCATCTTCAACTTGGTTTCCAATAAATCTGGGCAAGGGCCATTGGAGTCCCATACCAATGTCCTATACAAAGCATTCCTGCCACACCCGGGTCTTTCTCTTCACTGTTGACAATGAGCACTTCATTATTGTTTCTTTTTTTTTTAAGATTTTATTTATTTATTTGACAGAGAGAGACACAGCGAGAGAGGGAACACAAGCAGGGGGAGTGGGAGAGGGAGAAGCAGACTCCCAACTGAGCAGGGAGCCCGATATGGGGCTCAATCCCAGGACCCTGGGATCATGACCTGAGCCGAAAGCAGATGCTTAATGACTGAGCCACCCAGGCGCCCCTTCATTACTGTTTCTAATTCAAGAAATGAGCAGTTAAGCACAGCTGGTGATAGACTACAATATGGATTCCTCTGTAGAACTTTTAACCTCAGGGATTTTTCATGTCTCACTTTAGAGCACAATCCCTTAAGTCCGTCCATTGATCATTATAATATTCACACACTTAGAGGCTCTTACCCTCTTTTAACAGAAGAGAGAAATGAAGTTAATGCCCAAAGTGAGAAAGTGGGTCACAGTAGCTAAAAGCTGGGTGTCTGGAGCAAGGTTACAATCATGACTTGTCACTGGGAAGTTCTTAGGCTTCTTGCCTCTCAGTTTTCCCGATGGCAAAATGAAGATAACAATACTATAACCTCAGATTTTTCTTAAGAGGATTATATAATGTGGCAGACATAAGGCTTCTGATGTGGAATTTTGCAAATGTTAAATTCTCAATAAATGTTAGCTTTGTTGTTCAGCAAATCACCCCAATGTCACAAAATCAATAAGTGGTAAACCTAGATCTTAATCTTAGGTTGTCTTACTTTCTATATAAAGTTTCTATTTGTTCTGTTTTACCAAAGCTACCACACAAATCACATCCTTTGTTTATTTTCAGTCACAGTCATTATTCTGTATAGGAAGAAAGGTTTAGTGGTGCTGGGATTATGAGACATTCTACCATGCCTGTACTTTGTCAATTGTACTATACTGAGTGCTAGGACATTGACTGTAGTCATGCTGTCAAATTTACATTCTGGTTCTGCATTGGCCAAGTAATTTGACATTTTATCCTCTCTGTGCCTAAGTTTTCTCATCTAGAAAATAGGGACAAATATCTCAAAGGCTTCATTTGAAAATTAAAGGAATATGTGTGTGTACACAGATATTGATACATCTATCAATATATTGGTATACCTAAATATTTCTACGTGTGCATATTTATATATACACACATATATACATGAATATATATTTAAATATGTATATGTGTATACATAAATTGAAATAGATATATATGGATATGGATATATATAGATGTGCATGTGTGTGTATGTATATACTCAAGTATAAAATTCATACCATGCTTCAAATGTGGAACTCAGTCTCAGAATCTAACCCCTAAAATATTGAAGCTTTTGATGTGCATTGTAACTGCTTGAACCCCAAGGTCACTTTCTATTTTGTAATGTGACTACCTACTCTGTTCTTTTTTCATTTTGTTTTTCCTTTAATTCCAGTTAGTTAACATATAGTGTTATATTAGTTTCAGATGTACAATGTAGATATTTAACAGTTCCATACAATACCCAATGCTCATCACAAGTGCACTCCTTAATCCCAATCACCTATTTTTGAGCCTGATGTGGGGCTTGATCCCAGGGTCCTGGGATCATGACCTGAGCCTAAGGCAGCCGCCCAACCAACTGAGCCACCCAGGAGCCCCCCATCACCTATTTAACCCATCCCCCTACCCACCCTGCCTCTGGTAACCAGATTGTTCTCTATAATTAAGAATTTGTTTCTTATATAATTAAGAATTTCACTCTCTCTCTCATTTTTTCCCTTTGCTTGTTTGTTTTGTTTCTTAAATTCCACATATGAGTGAAATCATATGGTATTTGTCTTTTTTTCTATCTCATTTACTTTGCTTAACATAATACTCTCTAGCTTCATTCACATCATTGCAAATGGCAAGATTTCATTCTTTTTATGGCTGAATAAATACTCCACTACATATAGTGGAATATTTATTATAATATATTATCCACTATTTATTATATTTATTAATATATATATTATACCCCACATCTTCTTTATCTATTCATCAATCAATGGATATTTGGGCTGCTTCCATATCTTGGCTATTGAAAATAATGCTGGTATAAACATAGGGGTGTACATACCCCTTTGAATTAGTGTTTTTGTATTCTTTGGGTAAATACCCGGTACTGTGATTGCTGCATTATAGGGTAGTTTTATTTTTAACTTTTTGAGAAAGCTTCATGCTGTTTTCCACAGTGGCCTTGCCAATTTGCATTCTCTCCAATAGTGCAGGAGTGTTCCCCTTTCTCCACATCCTCGCCAACACCTGTTGTTTCTTGTGTTGTTGATTTTAGCCATTCTGACGGTGTGAGGTGATATCTCATTGTAGTTTTGATTTGCATTTCCCTGATGATGAGTGATGTTGAGCATCTTTTCATGTCTCTACTGGCCATCTGTATGTCTTCTTTGGAGAAATGTCTGTTCATGTCTTCTGCCCACTTTTTAATTGGATTATCTGTTTTTTGGGTGTTGAGTTTTCTAAGTTCTTTATATATTTTGCATACTAGCCCTTTATCAGATATGTCATTTGCAAATATCTTCTCCCATTCTGTAGGATGCCTTTTGGTTTTGCTGATTGTTTCCTTTGCTGGGCAGAAGCTTTTTTGTTTTGATGTAGCCCCAATTGTTTATTTTTGCTTTTGTTTCCCTTGCCTCAGGAAACATATCTGGAAAGAAGTTGCTATGGTCAAAGTCAAAGAAGTTACTGCCTGCGTTCTCTTCTGGGATTTTTATGGTTTCAGGTCTCACATTTATGTTTTTAATCTATTTTGAATTTATTTTTGTTTATGCTGTAAGAAAATGGTCCAGTTTCATTTTTTTTCTATTCTTTTTTATTTTGCTTTTGAATATCTTTGAAGTAGAGTTTGGATGTTGGTTTCTTTCAGAATCTTATTTAAGAGCTAGGTTTTCCTTGAACATCAATGATCTATAAAAAGCAAACATTTCAATAATTGATGAATCATAAAAATTCAAAGAATTTTAAAATTTAAGTGTATGTATCTTTAGTGTTTTTATAAAACTTTTGACAGTTTGTGATAACTATTTACTTACTTTAAATGTGGCTAGAATTTCACATTCTAATAAATGTCAAAATGCCTTCTGGTGACTTTGAATTTTAGAATAACAGTTTGCTGTTTACCTTCGATATATTTCCCTATATAAGCCTGACAACAACCCTGTGAAGTATCACTATCTCTATTTTGCAGGTGTAGAAACTAGGTATATAATAAATAATACAAGATAGCTCTGTTTTAAATGATTACACGGAAAATCAATCTTATGTGTTTCTCTATGTTGGTGTAGCACTCTGTTCCTATGCTAGAGTTGGTTCTACACACATGTTATTTTTAATTGTGAATTGCTCTTAGTTCCTCTCTTCCTTGCAAATCTACCACAAAGTCCTAATCAATGATTTCATCTCATGTTGACTAGATCTCCTAATCATGTGGGGCTCAGTTGAATTTGCATTTTATATTCAGGTATTATTATAACTGGATTGTGTTTTCTGATTAGGTTTTAAACCCTTTGACAAAAGGGTTTGTATCACTCATAGTGTATAGATTGATGTTAGTAATATGATAGTTACCAGGCAAGGCTTTCATTGATGAATGAAATTTCTAGGATTAGAAAGATTTTAGATTTCAGAGCCATGCCCACTTGGGTTTAAATCTGATTTGTGCCACTACCTATTTGCGTGACTTCCATTTCCTGCTGTGGACTCTAAGCAGTGACTCTAAGAGCCTTAATTTCTTCATCAATAAAATGTGACTGATAATCCTTTTCTACCATGGTCACTATAAAAATTAAATAAAATTACAATTTTAAGTCACCTGCCAACATTTCTGGCATAGGGAAGACAAGCAAAATTGTTATTCCTTTCAATCCCATCTTCCTTCCACTTTTTAGAAGAAATGTAATAAATTTTGCATGTCATCTTTTTCTACAGAAATAAATTATTCCTCAGCTAGTGTTCCAGAGAACCATTTAATGCTCTTGGTTTTAGAATCAGGTTACTCAATTTTGAAATATAAATATGACTTTCCCCATTATAAGTTAAATCTGCTCTTTCTCTCTATTTCATTTTTAATTCACTTTGAGAGTTTTAACTCTGCCTTTCTCATTTAAATAATCTTTACAATATTTTGCCATGGAATGCATCCAAGTATATGAAATGCATAAGAAAAGCATGAGTGAGTCTATGTACATATTGCCACCTAATCATCAAAGGCTTATAATATATAGGATAGATGGCCTCTGATAGCTTTTCAAGATTCAAAACTCTTGAATCTAAGTCATTGGGAAACTGGATAGTGAATAACAAAGAGCAGTGAGGTTTTCGAGGTGTCAAGATGCATGATTTAAGAGAAAACTGAGATTGTTTAGACAGGAGATGAGATATAGCTATTTTTCTACCTATATACTCTGCCAGTAGGCATTAGGGAAAAAAAATCAAACCTAATCACCCTAAAATCCACACTTTCAAAAGGTTTTAACATTTCTCATGTATTGTCCTAAGTTATGAGCTTGGAAGTCAGAAGAATTTACTTTGAATAAAAGCCCTGATTCCTACAGAGATGATTATGTGAAGTGAAGGATACCACTCTGAGTCTCACTTTCCTTGTTTAAAAAATCAGGACGGCATTCATTTTTCATATACTCACCACCCACTGAAAAACAAAATAAAACAAAAACAGGGCAACAGAAACAGAAACAGACCTCTACATTTTGTGTTTTATTTAAAATATACCTTTATAATGAATCCAGTCACCTTTCCCTGTTTTGAGCTCTCAATTTTAAACCTCCTTAGCTCCTGAGTCCTCATCTTTTTGTCCTTAGATATTTGGACTTGATGCTTAATAATTCTCATCTGGTTTTTTTATTATTTTTTTTGTTATGATTTGAAATTATTCCATTTACTCCCTTTTTTTTAATTGAAGTATAATTAAAATGCAATATCTTACTAGTTTCAGGTGTATAATATAGTGATTTGTTATTTTTATACATTATAAAATCATGCCCATAAGTCTAATTAACCTACCATCTGTTACAATACAAGGTTATTACAATATTATTGATTATATTCCCTATGCTGTACATTACATCCTCATGATTCACTTATTTTATAACTGAAAATGTTTGTACCTCTAAGTCCTCTTCACCTATTTCGCTCACCCACACCCCCCACCCAGCCCTTCCCCACTCTCGTAATCAAGAGTTTGCTTCCTCTTCATTTTGATCTGGATAAAAACTAGCTGACTTTTTGGCCTACCAGATTTTCCCAGCTCCCACAAAATAGACAAGTTAAGAAGTGATTGAAAATTGAGAGAATGAGTCATAGCCCTTTTCAAATATTTGAAATTAAGTAAATACAAAAGGATTTACATCCTGTGAAGTTTCACAGGGCTCATCTAAGACAATAGAGATATAAACTGTAATGCTCAAGGCTGAATAAACGTGAGACAGAAAGATAACTTTATAATCCTAGCCTCTTTCTTTTTGTGCTCATATAAGGCCAACAACATCTTTATCCTTATCATGTGTCTTGAAAGAGTGGGTTGATTCTTCTTAGTACTTAGCTTTAACCCTTGTAAACACCAACTTTCCTTTGCCAGTTCAGAAGTCTCTTTGCAAGAATCCAGAAAATAATTTGTGGTTATTGTATTTGACCAATTCGGGTTTTGCAATATTTTTCTTATTATAACATAACAAACAAACAAAAAACTACAAGTCTCAAGGCAAACATATCTCTACTTTTATAAGAGAAAACTGGGACTCACCATGATAGAGGGAATCATTTATAAAAAGCAGCTACTTCTCCTCTTCCTTCCCCTGTCCTTCCTCTTTCTCTTCCTCTTCTTCCTCTTCTTCCACTTTGGATAATACGGAAGTGAGCTTTTAAACTAGGTCTCCTCCAAGTCTACTGTCTTCATTCAGAATCTCATCACTTCTTACTCAGATTATTGTTTTTATATTTCTCTTTCTACCATCATTAATTCATCATCCCAATGTCTAAACTCATGGTGGCTTCTGTTTTGGTTTTTGTTTTTAATATTCAAGAATTGAAAAATATGTTTAAATGGTTCAAAGAAGATTATAAAAATTACCCATATTCCTAATTTCAGAATCAACTGTCTTAAACATTTTGATATATTTGCTTCCAACTTCTTTTAATCATGATTTGAAAGATATTATGAGTAATATTCAAATTCAATGGCTTTGTTTTTTAAAAATGAGAACATTACAAATAAAGATGACTTTTGACTTTTACTGGCTTAATATCATTTCTTTACTTAACACTTTTCAGAGGCAAAGTACATTATCCAAAACCTTTAGCATGCATCAACTTGTATTCTTTATATCCAGGCAGATTCTTAGTTTTATGCATTGCACTGTGATCCCACAGACCTAAATTGTTCTCATCTTCTAAAAACTTGCTGCATTTACAACACTGAACATACTTCTGCCTGGACAGTTGGACCTTCCTTCTTTGTTCATAAAATCCTGCTCAATTTAGGTCCTTGAGCCTTGGAGAAGTCCTATTAGACTTTCTTAGGCAAAGATATTCTTCTTCCAAAATCACTGTATGATCCTCTCTCTTTATAAAAGTTTTTCCCAGTATTTTGGTGTGTTAGTTTTATATGACCTCCTCTGTTGGACTTCAAAGATCTTGAGATCAGAGGGCCATTCATGTTCATGTTGGTTATTCCTGAATCCATCCTGATACTGGGCCTTAGCAGGATCTCAATACATTTAATTGTTTAAAAAGTGTACAAAATGATGTCATGAATGCCAAAGGATAGGGATGAGGTCAGCAAGAGTGTCCAACTAGGTATTTATTAACTTATATTTTGTAAGATATTTTTAGATAAAATAGTAGGGAGTAAAGATTAAAAATGTGAAAGTATCTTCACAGGTTTTCTTCAGTGTTTGTCTAATTCAGCTGCTTTCCTGAAGTAAATCATTTAAAAGATGAGAGTAAGTTTTTAGCCCTAGAAAAAAGTTCTCTTGGACAAAAGGAGATTTTAGAATTTCTTGAAAAGAAAGTACCTATTCAAGTCGTGAAAGTAATATTTGTCCTTACAGGAAGAAAAAAATAATGTGAGTTGTCTATTTATGTAAACAATTTGGCAGTAGACAGCTCTGAAATAATTCCCTGAAACCTGGATCAAATTATGCAGAGTATATTTTTGTTTGCCTTTCAATTTTATGTAGCTACAACTGAATCTTTCAGTTTCCTTAAAGTGCACATAAATACAACTCATTGATAAGCAATTAATCATTTGTGTTTAATATATACATAGAAATTAATCTGGAAAACTTGTAAGCAATCATGTTTCTAGAATTATATTGATTACATTGGGAAATAATTTCAGGACATACCAATGATTAACAGTACTAGAGTAATTCAGTTGCATAAAGAAGATTGATAGCAATCCAATGAAAGAAGATGCTATTAGTTATTTTGTACTTCTAGCTCTTTAGAATTAATTAAGCTACACTCATAGATCAATTAGATAAAGATTGAAGGAAAGGAATTGGTTGATAACAAACAAAACAGTAATAGGAATTTGTTTTGGCATATATATATGGTTATGTGGAAAATACTCATTGATGTCTCTTTGGGTAGACAGACCATCTCATCAATAGCAAAGTTACCCTGCAGGGTGAGCTGACCAGCAATCTGGGACTTAACCTCATCCAAACCAGAAGTTTCCTTGAGAGTTATTTGAAGATCTTACTTAGATCTTCAGCACATTAAATGACAAAAGTAATCTTATTGGATTTGCCTTGTGGTGTCATTTTGATTAAAAGGCCTTCAGGAATTCAAAGTGCATTACAGTTTTGCCAGTTACAATCTCACTGGATATCAACTAATCTAGGAGATAAAGCACAAGCAGAAGTGTCTCCAGATAGGAGAATTTTGATGAAATAAGTCCCAAAGTTGGAATTGCTTGCTGTCTCTTAAGTGGTAGTATTAATTAAAACAGAAATCTATTAAGTCAAATAAGATAGAGGTAACAGTGTGTATCTGTCAGCTTTTCTACACAACAAACAAACGTAGAAATCTCATGACCACAATACACATTTATTTCTTGCTCATGGATCTCTGGGTTAACTCAGGTGGAAAAAAACTAAGCCATGTTCCTTTTCTTACTGAACTGGGTTCTTGGGCTCCCTAAAGAATAGAAATTGACAAGAGGCTAGCCTGAGAAAGGAGAAAAAAAAACTAAAAAACAAAAACAAAAGACTAGGGAGACAGGTTGACCAAAGAAAGCCATTTTCATTTTCAGCTGACCCTTAAACTAGAAGTCAGCAGGTCATAAAAAGAGTCACAAGATCTGACTCACAGAAAACCACAAGGCCCCACTCCCTCTGGCAGTAAAAGACATGTAGTCTGTACGTTCTTGAAATTGCTCCCTGTGGGGAATTCCACAACCCTAAGACAATGGAAAAAGTAACCACCCAAAGTAAATGATAAACCCAAAGTTGAAGAATAATCCCCTCCCTATACGGTTAGCTAATTTTTAAAAACTTACAAAATCCTTCCTTAGATGTAAAGTAGGGTCCTCTTCCTCACCTGGGAGGAGAAACCACTGCTTTGTCTATGAAGCAGCTCCCTTCTTACTTCTATACTTAATAAATTTTTGACTCTTTCTCAAAATGGTTTGCTCTTGAATTCTTTCTCACGCAAAGCCAAGAACTCTCTTGGTGAAGGCCCGAGGCCCTCTCTCGGGGCCCCGCCTATCTGGCATCAAAATAGGAGTTTCAGGCAAGGCTTTATTGGGGTTTATGCTGAAGCACAAAAAATCCTCAGGCTAACCCCCCAAGAACAGAGATCAGGGAGAGTTATAAATAGGCCTAGGCAGGAAAAGGGTGATGTTCAAGCATGTAGAGGTGGGGACTTATTAGCACCTGTGCACTTAAAGGACATGCTTCTTCATGTATCACATGTGTAATTAGCATGTTAAATCTCCACCCTGGGCATGATTTTTAATATTATAATGAAGGAAAACATCAGTGAAAGGTCAGCCAAGGGTCCACCTTGGTACAGACTGGTTTGATTCTGTCTTTGACAGTCTTTGTGGTCAAGTCCCTCTGTTGGTAAACTTCCTGCTTCCACATTCCCCAAGATATGCCACTCAAGAGGCAGAGGGTTTCAGCAATCAAGGAACGCTGGATTTTACTATTAGGGTTGAGGGGACCCAAGTCCAGTCCCTGCTCTGTCTCACTTTCATGGCAGATTGGAACACCAAAGCTAAACACATTTTGGGTCCCTCTTTCTGACAGTCCCACTAACACTATCATGTCCAGAACAAATCACAAACTAAACTCAACATCACATCAACATGAAGTGAGCAAGTATATTCTGCCCTTAGTGGGAGGGGAAAAATGAATGAATGTTGAAAAGTATCATGTGCATTTAGTGAAGGGACTGAAAATAGTAAACTGATTTTTTCAATGCCGATTTATACAAAAACTTACACAAACACTAGCTCACCTGCCTTACCTGACACCATTACTGCCTGGGAAGAAATTTTAAGAGCAGGGGGAGGAAGGCAAGAGAGAGTGCTACTGAGAACTAAAACTGCTTCTGATTTCACAAAAAAATGGAACTGACTGTTTGGAATAGTCTATAAATTATGGGGGCACCTGACTGATTCGGTTGGAGGAGCCTGCAACTCCTGACTTTGGGGTCGTGAGTTCGAGCCCCACGTTGGGTATAGAGATTACTTAAAAAAAATAAACTTAAAAAATTTTTTTAAAAGTATAAATTATGTTTATCATTAATATTATTTCTGTTCTAGTCCCATTATTATTGATGATTCTGTGGATAAAACCACTAGACTTAGCTGACGAATCAATATTTACTTTCAGAAGAATAGAAACCTGAATCACTATTCAAGAACATGACATACCTGCATAGATTGCATTTGCCCAGCCTTCCTCCAGGGAGGTATGGACAAGTGCCAAGTTCCTGTCAATGAGATGTAAAAAGCAAAGATGTTTGGAAGTTCCCAGAAATTTTCTCATAATACAGCAGACACATGTGAGACAGAAGAATAATATGGAAAAGTGAGGACTCCTGAGAACTTTGCTGAGAAAAGCCCTGGGCAACATAACATCTGAATTTTATCTTAGGAGGAATCAAAGGGACCATGACTAATTGAATTGCCAAATGTCAGGACCAGAACTTAGGTGCTCTGACTCCTAAATTGTTGTTCCTTTCTCTCTACTTCTCTTATCGACTGGGAAAATGTGTCAAGTACCCTGGAACTTGTGAAACTTTTAAAATGTTCTTGCTCACTTATTGCCTTCAGCATGTAAAGACTGTGGCTATAACCTCATGTTGGTCAATTTTAACATGTGAACATCAGAGTCTTTTGCTGGTTTCCTGTTAACAATGACTTCATTAGAATAATAATTTCTAGTCATTACCTGGAAAATAATTACAAACAATAAAATCTGCTAAAATTCCATGTTCAGAAAGCTTTCGTTTTTTTCTTTTATTAAACATTTGTGTTATATATATACCAAAAATATGCGTGAAAGAATCATGTCGGCCTTTGAATGTGATCTATTTATTTTATTTTTTTAATTTAAATTCAATTAATTAACATATAATGTATTATTAGTTTCAGAGGTAGAGTTCAGTGATTCATCAGTCTTATGTAATACCTAGTGCTCATTACATCATGTGCCCTCTTTAATGCCCATCACCCAGTTACCCCATCCCCTCAATCCCCTCCTCTCCAGCAACCCTCAGTTTGTTTTCTATGATTAAGAGTCTCCTATGGTTTGTCTCCCACTCTGGTTTCATCTTGTTTTATTTTTCCCTCCCTTCCCCTATGCTCCTGTTTTGTTTCTTGAATTCCACATATGAGTGAGATCATATGACAATTGTCTTTCTCTGATTGGCTTATCTCGCTTAGCATAATACCCTCTAGTTCCATCCACATCATTGCAATGGCAAGATTTCTTTTTTTTCTGATGGCTGAGTAGTATTCCATTGTGTACATATACCACATCTTCTTTATCCATTCATCTGTTGATGGACATCTGGGCTCTTTCCATAGTTTGGGTATTGTGGACATTACTTCTATAAACATTGGGGTCCACATGTCCCTTCAGATCACTACATTTGTATCTTTGGGGTAAATACCCAGTAGTGCAATTCCTGGGTCAAAGGATAGCTCTATTTTCAACTTCTTGAGAAAACTCCATACTGTTTTCCAGAGTGGCTGCACCAGCTTGCATTCCCACTAACAGTGTAGATGTTCCTCTTTCTCCACATCCTCACCAACATCTGTCATTTCCTGAATTTTTAATTTTGGCCATTCTGACCAGTGTGAGGTGGTATCTCATTGTTGTTTTTATTCATATTTCCCTGATGCTGAGTGATGTTGAGCATTTTCTCATGTGTCTGTTGGCCATTTGTATTTCTTCTTTGGAGAAATGTCTGTTCATGTCTTACATCCATTTCTTGGTTGGATTATTTATTCTTTGGGTGTTGAGTTCGATAAGTTCTTTATAGATTTTAGATACTAGCCCTTTATCTGACAAGAGATTTGCAAATATCTTTTCCCATTCTGTTGGTTGTCTTTTGGTTTTGTTGACTGTTTCTTTCACTGTTGAAAAACTTCTTCAACAAAGCAGGAAAGAATATCCAATGGAAAAAAAGACAGTCTCTTCAACAAATGGTGTTGGGAAAATTGTACAGCCACATTTAGAAGAATGAAACTGAACCATTTCCTTACACCATACACAAAAATAAACTCAAAATGGATGAAAGACCTCAATGTGAGACAGGAATCCATCAAAATCCTAGAGAACACAGGCAGCAATCTCCGTGACCTTGGCCACAGCAACTTCTTGCTGGACACATCTCCAAAGGCAAGGGAGATGAAGGCAAAAATTAACTATTAGGACTTCATGAAAATTAATGTGTTATATTTAGATTAAAAAAAAAACAAGAAAAAAATTCTCTTTCCAATATTCTGTTTCACATGGTATAATTGTGGGAATATATTAGATAGCATTTGTTCTGGCAAATAATTAATTATTACGTTCCTCATGGTCAATATTGACAAAAAGATTTATATGCCCTGGCTCTATAAAATCATATACTACAATTTCTTACAAATATTGTAACACTCTTTATTTACTGACTTCCTTTTTCACCTAACTGACTTAACCCTTCAATCTTAGTTTGAATGACACTTCCTCAGGAAAGCCTACCAGATTTCCCAAATCTAGGTTAGATGGCTTCACTATTTGCTCTCATGGTTCATTGTACTGTGCTCTCAGTAAGGCATGTATTCACTCTATATGACAGTCTCTTCCATCTTTTGAGTTTCACGTAGGTAGAAATTGTTTCTCATCTATTTAAAATGGTGTCATTGAGAAAGATGTATAATAGGTGTTTAACAATATTACTTTGTAGAATAAATAAACATATGAATAAAAGCTAACTCTGAAAAAAAAAAATTGGCATACATGATATCACTAAGTTCTCAAAACTAACTAGGGGCAAAATTATTTATCTTCATTTCACACATGAGGAATTGAAATTTAAAGAGATTAAGTAACCTGTCCAAATGATTGTACAATGGAGTAGCCACTATTTTAACCACTAGATTTTAGACTTTCATTGTTTTTTTTCTCTCTCCACATTTTCTACCAAATCTATGCCCCAACTTACACAGTGATGTTCTTTTCATGCCCAGTTCTGCCCCATCTCCTTGATTGTTAGCCCTGCATCTTCAACTTCATACTGGAAATTTCAATTTAAATGTCTCACATCATCTCAGGCAACATTTAAAATAAATGAAATCTATAAAGTCAGTTTTTATATGTTGGAAGGTGATGAAGATGCTGAAAGGATGGGTTCTTGGTCGTTATACTTGGAGAATATTAGTCAAAGTGAAGAATTTATCTTTAAGGTGGATGGGCCCTCTTTCACTGCCAATATGGCTAAGACCCTACTAGATCAACATCTCCACAGATAACAATTACAAAACTTGGAAAAAATACACAGAGCAGATAGCAGAAAGCAAAGGAGAATAACGAGAGGCATGCAGATTCTAATGGCAAGCACATACACTAAGAGGAATTATCTGGAGTAAATTTCCATTTTTGCCGCTTCTTATATGAGGAGCTGGAAGCTGGAAGAAAGAAGTAGACTATGAGGAGAGTATTGAGTCACAGCAATCATGATTGCTGGAAAGAGGGGGAATCTCAGAAGAAGAAAAAGAACTAGAGAGGGAGTTCCCAAATTCTATCTGCCCATACTTCTGGTTTATAGCAGAAAAATGTGTGCCTGGTGGAGATGTTTGAAGAGATATAAATACAGTAATGGAATAAGGTATGTGATTCTCCAAGGGAACAGAATGCTAGTCAAATAAAATTGACCAGCGAGAAGACTGGACTTTGCTTATTTTGAGTTTCAGAAAGGTTAGTGTGGCTGTTTCACAATGAAAGAGGAAAAGAGTGGTACAGAGTGAGGTGAGAATCAAGAGGTCATATCATTGAATGTAATGGGAAGCCATTGGACGATTTTGAGCAGGGCTAGAATGTAATTTGATTCATATTTTACATATCAGGATGAAGTTTGAAATATTTAATATAGAAGGTCAAACCCAGAAATAGGAAGGCTTTTAGGAATCTGTTCTATTAATCCAGGCTAATCAAGGTCATGATCTCGTGGTCATGAGATGGAGACCCGCATCCAGCTCCACACTGAGCATAGAGTCTGCTTCAGATTCTCTCTCTCCCCTCCCTTTCTGCCCCTACCTCTTTTTGCACTTGAGCACTCTCTATCTCTAAAATAAATAAATAAACAAATAAAATCTCTAAAAAAAAAAAAAAAAAAAAGTAAAAAAAAAAAAAAAAGACAAGGTAAAAAAAAAATACAGGGGATCTTTACATTTGGATTACTATAGACATAAAGAGCATTGTTGGAGATCAGCCAGGGGAGGCAGAGGTTGTATTTTAAGTAAAACCTTAGATGATCTTTTTCTTGTTGTCATGATAGTTCACCTTAACTGCAAAGTTTCATCTAATCCTTAGAGAATATAAATAAATAATCTATAACCTTGAGGTTAATGCAGAACACAAAGCTTGTGAAGCATATTTATTACAGGAACTGTATCTCTTAATCTGCCTGAATCATGCTTGTTTCAGGAAATTGAATTTGTACTCTTAAGCCTAAATAAAGAATTTTTCAAAGAAAACTGCTATCCAAACCCAATATGAAATGTCATGTTTAAGAAACAGCAGCAGTTTAAATCATACACAACATCATAATTTTTATAAGGCAAAACTTTAGGTAGACTAGAGGGAAGACTTTGGTAAAAACAGGCAGTCTCAAAGAGAATTGAATCCTTGATTTACAAACTTCCTTGAAATTATTTGCAACGTTCTACATGCATTGTATGGATAGAGGTTCTAATAATTTTCTTCAGACCTGTACAGAAGTCTCTGTAGTCCCTCAAATTAAGAACCATTGTTCTGAAGGTTGTTCCAATGTCTTACAGCATTGGCTAATGACGGCTATGATGATAGGGGGGCAGGTGCTATAAGCTGGTCATTCTCAAACTTGGCTGCAAAACAGAATCATCCAAGGTACCTGTTAATAACATCAATTAATGATCCCACATCAAAAATTCTGAATCACTATGTTTGAATTGGGAATTAATATTTCATATACTTTTATTTTTTTAATGGGGAATTTTCTTATAGTTGTTTTTTAAGAACAACTGGTATAAACAAACACTGAGAGACAAGATTGATAAGGATAATCTATACCATTTGGGGAAATTTTCTACTTTTGACCCGTAATATCAATTTTGAATATACTTAATTCCAAAAAGGTGGAAATACTAGGACTATATTTGTTTATGAGACTTCTGTTTTCTTAAACAGTACTAACATTACAGTTCAATGTTTTAATCTTTGAAAATGTGATATTACAAAAAAATTGCTTTCCTTCTCTTACTGTTCAGTTCAGTCATCTTCATATGTCCTTAAACCTTACTAGTCATTTTCCTCCGTGTTTTTTTTTTTTCATTTCCCTCAGAATATTAGTGTTTTTGTTACAGGTTTCTAAAAGATCATTTATGATTAAGGATGTTAACCATTTACCATGGATTGCAAATGAAATACCATGTGTTCTCACCACCATTTTACTGTGATGTTTTACTTTTTGGTTGTACAGAAGTTTTGTATTTGAATATAATAATGTTCTGCTTTAAAAAAAAGAAAAGAGCAACTGGTATAGATAATTTTCAAAAACCTGAACCTTGAGTCTCATTTGATGTTAAGCATATTTAAACATACTTACTAGATATTTTTCTCAAGCATTGTGTAATCTGCTCATAAAAATATTCCCTTACAGTCTCCACTATGGACTGTTTTCTTGGTAATCCTAAATTAGAAAGAGAAATAATTAAAGAATGGATTCATTAGTGCCAATGTTTTATATTACATTTTACTGTACTTTTTTGACTCCATCTCTTTCAGGAGTAAACAAAAAAGTCAAAATACCTAAATATTAATGTGATACAATAATAAAGACTTAAAAAAGCTCATTCGTTGCTTTTTTACAAATTCTGTGAGCTATGATATTGCTAGTGAAGGAGACATTTCCTTTATTAAAAAATAAATTAGAGTACCTCTGTATTGTTACTTTATGATATAATTTAATATAGTACATAGATAAATCATATGATTCCTTATAATAATGAAAATAATTTTAATAATACTTATCTCTATGATTTATAATATATAAATATCTTAAAGATACAGAAGGGATTTAAACACCCTAGTTCTTATTCCTTATTATTACGGATTCACTGTTGACAAGCTGTGTAATCACTCTATGTTACTTTAACTTTTGAATTGTTTACAAATCTGTAAATGAATATAATGACAATATTAATAACAACTTTATGAAGTTGTTATAAGGGTTAGATACAATAAATGTAGAACTTTCAGAACAGTGTATAACACACCATAGCATTTAATAAATGTGTTCTAATTGGTTTAGTTGTTTTATATTTATGTAAAATAATTTTTGTTACTGTGACCGAAAGATGCCACCAATTTTTAATTTTTTTCATGCAAGACGGTATGATTTTATGGAAAGAATATTGACATGAAGTACAAATCAAAACACAAATCAGTCTGAGAAGTAGGACTTCCTTTTAGCAGCTGTGTGCCTTGTTCTTCATATCAGGACATTGAATATAATAATATCATTATTACTAATAACTACTACCCTACTTCATTAAAGTCCCCTGAGGTTTATATCAGGGATCACATAGTAAAGTACTGATGCAAGATGTGGCTTATACTTTAATGTGTTTCCAGTGTCTCCATATAAGTGATGTGCTTATTAATTGGAATAAGTATCTGCCGATACTGAAAATTCACCAATCAAGAAAAGGGAACCAAAGTGTGATGATAGTAGTTTTGGTTGAAAAGCACCATATGGTGAAAAGAAAGTTGAATTTGGGGGTTAGGTGGGCCTGACACAGTAGGTGTAGTTTAGGCTTGTTAAATTGGTTTCATTTCATTTCATTGGTGAATTGTTGAATATAGTGGAAAGAGGCAGGAGGGAAATCTATGCTCAGTTTCTACCTTCAAAATAATAGTGGAATTCATTTATGAGAGGAAAAATGTCTTCTTAAATGGATTTTTTTAGATCAGCCCCTGAACTCACTGAAGCAGCAACTCTAAAGGGAATGAGCTGCATAAAGCAGTGTGAAACAGGCAATATACCATAGTGGTTAATAATGGGCTAACTTTATTTTTTTTTTATTTCTTAAGTTTTGTATTTTAATCCAGTATTAGTTATAGTTATAGTAATGTACAGTGTTCTATTAGTTTCAGGTATACAATACAGTGATTAAACAAGTCTATACATTACTCAGTGCTCATCATGATAAGTGTACACTTGAATCCCCATCACCTATTTCACCCATGCCCCCCCCACCTACCTCCCTTCTGGTGACCATCAGTTTGTTCACTATAGTTAAGAATCTTTTTTTTCTTTTTTTTTAAGATTTTATTTATTTATTTGACAGAGAGAGACACAGCGAGAGAGGGAACACAAGCAGGGGGAGTGGGAGAGGAAGAAGCAGGCTCCCAGTTGAGCAGGGAGCTTGATGCAGGGCTCGATCCCAAGACCCTGGGATCATGACCTGAGCCAAAGGCAGATGCTTAACGACTGAGCCACCCAAGCATCCCACTTTTTTTTGTTTGTTTCTCTCTCTCTTTTTCCTCTGCTTGTTTGTTTTGTTTCTTAAATTCCACATATGAGTGACATTATATGGTATTTGTCTTTCTCTGAGTGACTTATTTCGCTTAGCATAATACTCTCTAGCTCCAACCATGTTGTTCCAAATGGCAAGATTTCATTCTTTTTTATGGCTGAGTAATATTCTGTTGTATGTATATATACCACATCTTCTTTATCCATTCATCCCCCAATGGACCCTTGAGCTCCTTCCCTAATTTGATGATTATAAATAATGCTATCATAAACATAGGGGTACGTGTATCCTTTTGAATTAGTGTTTTTGTATTTTTTGAGTAAATACCCAGTAGTGCAATTACTAGATCATAGGATAGTTCTCTATTATTAACTTTCTGAGGAAGATCCATACTCTTTTCCACAGTGGCTGCATTAGTTTGCATTCCCACCACCAGTGCACAAGGGTTCCTACTTTTCCAAACCCTCACCAACACTTGTTTCTTCTGTTTTGATTTTAGCCATTCTGACTGGTGTGACATGGTATCTCATTATACTTTTGATTTGTATTTCCCTGATGATGTTTTACTTCTTTCTTTCCAATTTCGATGCCTTTTATTTCCTTTTCTGGCCTAATTGTTCAAGCTAGGACTTCCAATACCATGTTGAATAACATCACAAAAGTGGGCATCCTGTCTTGTTTCTAATCTTAAAAGAAAGATTTTAGCTTTTCACCATTGCGTGTGATTTTGACTATGGACTTACCATTTATGGCCTTTATTATTTTAGGGTACGTTTTTTCTATGCCCATTCTGTTGAGAGGTTTGTTTGTTTGTTTGTTTTATCAATGATGTTGAATTTCGTCAAATGCATTTTCTGCATCTATTGAAATAATAATATGATTTTTATCCTTCATTTGTTAATGTGGAGATCACATTGATTTGTGAATGTTGAACTGCCCTTGCCTTCTGGAATTAATTCCACTTGATCATGGTGTACAATTATTTTAATGTAATGTTGAATAGGGATTGCTAATATTTTGTTGAGAGTATTTGCACCTATGTTCATCAGAGATATTGGCCTGTAATTTTCTTTTCTCATGGCATCCTTATCTGATTTAGACATCAGGGTAATGCTAGCCTTGTAAAATGAGTTTGGTAGTGTTCCCTCCTTTTCTATTTTTTTGGAAGAACTTTAGAAGAATGGGTATTAATTATTCTTTAAATGTTTCAGTAGAACTCACCAGTGAAGCCATCTGGCCCTGGACTTTTGTTTGTTGGGAAGTTTTTGATTACTGATTCAATGTCCTTACTAGTAATCAGTCTGTTCAGATGTTCTATTTCTTCATGATTCTTCACTGGTATGTTGTATGTTTCCGAAATTCTTCATGATTCTTCACTGGTATGTTGTATGTTTCCAAAATTTATCCATTCCTATTAGTTTGTGCAATTTGTTGGCATATACTGCTCATTGTAGTCATGATTCTTTGTATTTCTCTGCTATCAGTGGTAATGTTTTGTCTTTCATTTCTAATTTTATTTTTTGAGTTCTCTTTTTTTTTCTTGGTGAATTTAGCTTGAATGTTGTCAGTTCTGTTTATTTTTTTCAAAGAAACAGATACTGCTTTTATTGATCTTTTCTATTGTCTTTTTAGCCTCTATTGCATTTATTTCTGCTCTAATGTGTTATTTCCTTCCTTCTACTAACTTAGGACTTTGTTTGGATTTTTAAAAATGTATACTAAAATAAAATATTTCCCTGAAGAACAAAAGATTAATTTCCTGGATTTTAAAATAGACTTTTTATCCAGTTAAGAAATTGAGGTACTCAAACAGATTTTGAGTAAAGAAAGAATATCTATATACTTAGTGCAAAACTGGAACATGATACAAAGTTAGACAAAATTATAGAGATGTTTTTATAATATGGCCACATAATTTCAAGGGCTATGATATTGGGCGTGATGGATTATTTAAATAACATCTAGTCTCCACTCTCAAATTAAATAATGGCAAATCTGAGGCTCAGAAAAATTTTTATCACTTTCAATTTCAATTCAATTCAATTGATGTTTGCACAAATGGGATTATTTCCCCTGACTCTCATGTCAATACATACCTTTTTGCCAACATACCATATATTCTTAAATTCCAGAATTTCAAGATTTATTATTGAGGTTGTCTACAATAAGAAAAATCTAGTAATTCCTATCAAAAATTATTTTACCACACATGTTATTAACTAGAACACCAGAAAGTGTGAGAATATGGCCATTCTGTGCTAATTCTAAAGTTTCATCTTTTAAAGTCTAGAAAGTAAAGCTCTTCTTATCTTCTCTCTTCACCGTGGCCTCTGGCCTGCAACTTATATACTTTTAAAGCTCAAAAAATAGCTTAATTAGATATTAAAAATGAATAGAATAACATTTATTTTATGTCCTGATTATTCATAATGACTATCATTTTTAGCAACAGTGTACAAGGAAAATGAGTTGCTTAAAAATTTCTGACATGGGCCCCATACATTTCCTTGTTTTTGCAATTTGTATGCAAATCAACAGCAGTAGATAATGCAAAGTAATTCATGGCACTTACCATAACTTAGATCCAAGAAAATGGTAAAATTCTTTAGTGGCCCATCAAATTTATGTTCATAGAAGTTTCTAATGTTTGTGCCCATAGTTAACTTGTGAAATTGTATTGTTGCACCAAAGGCTCTCTAGACCATAAGTCCTGAGAAACAATCACTTTGCTTTCTTATATCGTCAAAAGACACAGAAGTGCTCGTGGCACTGGGCAACTGACAAGATTTAAACCCAATTTTCATATAGTTTTTTATGTCTATACCAGGCAAAATACAATATTTGTGATTTACCTGAGATTATTACTAACGATAAAATTTCATATTTCTTTATCATCTTATATTTCATATTACTTCAAAATTTGGAACTATATCAATGATCGCTGTTTATCTAAGTCATAGGAAATAGTGTCTTTATAGAAAATCAGGTACCTTCTAATTTGGAACAGATGGAATGAGTCTAACAATTGTTTACTGGAATAGAATGGATTGACTCCTAAGTTGGACCCATGAAACATTGCAAGAATTTTAATGAGTTGGTTTTGCTGGTATGACAATTGAGTGAGACACGTTCACATGCATGATGATATTTTTATAACTTATAAAACTATAAGTTTTATCTTTAGAATGTTATAAATTTGTAGTTCATATATTTTCAAAGAAAAAGCAGTTTTTTGAACAATTTTTCACCTGCCTTCAATGTAAGCAGTAAATCCCCAAAGCAGTAGGTGAGACCTGGACTAGATGTCCTCCACTCGCCTGTTTAGATAAACCTCTAATCCTTTCGTGCTCCGCATGGTGCCCAGGGTGGACCCTATTAATTACTTACAGGCTTCTAGATTCTGTTGGGTTTAGCCAGTGGAGAGAACAGTAGATAGGACAGAGAGAAAATAATGAGGCCAGGGTATTTATTGCCACAGCTTTCTCTTCTGGAGGGTTTCCCAGGAATCTGCATTTCTGTGGTCAAAGACCATAATCCCTCTTCACACATATCTGAATCTCCATGCAGGTAAATATTTCATCCTTCACCTCTACGAGTGGTGATGTGCCCTGCTGTACTGGCTTTTCTGGCTTCTCTTCACCTTTCACACACCTTTGAAAATAGTCTCTTTACTAAAACTCTGTAGATTACCTCGTTTTGGTGTGCCATCTGTTTTTTGCCACATCTGTGGTTGATATAACCCATTTTCATTTTTTTTCTAATTGGTTACACCCAAACAGTATTCCCCTTATTGCCCTTTTCCAGATACTATTTTACTCCCTATACATCCTATCTTGATACATAGCATCATGCAGATGAAAATCTGAATTCTGGGAATCATCCTAGATTCCTTCCTCTCCCTTATCTCTTAAAACCAGCATCTAATTGTTGGTGGTTTATTGAATATGCCTTTGCAAATGTGATTCCTTACCTTGAATGTCCTTTCTGTCTTCTTGGAAAACTCTTAATTTTTCCTCCAAGTCTCATATCAGATTAAACCTATCCCATTGAACTGTCTTGAAAACATTCTCCCAACCCAAGTTCAAGTAATTATTCCTTCTTTCTTCAGATTTACGTCTTTGTTTATTTTACTCTCATCATAGTGTGCTAAATTTTGTTTGTTTGCATATTAGGTAAACCAAACCAGTAAGATAGCTCCTTGAAGTCAGGATTATCATTTTCCTATTCCAGAAAATTAGCATAGAACTTGATAAAGAGTAAGTGCTCAATAAATGTTTTTAAAATCAGATTACTATAAATTAACATTGGTTTGTAATTTTCTTACCATATCTGAAGCTGTCAGGATACATAGGCTAATTTCCCTGAGTGAAGGAGCATCCTGCCCTGTACCATTTACCCATGGCTAGTTGATGGAGAGGGGAGGGCAGTTATCAGGAACTTAAATAGGGTCAGAAATACTGGGATCAAGTTGTGCCTGGATGGTGCAGTAAGTTAAACATCCTCCTCTTTGTTTTGGCTTAGGTCCTGATCTCAGGGTCATGAGATTGAGCCTCAGGATGGGCTCCACACTCAGCATGGAGTCTCTGCTTAAGCCTCTCTCCCTCTCCTCGGTACCCCCCCCCACACCCCCCCCCCCAATAAATAAATAAATCTAAAAAAAAAAAAGAAATACTGGGATCAAAGATTTCACTATACTTTCCAAACTGACAAAACTGAAGGCCTGTAAATGACATCCTGGCCATCCTGCAAATGGTGCCTCTCCATCACTCTGAGTCAGTGTTGCCTTAATATAAAACCTACTCGGCAGGGAGCATCCTTCTGCCTCTGCCCTCTCCCCAGCTCATGTTCTCTCTCTCAAATAAATAAATAAAATCTCTTTAAAAAAACAAATGTCTGAAAGTCTTATGAGATCAGGTGCATCATTCCCACTTTTCTCCTAGTTTACACTCAGGACTGGACATTTTATTAAAACATTCACTTATTTGGGGCACCTGGGTGGCTCAGTCATTAAGCATCTGCCTTCAGCTCAGGTCATGATCCCAGGGTCCTGGGATTGAGCCCCACGTCAGGCTCCCTGCTCCATGGGAGGTCTGCTTCTCCCTCTTCCACTCTCCCTGCTTGTGTTCCCTCTCTCACTGTGTCTCTCTCTGTCAAATAAATAAATAAAATCTTTAAAAAAAAATTCACTTCTTCATTTTGCATTGAAGTAACTTAAGCTGAGAGTGACAAAGGGAAAGATTTTCTATAAACTTCTTACCCTTGGGTCTTGAGCTGAGCATAGGTTCTCTAGAATCAAAAAGTGATCACCTCCAACAAAAAAACATATTTTTAATAAGATATTGTAGAACAAGAAACTAATGCTGTTTCCATAGGATATTTTTCATTGTGATACATGATTGACTAAAATGTTTTTCTTACCACAAAAAGACAGCAGTCATAGTCAGATTAAAAATCTATTTATTTGCCATTTTTTTTCACACCAAAAACTAACAATTAGACACTGTTCCACCCCCTTACTGATTCAATCAGTTTAGAATGAGGACTTGAATAAAAGTTAATCTTGACATGGAGAATGTCACTTAATTTCTAGACTCTGTGTTTCCCAATATACAACTTTATTTTCTAAGTGGAAATAAATTTTGAGGGACTAAAAATTTTTTTCTTCTAAGTTTATATTTTCTTGTTTGGAAACATTTGACCATAAACAATTATATTTATACACTCCTTCCCCATGTCATCCCTTACCCACATTTCTCATCACCTTAGTTTTCCATTAAATTAGAATTTAGAAAAAAAACTTAACAAGCAGAATTTTTTTTCAGAAATAATATTACCCTCGGTCTTCAAAACACAGCTGTCTCTTCTATTGTTTTCTCCAGAAAACAAACTCAAAAATCTATCTATAGACCAACTTAGACCCACCATATGTAATATTTAAAATTACAAAGAAACATACTTTGCTTATATTTATGAGAAAGGCTGCAAATGAAAGACTGAAAGAGGGGCCAAGGATATAAACTTTTCTAGTATTTATTTCTGACAGTCAAATGGAACAGTTGTGCACAATTATGAAGATATTCCAAAAATGTATGTGTCTGATGGGTGCCAAAACTGGAGCAACTAGAAGACTGGCATTGCTTTTTTTTTTTTTTTTTTTCAAATTCAGCAGCCCTTTGAATTTTGCTGGCAAGTTTACCACCTGTGCATCCACATTAATATGTTTATTGGCCATTAACTTTTCTTTTCTCTGAATAACCTTCCCATATTATTTTCCTATTTTTCAATTGATTTGTGTGTTTTAACTTGTAAATATTTACTTTTTGTATAGCATTTGAATAAAAGTTTTACTGTCAACAACACTGATACTGGTATCACAGCTTGAAAATGTTCTTAAGATACCATCCTCTGTCAAAAAGGGAGAGATCTGTGCAATGCTTACTGAGCCTGTTCTTTTGTATATGCATGTATACGTACTTCTATGTAAGAAAGCCAGACTTTTTTTTTTTTAAGATTTTATTTATTTATTTGACAGAGAGAGACACAGCGAGAGAGGGAACACAAGCAGGGGGAGTGGCAGAGGGAGAAGCAGGCTTCCCGCTGAGCAGGGAGCCTGATGCGGGGCTCGATCCCAGGACTCTGGGATCATGACCTGAGCCGAAGGCAGACGCCTAATGACTGAGCCACCCAGGTGCCCCAGAAAGCCAGACTTAATATTATTGGATCTCACACTCCCTTCTAACAGCAAGGGTGGGCTCTGAGAATAGGAAATGATGATACCAAATGAGCTAAGTGTATAAGGAGAATTAATGCATCTTGAGTCCTAATGATTTTGACATAGGACATGTCCACAGTGGTGGATTGAAAGCAAAATTCCAAAGTGCAGCTTTTCAAATCATCATCATACCCTTTCACAGATACTTGTATTACTTCTCTGTGAGGCATTTAAAATTGTAGAACATATAAGCACTTGAACTGAGAAAGTTATTAAAATAGATAAGAGAAATACAGAATTTCCTGTTGAAACCTCGAAGCTCAAAATCTAACCTGCAGGAGGCAAATTTTTATTTGAGCCTTGGAAGGCATTTATTACTTTACATGTTCGAAGCTGAAAGTAATTATCTCATAAAGAACCAAGCATGAACACACAAGCAGTGATCATCTTAGGCCAAAATTAGAGTAGTTAAAACTGATTGAATTTGAATAAAGAAATGTACCCAGGGGTTTGTTTTGCAAAGGTGCAAACTTTCCATTTTTCTTTTAATTTGTGAGATTTTCATTCTTTATAACATTTATTCTATTCATCAGTCATCTTACCTTGGGCCTATTGATGATTTGCACACAATTTTTCTGAAGACTTTATGAGTCCTGATGTGGATCAGAATATATCTTCTAGTGATTGCTGCCTGTTGGCACTATGAGTAAATAGTCCTGTCTTCTAATTGGGCTACCATTTGAGGTAGAAAGTAGATAGTAATAATGGGCACTGTCACCCTCTTACACTAAGATTTTTAAAAGATTTTGCTACCACTAATAAAAAATGGTATTTTTTCAAAATTACAGCCTTATTCACATTCATGAAAATGCAAGTACTATTGGGGAAAAATAAATGAATCATACATTACTAATGTCCAACGTTTTCAATGTGTTATTTGAAACATTTATAATTACATTTTGATTGGTACTCTTGTCATCTAGAACACCAATATGTATGGAAAGAAATAAAACAGAATAAGTAGCAAAAAAGCCCCTGTAAGCTAGCACACAGAAGTTTAAGAAAATAAAAAGATAACAGTAGAATAACAAAGAAAGACAAATTACTTTTGTTTAAGTAACAGGTGAGAGAGGATTACTGAGAGACACTGAGAGACAGGACAGTATCTTGAACCAGGTCAAGATGCTCTAAATTGAGAGTGTGGTCTGTCCTACATATTTTGCAATTTGGAGAAACTAAATCCTAACCAACTAGAGTCTCGGTTTCCTCTTATTTAAAATAAAGAATATAATCTGTGCCGTGAAAATCTCACTCATTTGATACTACAGGAGATAAAAGATGAAATTTGTAAAATTGTGCAAAGCTAGATAGTGTTAGATTTACATAAAGTTCAACATTGGGGCTGGGGCAAGACATGGCAAAATAATTTTGTTGGTGATTTTTGTTCAGCTCCCTTCAAATAACCTGAGATCTCATCCTTTTGACACCACAGAAAAATATAACCTGAAGGATGAAAACATGATGATCATTTATTCCATGGTTTTGGTTACATGGATTAGAGAATTTAGGCCCAGAAATGTGTAATGTTTGCCCAGAGTTATACAATAAATGAGTATCAAAACTGTGATGATTAATTTTATTTATCAACTTGACTGGGCCATGAGGTACCCACATATTTGGTCAAACTTTATCTTGTGTGTTTCCCTGAGAGTAATTCTGGATGAGATTACTATTTAAATCAGTAGATTGAGTAAAGCAGATTGCCTTCCCTAAAGAGGGTGGGCTTCATCCAATCAGTTGAAGGTCTGAATAGAACACAAAGGCTGACTGACTCTTTCCCTGGTAATGGAGAGTTCTTCCTGCCTGACTGCCTTCAAATTGGACATTGCTTTTTTTACGCCTTCGGACTCAAACTGAGTCATTGGCTCTTCAGGGTTTGGACCCTGCCAGCCTTCAGACTAGAAGTACATCATTGGCTCTCCTGGCTAGCTGGCTAGCCCAGCAGGCCTTGGAACTCATCAGCCTCCTTAACCACAAGAGACAATTCTTATAATAAATCATATCTCTATATCTATCTATCTGTCATCTGTCTTCTATCTATCATCATTGGTTCTGTTTTTCTGGAGAACCCTGACCAACACAAAAACCAAGACAGAGTCCAGGACTTTTGATTTTTAGACTTATTTTTTTATCATCCTACTCTCTACTTCCTTCCATCAGTTCATGCTGAGAAACCACCAGGCATGACAGCCTCCACCAGGACCATTATGACAGGTTGACCTTAAAAAGCTCCCCATGTACCCCTATTTGTTCCAGCAAATGGCCAGCCTCAGAAAACCTGTGGTCTCTATTGTTGAACAATCTTTCTTCTTTTGAAATTCCAAGCCACTCCTTTATAGCCAAAAAAAACTGCCAATATACCTAAAGACCAATTAGAACATTCCCCTGCTTCTAGCACTCCCACTTGAGTAGGACCATTTTGTTTAAATCTATGTTGAGTCATTATTTTTCAACATATTTTTTCTACCCTATATCTCTCATTTTCTGGGACTCCTATTATAAACATGTTAAACTGTTTACATTGTAGACCAATTTTAGATATTGTCTTAAGGCTTTTATACACATTTTTCTCTTTGTGTTTTGATTTGAAAAATTTTCTTTGAACTTTCTTCAAGTTTAATGATCCTTTTCTTTGTCATGATTATTTTTTTCCTCCGTGCCTAGCAGAATACGAGAAGCACAAAAAAAAAAATGTTCAAAAGCATTCAAGAACAAATGAATAGTGGAAGAGATAATGAATTTGAAACAACTTGTAAGAAGACTATGTGCTTTAAAATTATTCTGTTATCAGAGGTTTTCTAGACCCTCTATAGATAGCTCTTGAAGACTGTCCTTATTGATTATATATATTTGCTTTTAGGCATTTTCTATCTTTCTTTGGGATTCTCTCTCACTAGGTGCTACAGTTATGAATTATGGTTACAATTTTTCCCCCTGAGATAATCTTCTAATAGATAATCCAGTTATGAATTATATCCTTCTACCAAAGAGTGATATTTCTTTTAAAAAAATCCCTATTACTAATAATATAAATCCAATTTAATATATGACACAATACAGAAAATTCTAATTGATTTATAGCAGTTATGAAGTCAAACAGCTTTTTTTTTTAATTTTTATTTATCTGAGAGAGAGCAAGAGGGAGAGAGATCACAGAGGGAGAGAGAGAAGCAGGCTCCCCGTTGAGCAAAGAGCCCCATGCGGGGCTCGATCCCAGGACCCCAGGACCATGACCCAAGCCGAAGGCAAACGCCCAACTGACTGAGCCACCCAGGCACCCCCAGCATATTTTTTTAAAGATTTTATTTATTTATTTGAGAGAGAGAATGAGAGAGAGAGAGAGAGCATGAGAAGGGGGAGGGTCAGAGGGAGAAGCAGACTCCCTACTGAGCAGGGAGCCTGACGGGACTCGATCCCGGGACTCCAGGATCATGACCTGAGCCAAAGGCAGTTGCTTAACCAACTGAGCCACCCAGGTGCCCCCAAACAACATATTTTTTAAAAATATCAATAATAGGGGCGCCTGGGTGGCTCAGTTGGTTAAGCGACTGCCTTCGGCTCAGGTCATGATCCTGGAGTCCCAGGATCGAGTCCCGCATCGGGCTCCCTGCTCGGCAGGGAGTCTGCTTCTCCCTCTGACCCTCCTCCCTCTCATGCTCTCTGTCTCTCATTCTCTCTGTCTTAAATAAATAAATAAAATCTTTAAAAAATATATATATATCAATAATAGATACTATTTCCTTAAAATGATGAGTGAGTAATAAGGATTTTTATAATCAAGTTTGAAAAGGCAAAATTATATAACCTCCAAACGTCCTCCCAAGCCTCCCCCCCCATGCCACCTCCCCCATCCCCCGGCCCCGTGCCTGTCTTTATGTGTCTTAGCTTATTACAGGCTCTGAGAAATCTATAAGAAAGTAGCTATTTGACAGAATTTAAGCCAGGATTTTCCAATCAGTCTTAACACTTAAATTTCTTCCTGATAGAATATTTATTATTACCTCTTATTCTTAGTCTTTAAAAACCTACCACTCAGTGTGTGGGTTGAGACCTACAGTGTAGCCATCATCAGGAAGCCAGTTAGAAATGCACATCTTAGGTGTCCCCCTGCCCCCAGTCTACTATATCATAATCTGCATTTTAATAAGATTGCCACTTGAGAAGCACTGCGGATTTACTATATGGCTTCCTAAATATCAGTTAGTAACAACCGCTTATGTCACCGTGTTTTTCATTGCTAAACTCAACCCATTGAGCTAGATGACTTCCTTAGCTTTTAATCTGATTCCAAAGGCTGCAGCCTCTGGATTCTGTCACCTTCGAACTCATATAAGCAAGGCAGCAATTTATACTTCAACCTTAGACTATTTCTTATTCATAGAAGAAAAAGGAGAGAAAAAAAAGATTGCCGGAGAACATAAGACATTAAAAATATAATAATAATTATTATTATAATAATTTTCTCTCTTTATACCCTGCTTAAAAAATAAAAGTTATAATACTGTCAAAAAAAAAAAAAAAAGGAGGTATAGTTTCTAAGCTTCCTATACCTCCAAAGTCTGTATACATATCTATATACTTCTCTCACTTGAGGTGAAATCTGAAATGTGTATTCTCTAGTGGCTTGACCTTAAAATTACTTCTGCATTTCTTATTCACCTTGTTTTCTTGGAAAAACAATGTAATGAAGCAAGGGTTTTGATGAATCCATATCTCCAGTGGGGGTAGTGGTGAAGACATTCAGCTTTTGGGCATAGCATGGAAGACACTTTCATGACCAGGACCCCATGTGATCTGTTGCATCTCTACTCTGATTGGCTAAAGAGGGTCTTTGCTGCAACATTTCCTTGGTTTAGTTTGAGAGATTTCCATGACTGCACATGTCATAGCCTGGACCTTGACCTCTCAGAGCTATGGTGAGCTACTTGACATCTTCTACTAAAGTCCTTTCATGCTTAAACTAGTCAGTGTAGAACCTGCTGTTTGCAAATGGAGAATCTGACTGGTTCATAAGTCAACATTTTTCCTCCCTATTTTCAAAGTCAATTACATTTCCTCTTTAAGTGAGGCATATAATAGTTTTTGTGTATTAAAAGACGTATTAGAACAGTGCTAGACATGCAGTAGATGATAAATAAATAATTATAAATTGACTGATATTAGGATTACTAATACAGACTCTTTATAAATACTGTCTTTTGAGAATAATGAAAATTTTCTTACCAAGTTATCTAGAGCTATCATAGATTTCAAAATGTGTTTAGTTAAGTGTTCTATCTTCCAAACTCTTTTCTTTTTTCATCAGGATGCCTTTATGTCCTAATAAACTAAGGCGTCTGATATAACAAGAGACTGTGCAGAGCGTTATCTCTGACAGTTCATTTCTAATTTGGTGCCTAGGTAGTAGTTGTCATAGCCACGGCATTTCAGTGATTTGATGCAATTTTAGTTCCCAATTGGTCTATTTGCTTTTTAAGAAAGAAAGAACAAAACATAGTCACTTTCAAATGACTCTAAAGCATGCTCATCACTCTGCAAAACAGCTCAAAAGGAATGCATATGAAAGTGCACATCAGTTAAGCACCATCATCTAGGCTGAGATACCTAAGCTTCAAGTTTCAGAGTTTGAGAACAAATGAGGAATAGTAGGTTTGGTTCAATATATTCGAAGCTTCAGAACATTACATTCATAGAGACCACATCCTTTTGGTCAATATTGCCAGGTGGACGATTGTATGTACGGGAGAGAAAGATGACAGTGACGCACATATATGATACTCCATTTTTTATCCTTTTTCCGTTCTTCTCTACCTTCTTCTGATTTGATGCAGTGTGATTCTATGGAATACATCACTGAGATTCTTTGCATTTGCTCTCTGTTTGGGTTTTAACTGGGTGGGGGGGGGGAGGAGGCAACAGCAAGTGATTAGAAGTTTGGAGAGAAGAGAAAGAAACTTATGTCCTAATTCTGTCCTTTCTGGACCTTGGGTTGGCAGTGGGTGAGTCCCTTTCCTGAGTGCCACAGATCCTGATGGCTGGTCCTCATCTCTGTCTAGAGCCTCTTCACAGGGTTCTGCTAATAACTCCCTTTACCTCCACTTTTGCCCATTCAGAGTTGGTGTTGTAGCAGCTTACTGCTGCTGTTAGCCCCAGAGTGCTTCAACATCCTTCTTAGATTGTGCAACCCTGTTTGTACTTGTAAATAGTCTCTTCATTAAGCTCTACTCTACTTTTTGAGTGTGCATCTATTTTCTGGCTGGGATCCTGATTGACATAGTAATTGGTCCCAGGAATTGACCTGGGAAAACAGATCCTAAAAACAGGAATCTGGAGTTGAGTTGATTTGATGAGCTCATGTATATCTTTCTTGATAGATGGATTAAGTCATTGATAATCCATGGTTTGTGTTGGCATCATGATTACTGACATTTTACCTGGGGATGGATGGGAAGTGGTGTGAGTAGAGGGCAAGTTGTTGGAAAATGAGATGACAGTGGCACCTAGCCACTATTATGACAAGGGTGATGGAAGAGAAATGTGGTATAGGCTGTGGCTTCTAGCAAGAGTAGAAATATATATACAAAGGAAAGAATAAAGTAAAAATGTTCAGTGCCTAACTCAGGACATAAAAGGAAAATCAGAAAGTGTCTATAGCAGTTTTTAAAAAATTCCTTATTTCATGGAGGTACAGAACAGACATGACCTGGCAGTCCCATGGTCTAGCAATTCAAACTAGCAAAAGGAAAGCCAAACCAAAACAATTCTGTCAAGCTGAGTTTACCAACATGGATGTATTTGCCTGAGATTGAATGAGTTAGTTCAAGCACGTGGAGTTGCCTTACCAGGCTTTACTCATGCCTCATCACTCAGAAGGAGCTGGCTTGATGGAACTGTGGAATGACCTTCCAAAAATCTTTAGGATAGTACCAACTGGGAGAAAACACTATGCAAGATAGAGGCCCTATCTAATGAGATGTGATCTAGGCCTTAAACATGCACACCACATATGGCATGGCCTCTCCTTTCACTGTAATGCACATGTCCAGAAGTCAAGAAGTGCAGGTGAGAGTAGTCACCGCCACCATTCACTTAATAATTCACTTATGGAATTTTGTTTCTCGTTTTTTAAACTTGAGCTTACTGAATTAGGAAGATCTGGTACTCTTTTTTTATTTTATTTTATTATATGTTATATTAGTCACCATATATTACCTCATTAGTTTTTGATGTAGTGTTCCATGATTCACTGTTTGCCCTTAACACCCAGTGCTCCATGCAGTACGTGCCCTCCTTAATACCCATCACCAGGATAACCCATCCCCCCACTCCCCTCCCCTCTAGAACCCTCAGTTTGTTTCTCAGAGTCCATAGTCTCTCATGGTTCGTCTCCCCCTCTGATCCGCCCCCCCCTTCATTTTACCCTTCCTACTATCTTCTTCCTTTTTTTTAACATATAATGTATTATTTGTTTCAGAGGTACAGGTCTGTGATTCATCAGTCTTACACAATTCACAGCACATAACACATACCCTCCCCAATGTCCATCACCCAGCCACCCCATCCCTGCCACCCCCACCACTCCAGCAACCCTCAGATTGTTTCCTGAGATTAATAATTCCTCATATAAGTGAAGGATCTGGCACTCTTAACAGGAATACTTCCACTGGGAAGATGGCCATGCTCAAGTAATGTTCCGCACCTGTGCCACTGGCACAATTTGCAAAAAATGGCATCCTTCTGCTAGTCTGAGAGATTGTCCCGGACTGCCAAACAGAAAACACAATGCTGTGAGACTACAAGTACTATGTCAGAAAGCCAGTAGGTTCAGTGGGTGCTTTTTATCATTTATTGCCTTGTTGCTATGGCTTCCTATTGTCTACAGTCCCAGTAAGTGCAATGTTTCTTACTTCCTGAACAAATTTAAAGAAATGAGGACTTTGATTCTTAATGTCTGTATGCTAACATATTATCAATGACTAAATGTGAATGTATAAAAGTACATATAACCTGTGAACTATATAAAGTAAAATTTATAAAATAGAACTTGTTAGCCCAACCAAAAAATAGAAGAAAAAAATGTTCAAATTTTCATATCTTGCTTTATGATCATTTCACCTACTGAGTTGGTTGGTCTGGAAACCTTGATTCCTTTCTTTCTCCCCCTCCATCTATTTCATCAGTGGTACTCCTTGCTTCTGCCTTGAAAATATATTCTAGGGGTGCTTGTGTGGCCCAATCGGTTAAGCGTCTGCCTTCGGCTCAGGGCATGATCCCAGGGTCCTGGAATTGAGTCCCATGTCAGGCTCCCTGCCCAGCAGGGAGTCTGCTTCTCCCTCTCCTTCTGCCCCTCCCCCTGCCTGTGCTCTCTTGTGCACTCATGCTCTCTCTCAAATAAATAAATAAAATCTTTAAAGAAAAAAAGACATTAAAAAAAAAAGAAAATATATTCTAAATCCAATCACTTCTTCAGGCGCCTGGGTGGCTCGGTCCGTTGAGCACCGACTCTTGGTTTCAGCTAGGTTATGATCTTGGGGTGGTGAGATCAAGCCCTGCGTGGGTCTCCAAGCCAGGTGGGAAGGCTGCTTAAGATTCTTTTCCTCTCGGGCGCCTGGGTGGCTCAGTTGGTTAAGCGACTGCCTTCGGCTCAGGTCATGATCCTGGAGTCCCTGGATCGAGTCCCGCGTCGGGCTCCCTGCTCGGCAGGGAGCCTGCTTCACCCTCTGACCCTCCCCCCTCTCATGTGCTCTCTCTCTCTCATTCTCTCTGTCTTAAATAAATAAATAAAATCTTTAAAAAAAAAAAAAAAAGATTCTTTTCCTCTCCCTCTGCTCCTCTCCACCCCCAGCCCCACGCCCTGCTTGCATGTGCCTGCACTCTCTCTCTCTCTCTCAAAAAAAAAAAAAAAAATTAATCACTTCTCATCAGCTTTTACTATGGATTACCACCTAAGTCTATTCTTCACACACTAGAGGATGCTTTAACTACTAAAATCATATTATGTCAGCACCATGCTCACACCATCTAAAGTCCCTGCAAGGCCAGGTGTGATCACACTGTTGCCTCTTTCTCTGACTTCATACCTTATCACTCTTCTCTTTGCTCATTCTGGTCCAGCCACACTGGTATTCTTGCAATATCTGGAACATCATAAACTCATTTCCAACACAGAGCCTTGACCTAAAAGACCCGCTCCAGGTCTTTGAATAAATTTGCTCCTTGACATCGTTCAAGTAACATTCACATTTCACCTGTGAAACTTATGACCTAACTACCTAAAATGCAAGCACTTTCCTTATCACACTCCATTCTGTTTTACTGCTTTATTTATTTTATAGTCATGGCTCTTAGAGGAACAATAGTTATTTATGTTGTCTTGCTTTATTTCCTGCCTTCCTCACCAAAATATAAGCTCTATGAATTCAAGAAATTTGTCTTGTTCATTTCTGTATCTCCAGCATTTAGGATGGTGCCTGGCTGGCAATTTGAGATGTCCAATGCCGCTATCATGGATAATTTATTGTCTCTTCTTGGCTTGACAGGCATTAGAAACTTTAAGGCTTGTATTTGTTCTATGTTACTTCCTTCAGGGCATTAAATCTTCTCTGAACCTCTTTTCTTCCCTGTGAAAATGAGAAAAATTATCTTTCTTCAATATCTAAATTGGTACATGTGACAGTGAATAAATAATAAAAGTTTTATTTTACATATTTCAGCTTTCTCAATGTCAACCATGAATACACTGCCTTTCAATTAAACCACAGCATTCATACCTCTACACCTAATTAACCAACTCACTCTTCTCAGCAACCAGGATGATTTTGACCATGGGCACCAAGCCATCTTTAGGGCAAGTGCTGGTGTTTTTAAGATTTTTAAATCACCTGTTAAAAGTGGGAGTATATGTCATTGCAAAGAGTCATGTTATCGTCCACAGCCTATTTCAACTCTATACTTTCATTTTTGCCTAATCTGTATTAAAGCAAATTGGTAAAAAACAAGATTTTACATCTTACAGTGAATAGTTAATGTTCCATGGCTGTTGGACTTTTTAATGATGCAAGATTGCCAATGAGAATCAAGACTAAAATAACTGCAGATTTAATCACCTGCTGAGATGATTAACCTTTTCTCAGGTAATGATCATAGTGATTGCACTAGTTTATCCAAATAGATAGAATTGATTAAGAAGTCTTATAAAGTTAACCCTGTTTTCTAATATATGCAATTTGTAATCGGTGAAAAATGAAATGGTAATTGATTATAGTTAAGAAAGGAGCTGGATATAATGTAAAAAGCCAGGCTTTTTTGAATTTATAAATCTGAGGTTGAATCCTGGTGGTCTCATTTGCTAATGATGAAATGGTTAGGGGGATATTGGAGATTACATGAGATAATATTGCGAGTTTTGATGAAATAAATGGTAGGAATTATTTTTATTATTGAAGCTTAATATGCCATATGACTTCTAAAACTGAAACATTTTTTAGATGTTTTCACATTTGTGATAATCAATACACCTAGAACCTGTATGGAAATATGTGGTTGAAATAACAGCATAGATTCAAGTATGGAACTGGCCACTGATTACCTTCTTTAGAAATACAAGTAATATTAATATAGGCTGTACTATAACCATTATTTATCTTTAACTTTTGCCATATATTACATGATATTCTTTGCCATGAAAATGTCTTCATTTGATGCCTATTTTTTATGCTACCAGTATTTTATGTCATGGGTTCTTATTTTATATTAAAAACGTCAAAATTGGGGCGCCTGGATGGCTTGGTCGGTTAAGCGCCCTGCTCTTGGTTTCAGCTCAGGTCCTGATCTCAGGGTTGTGAGATCGAGCCCCGCATCGGGCTCTGCACTCAGCATGGAGTCTGCTTGAGGTTCTCTCTCCCTCTCATGCTCTCTGGTTCTCTGTAAAATAAATAAATCTTTTTAAAAAATGTGAGTGTCACTTATTGCTTCTTGAGTTCAACAGAATAAAAAAAGAGTTCAGTTATGATTCTTCATGATTCCTTCTATTATTCCCAGGCAAGTTATGATACGAAACCACTGTTAAGACTTCCAGATATAGAAGCTAGGAGTGTTAATGATCATATGCTTCTATAACTGGAAGGCTTGACAGTGGTTTCTTATAAAGTGGACATAAATCAGTGCTTGCCATTTTTGAACCAGTTTTTCTTTATTTTTACTTCTCTATATTATGTATATAGGAAAAAATTCTTTCTGAGATACCTTATTGCCACAGGATCCATTTATTGTGATGAAGAGGAATAATAACCTATGATATTTACATGCCACTTACTGTTTTCTTTTTTTTTAAGATTTTATTTATGTATTTGACACAGAGAGAAAGATAGTGAGAGAGAGAGCACAAGCAAGGGGAGTGGCAGGCAGGGGGAGAGGGAGAAGCAGGCTTCCCGCTGAGCAAGGAGCCCAATGCAAGGCTCGATCCCAGGACCCTGGGATCATGACCCAAGCCAAAGGTGGATGCTTAACGACTGAGCTACCCAGGCATCCCACTTACTGTTTTCAAAGCAATTTTATCAAATTATCTCACATGATTCTTGCAGACCCATGTATTGAAACATTTATTAGGGTTGTATATGTTTGTCCTTAAGGATCTCAAGTTAGTAGGGAAGCCAAATTACAAGGTAATTAAAACATAGTGTGATGAGTGTTGTTAAATTGAGCATTACATACGAGTGGCTTCTTATCCCACCAGGATTAGGAAAAACGGGATTTTCTGAGAAGATTATATTTGAATGGAAACTTGAAATGTGATTATTTTTATTAGGTTTTACTTAGAAGCTGCAGGGGAAATATCTGAGGCAAGGAGAAAACCATGGCGAGTGCACGGATGTGTGAAGACCTGTAGGATGGAAGGAGAGTTAAGAGTACAGCCTCGGGAACCAGACAGTACGGGCGCGTAACTTTGTGTTAGCTTCACGCTAGTTGTACAGCCTTCCTCAACGACTTACCTCCCGGTGATGCAGCCACCTAATCTATAAAATGGAGACGGTAGCATTCGCTCCCTAGGATTGTTGTAAGTATTTAACGAGTCAATATGTGGAAAGCACTTAGAAATGAACTGGCACATAGTATGCGCTCAGTAAAGGTGATGAACATGTCTGGAGGAAGAAGAGGCATAAAAACGTGTAGAAGTATGAAGCTCCCTGCAGAGTAGATTTTGTCTCTAGCTTACACGTAAGGGTAAAAAGAAGTGATATCTAATATTTAGGCAATCCTTTCTCTTTTTGATATATATTACTGTTTTCAGTCTTATTTCAGGTTACTATTTTATTAAAACATAACACAATAAACTTTTTTTGTAGCATAGTTTCCTAAGCCGAAACCACTAGCTAAATGGCACTGTAGTTGCAAATAGTCCCTTATAAATGCAATGTGTGTCACCTCTCTACAGCTGTTTGGCAATGAGAAAAAGAGCAGTTCAGTCTTGGTTCAGATCTCCTGCTCTAGCAGTTACAGGCTCCTTTAGACAGATTTGACAGCATTATTAAAAATGTTACACTAGTTGAATATTCCAGACATCCTGTGACTTACATATGAAGATTTCCATATAAAGACCTCTACAGATAGGACTCAGTTTCATGAGTAACACATTTTCACTTAAAAATGTAGGCTGCCTTACATGTGGGATTCCAAAATGACCTAGAAATGTCCCCGTTGTTTTAATTCTATCACTGGCAGAATATCACCTTTAAATCAGAATAGTTACTATTTTATGCTTTACCAATTTATCTAATCCATCTCTCTTTCCATGCATAATATAATTTAATTTTGTGATAAATCCCTGATTCTCAGAATAATTGGAATTGAATTGAATACATTTAAATATTGGATCATCCAGCTTACTACATCAATGTAAGTCTGTAGAAGAAGTCACTACTGCTAAATTTGGGGGAATATCATAAAATGAGCAGAACCATACCCATGTGGTGGAAGACCATGAACTAAGTATACAGTTTAGTTCTATTTATTGAGCATAATGTGTCTTTCTTTTCTTTTCTTTTGAGATAGCTCTTAATTTTCCCTTCTGTAGTTCAAAAGAGATAAGAGGAAATATGAACATTCAAGGTAAAAATTCATGATATAGAGGCTCAGGGCAGGCTGCCCCAAGATGGGCCTCTTTGGCATAAAGATTATTTTGAGTTAAAAGTAATCAAAACCCAGGCAGATGCAGGAAAAACTCTCTGCTTCCCCCAGAACTGCCTAAATTTACATTGGAAAGGAGAACCTGTACCAGGAAGAGAGCTATTAACAGAGACTCTCCTTTACTACGAAACTTACCTGCCTAATAGAGCAACCTTGTTTTTCAAAATGTCTCCTTTCACTTTCTTGTTAATGGTCTTCCTCCCCTTTGTGTTCTCAGGCTCCTACCCCTCTCCTTAGCTCATAAAAGCTTCATCTTTCCCCATTGTCTTTGGAATCTCATGTCTTTGTGGATTCCCCACACGTACACCTATTAAGTTAGATTTTTTCCTATTAATCAGTCTCATGTCAATTTGATTCTGTCCAGCTACAAGGACCATAGGGCAGGGGAAGTTCTTCCTTCCTGACAATAGCAAATTATTCTGTCAGCACAGTTGCACTAGAAGGATTCAGGGCAGCTATTCCAATCAGCATCCTAAACATATGCTATTCTGTCAGCTCCATCCAGGATGACTTTATCTCAGAATGCATCACAACATTCTGGAAATGCTTCAGGCTGAATCATTCAATTTCAATTTCATTTATGTTATTATTTGTAGAATTATTAATGTCCATGTTTTACAACTAGACTAAATTCCAGGAGGTTAGGAATTCTAGTAGTCAGATTTATCTTTTATCTTTAGTGTTTAGTAGGTGCATGACTCATAATTGCACAATAAACATTTGTTGGATAAATGAATGGATGAATAAATTTACTCAGCTTCTTTTAAACAGGTCTTGGTCTTCTTTTCTTCAGAGTAGGATTACATAGTCGTTGTCTGAGTTTGTTTTGCTCAGCTTCTTTTATTTCTTTCAAAGAACCTTACAAAATCAACCATCTACCAAGTCCTGCCAGTCATATCCACTTATCTCAGTTTCTCTTCTTTCCTTTTGTTTGCTCTCTGTGTACCTCTTTTACTATTCTTTCTAAGGGCTGTTTAAACTGTGAGCACAGATTGATAAAATAACTGGATCACAATCTAATCTAGAATTTATTATGTACATGAAAGTCTTCAAAGAGGGCTTGTGGGTTTTCACAAGGGAGGTATGTTATTATTTGGAAAATTTTCTGTGATAGTTGTAGATGAAGGCTGCAGCTTAAGGGATGGGCTTTGAATCATAATAACCCTTATCCACTACTGAAGATTTATTCAATTAAGGTCAGAATCATCTAGTGCTATTGTGGCTACAAAACATAACAATCTCCCCATCTTTGAATGGAAAACCAGATGAGTCATAGGCACTGTGGTGAACCCAAATGAATTCTTCATTGTTGATTAAAAACAAAGGGCACAGATGTTTTAACTGCACAGACAGAATAAAATTTTGGAACATAAAAGCCAAGAGGACAGAGTCATCATTCAAAAACAAAATTGTAGTAGATAATATCAAAGTTTAAGAACAACTCTGCAAAATAAGATTTGTTGGCAGTGGTAGGTAAGGGTGACTGTTTCTCTCCTAGATTTTTTCTTTTGTGCTAGAAGCTGAGACATATAGGTCTGACAATAGTATTAACAAGGCTTTTGTGAATGAATTTACATTCTTCAGAGAGAGAAGAATCTAGTTCACATGATATATACTGAGTACCTAAAATATACTCTACATAGACAATTTGTGTACTTGAAAGTGCGAGTACGTGATATGCTTACAACTTATCATAACACAAGACATAAAGTTGCCAGTTGTTCTCACTTGATTAAAATCAGGCTTAATAATCCTGTGATTTAAGCAAACTATTTATGTTGGAGAATACCTGATTTCTTATTTTTCTTTCAAAAGACATTTATGCTGGCTTTGCCACAATATTAAATTATTTTTCCCCAAATAAAGCCCATATTGTTAATTCCCAATATCTGAATTCCCTTCCCACTTCCTTTCCTCCCTTAGATATAGAAAGAAGTGATCCATCTTCAATGAACAGACTTGGGTTAGGAGTTAGTAGGTTTTGCTTCTCTATCTGCGAGGTCTATGTGAGCAACTTTCTCCATATTGTTATTAATGCAAACAAATTACTGGAGGATTACTGTCACCTCTATTCTTTATTGTTATCACCTCTGACCTTTCACAAGCTTTTTCTTAGCTCATTTCTTAGCATTAATTTCATTACTATTTATGGACAAGCCACTGAATCATTCATTAATCAGAGTTTTTCCTTGAATTTCTACGGAAACATATCTATCATTATTGGGTGTGAATCTACCTTGGGTATGGAGATGCAGCTGGCCTGACAAAATGATGAATTCTTCAGCCCCTTAAATGGGGTTTATGCATTTGCCTGACAGGCTAATTTGTTTTTCTCTTTATTTTAATACAAGGAGAGAGAGAGAGAAAGAAATATTCCCTCAGATTCTTCAAATTCTCCTGAGGCTTTTTCTGATGATATGATCAAGATCAGCTTGAGGATCCATTATCTTTTAAATTCATTCTGTTCTCATTCTATTCTCCATGATTAATAGCAGTAAATATTGAAGCGGAGATATTTGGAGTCAAACTTTCAAACCATCCTTGGCTAATTCCTGAATATACTGGCTTAGTAAAGACTAAGAGCAAAGCCTTCAGGGAGATGAGAGAGTTTGCTGTATAAATATTCAAGGAAGGCTTCACAGGCAGAGTAAAAAACCTGGAAGGGGGTTAATGCCTCCCATTTGCAAAGAACACCAAGGAAGAGAGTGAAACTGAAGAAAAACAAAAGATGAGAAAGTTGTTAACAATAGTTAGCCAAGAACACCTGGGTGGCTCTGTCCTTAAGCATCTGCCTTGGGCTCAGGTCATGATCCGCACCCCCCCCCACCTGCCCCTTCCTGGGATTGAGTTCTGCATTGGGATCCTTGCTCAGCAGGGAGCCTGCTTCTCTCTCTGCCTGCCGCTCTCCCTGCTTGTGCTCTCTCTCTCTTCCTCTCTCTCTGACAAATAAATAAATTAAAAAAAAAAAAAAAAGAGTGGTTAGCAAGATACAGTCTTGTTGGTCATTATAGTGAGTTTGGCATTGTATCTACCCCATGCCCTGAGTGTTTAAAGTCCTTGTTGACCACATCTTTTCATTTTTGTGGGGAGCTCAATGATTTCTCTCCCATCCATCAGTCCTCAAATGTGACACAAAGGACACATGGAAGACTCCATACTGATGTCAGTTTTGAAGGAGTAAATATTCTCTTTCATTTGCTCCTTGCTCCTGTGGCTAATGTGACTTGAAAAGAATGCTTTCCCTTGGTAATTAGGTTTATTTTCATGAGAAAATAAAAAGAAAAGGAAGAAAAATATCATCATACGATATTTGCTTAGATGGACGAAGCAAATAAAACAAACAAACAAATAAATAAATGAAAGTGAAAATAATGAGACAAAGGGAATCTAGACTAGAGCTCCAACCAGAGTCAAGTCTCCGGATTTCAAGTGTAGGGATCACCCCAGTGCAGCAAGATAATGCCTTCTTAATCTTGACCCTGAAAAAAAAAAAAAACTTGACCCTGATGATCGGCCTTCCAATTCAGTGGTCTTACAGTCATTTATTAAATGCTCATTTAAAAATCTACTATGTACTAGATACTGTCTTAGGCTGTGGCTCACATGCTTACCCATATAAAAATGTACAATTGTAGCTACATCGAGGCAAATAAATTTTCCACTTCTTTCTTTAGCTACTGTAATCCTTCTAAATTTGATAGAGAATGAAGAGAGTTTAGAATTTGAGGACAAAGTTATGTTTCTATGAAAATATTTAATTAAAGGTCACTGTTAAGAAGTCAAAAGTTAAGTGAATTAAAAATCAGTAATGTTTTGAGATAATTTAGAAGAGATGGTCTGAGAAGTGGAGAGAAAAATATTTTTGTCCAACAATTTCTAAGAAATAACTATATACTGTTTAACCACCTAAAACACTTCTGAATGTCAATATACTCTAACATTTCTTGGATAAATTGGCTGTAATCATGCACTTAATATGACTAGAGAACTGGCATTTTTGTCCATAACTACTTGATAGAAACCAGAGGGTGATAAACTTACATATTTATTGGTAGATTCTCCAAGTGGATTCAAAACCACCATTTCTCTCACAAAAATTGATAAAAAGATGGGTAAAGTTAACAGGGAAAAATTAAATGTTAAGATATGGAGAGAGATTTTTGCGTGGAGAAAAATGTCACAAATGTCTCTTTGCATAACCATGCCTACATTCCATTTGACTGCGTTGGTACTAGGAGATGAGCTGGGGTAGGAGTTATCCAACTGGTAGAAACAGAGCCTTGATGAAAGTGGGTTGCAATCATCATGAACTCTAACCATATTCCTTAAGACTTCCAGAGCCTAATTTATAATTTTTATAATTACGATATTTATAATGTTTGTGTTTCTAATGGATCTTGGCTTCTAGGAATTCATATCTAGAGATATGTGACTTGGTATTAATCTAAGAATTTTGACAGCACTTCAGTAAAGTTCAAACTAGTTCTGCAATTATCCATACAGTTATTCATGTACTCAACAAATATTTATTGATGATAAATATTGATGATAAGCATCAAGGAATAACTAGGTTAGCAAAATAACAGCAACAATACAAGAACTCATAGAACCTACAATGTATATGGAAAGATAGCTATATTAATCAAAAAATATAAAAATATATACATTCAAATCATAAAAATCTCATGAAAAATGCAATGTGTTATTAGACTATTTAGTGGGAGACCCACTGAGAAGTGAAGGTGAGTCAGAGGTCAATGAAAGAGCTGAACATGTCCAAGTAGAGGAAACATAGGCAACCCCCACTGTGGAAAGAAACAAGACATTTAGAAGTCAGTGTAGTTAGAGTAGAGAAAGAAAGTAGAGTGGTGTAGATATTTCTAGGAAGTATTGAGGGGATACTTTAATTCTTGAAAGAGCACATCCATTAGATAACACTTCTGGCCTCTCTTTGCTTTTACAGTATGCAAGTGGAGTAGACAGATGATCTAACTGTGAGGTTTTAGAGTAGGAAATAAGTTTATGTGAACCAGCCACTTCCCGTCTATTTTGGAAGCCAGCAGACCCTCAGGAAGTGTACATATTACTATGCTTTTCCTTGTTATAAATTTCAAAGATCCAGTATCCCGTGGGTAGGCCTGACATTATGATTAAATCTAATTTTGGGGTGAATTATTTGCAAGATCACCTGGAGAGTATATAGATGCCACATATACAAGCCAATCTTAATGTTATTAATAATAAGAGGCTATTTTAATTGCCTTATTCCTGGCTCTTGTCTGTCTCTTAATTATTCCAAATCTTGGATCAGGGTAAAAGGAATGTTATTTATTTACCCACTCAAAACATTATAGAATAATAAGAGCTAGTTCATGAAAAATCTTGTGGACAATAGTAAGAATCTTAATTTTAATCCTGAAGGCAATAAGAAGCCAACAAAGACTTCGAACTATGGACTGACATGTTTTGTTCTTTAGATATTAATGATTGCTCTGTGGAGAATAGGTTACAGTGCAGGGATTAAATAAATTCAGAAAAGCTAGTGAGAAGGACATTAGGATAATTAGGCAAAGCATAATTGCTATGTAGATACATATAAATAGTATTGCTCTAGGTTCTGGGCATAAATAAGATATATATAAAGTAGTTCTGTGCCTAGTAGACCTGACTATAAGGGATTTTAAATCCAGTGTCCAACACAATATCTGACACATAAAAGATTCACACTAGAGATTTGGTAAATGAAGATATAATGAAAGAGGCTCTACTGGGAGTAGTTATATACATTATAAAATCTTTAATTTTTTTCCCTCTTGAGTTGTAGTATATAGATATTACATATTCAAATCTTTATAAAACACAATAATGGAATTATAATAAAGCCATACATTTATAGAAAATAAATACCAGAGAATTTCAAAGGAAAATATCTCACTCTGGGTTAGAGGGATCTAAGAAGGTGTCCTCAAGAAGGGACTTCAACTGAGGCTTGAATTTTGGGGTTTGAAAGCCAAAATGAATATTCATGTGCCCCATGGAGTAAGTTCATAGCCTGAGATAGAGCTGAAACCTTATGCATGGCTAAAGCAGAAGACATTGGATGGTCTACTGGATCAGATTGTATAGATTCTTGAATTTCAATTTGAGAATTTTAGACTTCATGTAATTATAAGGTAAGAACAGTGGTGTGTGTGTGTGTGTGTGTGTGTGTGTGTGTGTGTGTGGTGGGAGGAGCAGAAGACATTCTAATTCCATTTAATGAGATTTTGTGATTTTCAGAAGATCCATTAATTATTGCAGGTAAACCATGATTGAAATCTGTACCATTATTCATTTGCCTCTTTAGCTTGATAGAATTACTTTTAGCCTTTTTTTTTTCATTTGTGAAAGAGGAATTATTAATATATGTCCCCAAAATTTTTTGCAAGAATTAACTACACACATTGTTTAAGTACTACATTGGTTCAAAAGTGTCCCAAATTAGTACTTGCAAGTTACAGAGGGCCTTTTCTTAGAAAATTTCATTATACAGTGCTCTGAGCTTCACAATCTTCTGAAGGGAAACTTCTTTCTTTTTTTAATGGATATCTTTTTAAAATTGATACCTTGATCTTCCCCAGTTAGCATCTCTTTTATAATAAACTACAGTTGCTTTAGAAAACAATAGTGCAAACTGCAAAATACATTGAAACAATTTTAAAAGACTCTGGAAAATACAAGAATAAAGATTAAAATATTCATTCTTCCATCATCTCACTCTTAAAATGTCAGTGTGCATAACATTAAAGGATGCACTATTTAAGAGTCAAATATTTGTCCATTGAAAGAAAACATTTCCATCCGAAAAAAATATATTATTTGACTATAATGGGGTCAAATAGTATATTTCTTCCATAAAGAAATTATTTCTTCCAATAATTATATTTCTTCCATAAAGAATGGAATAATTGATGACTTAACGTTGGCTGTTCAGAAAATGTTACTTTATTTATCCATGTAGAAATATAACAAGAGAAAGATTTAATAAAGTAAGCTGCTGCCTATGTTGACTTGATTCTGGATCATTCTAAATAAATTGCACCCTCATCACCTGTTACCTTTTTGGCCTTTGAAGAATCAGTTCAGTTCTGCATCACTGTTCACTAACTTTATTTATCAATGTCCCATGCCTTATGAAGATTCTCAGCTTAATCACTAAGTCAATTTCTAAGCATATAATAGATGAACAGTATTAACTTAAAATTTTCATTCAGAAAGGGGTTTATCAGTCAGATATATAGATCTAATCCACTGATATAAAGTCACCAGGAAAGAATCATTTCACAAATTAATTTTGCCAGTCATTTGACATGTTTTGAATTATGGCACAAATTAACCATATAAATGATACTATTTACCCACTTTTTCGGAAAAAAAAAAAAAAAAAAGGAGAAACGTAGTAGAGGAAACACAGCAAACATTTCCAGACCTCACAGATTTACTGAGAGGCAAAAAGGTTTTTGTTGAAAGGCTATATAATTTATGTCTCTTTATGGAAATGTCAATACTGCCCAACATAGACCACCAGGAACACACCTGTAGTTGAACAAGTTGCAGTGAAGGTGAACACATACTTTGGAGAAACCACTGGGCACCCTGTAAGAGAACATTAGAAAGAATCTATTACAGGATATGTCCTTCAGCTGGGTGATTTGAGGGAGGGTCTAAGGAAGTGGGGTTTGCTCTAGATTGGATGCTATGAGAAAGTGAGGGAAGTTGTATTACAAAATATCTCAATAAATTTCATTTATGGGGATGACAGATTAAAGGATAATACAACTGTCATTGATAAAGAAGTAATAGTTACTCATTTTAGCCAAGAGAGAGGGATGTGCAGTATTAGGTAAGCAGCAAGTGGCCCAGAGGCCTTGTCTTATCTGTGCTTAAAACTATAAAGTGACTTTGCTTTGTTTCATTTTATCACATCCTCAGAGCAACTTTGTCTGAAGTTAGTATCCTCTGAGATGGTTTATGTCCAATGGAAGACTCTCATGGCCTGTGAGTGAGCCACAGGCCCATTTGCAAATGTCAGTGGATATTTTTTTCTTTCTCAAAAATGACACAATTGTCCTCTTTATTTAATAACAATTATGGCTTCTGTCTGCACTTCCAAATTTCTGTCTAATGACTCAATCATCTCCATAGGTTGAAATTCATATAAAAGAATTTTCTTTACACTTCTCTCAGGAAACGTCTTGGAAAACAGATGATACACTTAGCAGAAGTGGGGGGACGGGGTTATCAATAATCATGTGTCCAAAACTGGTGTTTCTGTGAGAGAGGGAATTTTTGGAAAAAAATTTGGGATAGTATGTGTCTATAAATAGTGATTTTTAAAGCCCATTATCTTAAAAATCAAGACATTTTGATTATCTTAAAAATGACTGTTTATGGGGCGCCTGGGTGGCTCAGTCGTTAAGCGTCTGCCTTCGGCTCAGGTCATGATCCCAGGGTCCTGGGATCGAGTCCCACATCGGGCTCCCTGCTCGGCGGGAAGCCTGCTTCTCCCTCTCCCACTCCCCCTGCTTGTGTTCCCTCTCTCGCTGTGTCTCTCTCTGTCAAATAAATCAATAAAATCTTAAAAAAAAAAAAAAATGACTGTTTATGTAAGTTTATAAAATACTTCTTTTCTAGCCTACTACATGTTAACTTAAAAAAAAACAATTTTCAAGCCTATTTTGACCCTATGCTCATTATTTATTTTTTAAAAACCTTGCAAGAGATTTTAATTTTTAGAGCAGTGTACTGTAAAATTGAAAGCAAAGTACAGAGATTTCCCATGTACCTTTTCCCCAACATATGTATAGCATCCCCAATTATCAATATCCCCCAACAGAATGGTATATTCATTACAATTAATGAATCTACATGGAAGCATCATTATCATCTAACATCCATAGTTTACATCAGGGTTCATTCGTGGTGTTGTACATTCTATGGATTAGGAAAAATTTATCATGACATGTATGTACCATTATAATACCATACAGAGTAATTTCACTGCCCCCAAATCTTCCATGCTCCATCTGTTCATAGGACCTTCACATTTCTCATCATTAAGTATGATGTTAGCTTTCGGTTGTTTGTAGACATTCTTTATCAAGTTGAAGAACTTCCTCTCTATTCCTAGTTTACTCAGAGTTTTTATTATGAATGGAGGCTGGGTTTTGTCAAGTACTTCTCCTGCATCTGTTGATATGATCATACGATTTTTCTTTTTTAGTCTGTTGATGGATTACATTAATTAATTTTCAGATATTGAACCAGCCTTGCATACCTGGGATAAATCCCACTTGGTTGTTGTATATAATTTTTTTATAGATTCTTGTATTTGATTTGTTAATATTTTGTTAAAGATTTTTGCTTCAGTGTTCATGAGAGATATTGGTCTGTAATTTTCTTGTAATGTCTTTTTTGGTTTTGGTATTAGAATGATTCTGAGCTTATGGAATGAGGATGTATTCCTTCTGCTTTCACCTTCTGAAAGAGATTATAGAGAATTGGTATAATTTCTTCCTTAAATGTTTGGTAGAATTCACCAGGGAACCCATCTGGGTCTGGTGCTCTCTGTTTGGAAGGTTATTAAATATGGATTCAATATCTTAATAAATAGGACTCTTTAGATTTTCTTTTCTTCTCATGTGAGTTTTGGGAGATTATATCTTTCAAAGAATTGATCCATTTCATGTAGATTATCAAATATGTGGGCATAGAATTGTTCATAATATTCTTTTATTATCCATTCTTGTCCACGGGATTTGAAGTGATGTCCTATCTTTCATTTCTGATATTGGCAATTTGTGTCTTCTCTCTTTTTTCTTAGGTGCCCTGGCTAGAAACTTATTGATTTTGTTGATCTTTTAAAGAACCAGCTTTTGGTTTCATTAATCTTCTCTATTGATTTCCTATTTTTAATTTCATTTGTTTCTGTTCTAATATCTATTATTTATTTACTTCTGCTTACTATGGATTTAATTTCTTCTTCTTTTTCTAATATACCAAGGCAAGAGCTTAGATGATTGATTTTAAATCCTTTTTTCCTGATATATCCCTTCACTGCTATATATATCCCTGTAAGCACTACTTTCACTGAATCCCACACAATTGTATAGTTGTGTCTTAATTTCCACTTACTTTAAAATATTTTTTTAATTTCTTTTGAGATTTCTTCTTTGATCCATGTGTTATTTAGAAGTATGTTGTTTAATCTCCATGTATTTTAAGATTTTCTAGCTGTATTTCTGCTATTGATTTCTAGTTCAATTCCATTGTGGTGTGAGTACAAAAATTGTATTATTTTCATTCTTCAGAATTTGCTAAGGTCTGTTTTATGGCCCAGAACATCGCCTATCTTGGTGAATGTTCCCTGAGAGCTTGAGAAGAATGTGCATTCTGCCGTTGTTGAAGTAGTCTACATGTATCAATTATATACAGTCAATTGGTGGTGTGGTTGAACTCAGCTAGATCTTGACTGATTTTCTGCCTGCTGGATCTGTCCATTTCTCATAGGGGTATTGAGGTCTCCCACTGTGATAGTAGATTCATCTATTCTCCTTACGGTCTATCAGTTTTTGCCTCACATATTTTGACTCCATTGTTAGGCAGATACACATTAAGGATCATTATGTCTTCTTAGGTAATTGACACCTTCATTATTATTTAATGCCTCTCTTTATCCCTGGTAACTTTCCTTGATGTATATCTGCTCTGCCTGAAATCTCATAATTACTGCTTTCTTCTGATTAGTGTTAGCACAGCATTTGCTTCTAATTTATATGTGTCTTTATATTTAAAGTGGGTTTCTTTTATACAACATATAGGTAGGACTTGTTTTTTGATCCTCTCTGACAGTGTCTTTTTTTTAATTTTTTTATTGTTATGTTAATCCCCATACATTACATCATTAGTTTTAGATGTAGTGTTCCATGATTCATTGTTTGTGCATAACACCCAGTACTCCATGCAGAACGTGCCCTCCTCAATACCCATCACCAGGCTAACCCATCCTCCACCCCCCTCCCCTCTAGAACCCTCATTTTGTTTTTCAGAGTCCATCGTCTCTCATGGTTCGTCTACCCCTCTGATTTCCCCCCCTTCATTCTTCCCCTCCTGCTATCTTTTTTTTTTTCCTTAACATATATTGCATTACTTGTTTCAGACGTACAGATCTGAGATTCAACAGTCTTGCGCAATCCACAGCGCTTACCAGAGCACATACCCTCCCCAGTGTCCATCACCCAGTCACCCCATCCCTCCCACCCCACCCCCCACTCCAGCAAACCTCAGTTTGTTTCCTGAGATTAAGAATTCCTCATATCAGTGAGGTCATATGATACATGTCTTTCTCTGTTTGACTTATTTCGCTCAGCATAATACCCTCCAGTTCCATCCATGTTGTTGCAAATGGCAAGATCTCATTTCTTTTGATGGCTGCATAATATTCCATTGTGTATATGTACCACATCTTCTTTATCCATTCATCTGTTGATGGACATCTTGACTCTTTCCACAGTTTGGCTATTGTGGACTTTGCTGCTATAAACATCGGGGTGCACGTACCCTTTCAGATCCCTACTTTTGTATCTTTGGGGTAAATCCCAAGTAGTGCAATTTCTGGATCATATGGTAGCTCTATTTTCAACTTTTTGAGGAACCTCCATACTGTTTTCCAGAGTGGCTGCACAAGCTTGCATTCCCACCAACAGTGTAGGAGGGTTCCCCTTTCTCTGCATCCCCGCCAACATCTGTCATTTCCTGACTTGTTAATTTTAGCCATTCTGACTGGTGTGAGGTGGTATCTCATTGAGGTTTTGATTTGGATTTCCCTGATGCTGAGTGATGTTGAGCAGTTTTTCATGTGTCTGTTGGCCATTTGGATGTCTTCTTTGGAAAAATGTCTGTTCATGTCTTCTGCCCATTTCTTGATTGGATTCTTTGTTCTTTGGGTGTTGAGTTTGATAAGTTCTTTCTAGATTTTGGATACTAGCCCTTTATCTGATATGTCATTTGCAAATATCTTCTCCCATTCTGTCGGTTGTCTTTTGGTTTTGTTGACTGTTTCCTTTGCTTTGCAAAAGCTTTTTATCTTGATGAGGTCCCAATAATTCCTTTTTGCCCTTGCTTCCCTTGCCTTTGGCGATGTTTCTAGGAAGAAGTTGCTGTGGCTGAGGTCGAAGAGGTTGCTGCCTGTGTTCTCCTTTAGGATTTTGATGGACTCCTGTCTCACATTGAGGTCTTTCAACCATTTGGAGTCTATTTTTGTGTGTGGTGTAAGGAAATGGTCCAGTTTCATTCTTCTGCATGTGGCTGTCCAATTTTCCCAACACCATTTGTTGAAGAGACTGTCTTTTTTCCATTGGACATTCTTTCCTGCTTTGTCAAAGATTAGTTGACCATAGAGTTGAGGGTCCATTTCTGGGCTCTCTATTCTGTTCCATTGATCTATGTGTCTGTTTTTGTGCCAGTACCATACTGTCTTGATGATTACATCTTTGTAATAGAGCTGGAAGTCTGGAATTCTGATGCCGCCAGCTTTGCTTTTCTTTTTCAACATTCCTCTGGCTATTCAGGGTCTTTTCTGGTTCCATACAAATTTTAGGATGATTTGTTCCATTTCTTTGAAAAAAGTGGATGGTATTTTGATGGGGATTGCATTGAATGTGTAGATTGCTCTAGGTAGCATTGATATCTTCACAATATTTGTTCTTCCAATCCATGAGCATGGAATGTTTTTCCATTTCTTTGTGTCTTCCTCAATTTCTTTCATGAGTATTTTATAGTTTTCTGAGTACAGATCCTTTGCCTCTTTGGTTAGATTTATGCTTAGGTATCTTATGGTTTTGGGTGCAGTTGTAAATGGGATCAACTCCTTAATTTCTCTTTCTTCTGTCTTGGTGGTGGTGTATAGGAATGCCACTGACTTCTGTGCATTGATTTTATATCCTGCCACTTTACTGAATTCCTGTATGAGTTCTAGCAGTTTTGGGGTGGAGTCTTTGGGGTTTTCCACATAAAGTATCATATCATCTGCAAAGAGTGAGAGTTTGACTTCTTCTTTGCCGATTTGGATGCCTTTGATTTCTTTTTGTTGTCTGATTGCTGTGGCTAGGACTTCTAATACTATGTTGAATAGCAGTGGTGATAGTGGACATCCCTGCCGCGTTCCTGACCTTAGGGGGAAAGCTCTCAGTTTTTCCCCATTGAGAATGATATTCGCTGTAGGTTTTTCATAGATGGCTTTTATGATATTGAGGTATGTACCTTCTATGCCTATACTCCGAAGAGTTTTGATCAAGAAAGGATGCTGTACTTTGTCAAATGCTTTTTCTGCATCTATTGAGAGGATCATATGATTCTTGTTCTTTCTTTTGTTAATGTATTGTATCACGTTGATTGATTTGCAGATGTTGAACCAACCTTGCAGCCCAGGGATAAATCCCATTTGGTCATGCTGAATAATCCTTTTAATGTACTGTTGGATCCTATTGGCTAGTATTTTGGTGAGAATTTTTGCATCCATGTTCATCAGGGATATTGGTCTGTAATTCTCCTTTTTGATGGGGTCTTTGTCTGGTTTTGGGATCAAGGTAATGGTGGCCTCATAAAATGAGTTTGGAAGTTTTCCTTCCATTTCTATTTTTTGGAACAGTTTCAGAAGAATAGGTATTAATTCTTCTTTACATGTTTGGTAGAATTCCCCTGGGAAGACATCTGGCCCTGGGCTTTTGTTTTTTGGGAGATTTTTGATGACTGCTTCAATTTCCTTAGTGGTTATAGGTCTATTCAGGTTTTTTATTTCTTCCTGGTTCAGTTTTGGTAGTTTATACTTCTCTAGGAATGCATCCATTTCTTCCAGGTTATCTAATTTGCTGGCATAGAGTTGCTCATAATATGTTCTTACAATTGTTTGTATTTCTTTGGTGTTGGTTGTGATCTCTCCTCTTTCATTCATGATTTTGTTGATTTGGGTGATTTCTCTTTTCTTTTTGATAAGTCTGGCCAGGGGTTTATCAATCTTGTTAATTCTTTCAAAGAACCAACTCCTAGTTTCGTTGATCTGTTCTACTGTTCTTTTAGTTTCTATTTCATTGATTTCTGCTCTGATCTTTATTATTTCTCTTCTCCTGCTGGGTTTAGGCTTTATTTGCTGTTCTTTCTCCAGCTCCTTTAGGTGTAGGGTTAGGTTGTGTATTTGAGACCTTTCTTGTTTCTTGAGAAAGGCTTGTATTGCTATATACTTTCCTCTTAGGACTGCCTTTGCTGCATCCCAAAGATTTTGAATAGTTGTGTTTTCATTTTCATTGTTTTCCATGAATTTTTTTAATTCTTCTTTAATTTCCTGGTTGACCCATTCATTCTTTAGTAGGATGCTCTTTAGCCTCCATGTATTTGAGTTCTTTCCGACTTTCCTCTTGTGATTGAGCATGGTAAATGGTTTTCCACCCCCTCACTTTCAGTCTGGGGGTGTCTTTGGGTCTAAAATGAGTCTCTTGCAGACAGCATATCGATGGGTCTTGTGTTTTAATCCAATCTGATAGCCTGTGTCTTTTGATTGGGGCATTTAGCCCATTTACATTCAGGGTAACTATTGAAAGATAGGAATTTAGTGCCATTGTATTGCCTGTAAGGTGACTGTTACTGTATATTGTCTGTGTTCCTTTCTGGTCTATGTTACTTTTAGGCTCTCTCTTTGCTTAGAGGACCCCTTTCAAGATTTCTTGTAGGGCTGGGTTTCATGTTTGCAAATTCCTTTAGTTTTTGTTTGTCCTGGAAGCTTTTTATCTCTCCTTCTATTTTCAATGACAGCCTAGCTGGATATAGTATTCTTGGCTGCATATTTTTCTCATTTAGTGCTCTGAATATATCCTGCCAGTCCTTTCTGGCCTGCCAGGTCTCTGTGGATAGGTCTGTTGCCAATCTAATGTTTCTAGCATTGTAGGTTACATATCTCTTCTCCCGAGCTGCTTTCAGGATTTTCTCTTTGTCTCTGAGACTCGTAAGTTTTACTATTAGATGTCAGGGTGTTGACCTATTTTTATTGATTTTGAGAGGGGTTCTCTGTGCTTCCTGGATTTTGATGCCTGTTTCCTTCCCCAAATTAGGGAAGTTCTCTGCTATAATTTGCTCCATTATACCTTCTGCCCCTCTCTCTCTTTCTTCTTCTTCTGGGATCCCAATTATTCTAATGTTGTTTCGTCTTATGGTATCGCTTATCTCTCGAATTCTGCCCTCGTGATCCAGTAGTTGTTTATCTCTCTTTTTCTCAGCTTCTTTATTTTCCATCATTTGGTCTTCTATCTCACTGATTCTTTCTTCTGCCTCATTTATCCTAGCAGTTAGCGCCCCCATATTTGATTGCACCTCATTAATAGCCTTTTTGATTTCTACTTGGCTAGATTTTAGTTCTTTTACTTCTCCAGAAAGGGTTTCTCTAATAACTTCCATGCTTTTTTCAAGCCCAGCTAGTATCTTTAAAGTGATGATTCTGAACTCTAGATCTGACATCGTACTAATGTCCGTATTGAGTAGGTCCCTGGCAGTTGGTACTACCTCTTGTTCTTTTTGTTGAGGTGATTTTTTCTGTCTTGTCATTTTGTCCAGAGGAGAATAGATGAATGAGAGAACAAAATGCTAACAGGGTAACAACGTTCCCAGAAAATATACTCTAAACAAATCAGAAATGACCTGAAGCAGTGGGAAAAGAAAGGGAAAGAGAGAAAAAAGAAAAAGAAAAAAAAAAAGAAAAAGATAAAGATAAAAACAAACAAAAACAGAACAAAACAAAAAAAAACAGAATGTGATCAAATATGATCAGGCTGGTATATAGATCAGTGCCACACACTAGATTTTGGGTGTATTTTGGTCTGTTAGAAGAAAGTGCCTCCCAAAATTTTAAAGAAAGAAAAACTTATATATGTACAAAAATAAGGGTTGATATGATGAAGGGATGGAATATGACTGTAAAGATGGAAATTATAAAAAATTTTATAAAAGGAATTGATAAGAAGTTGTTTGAAAAAAGAAAGAAGAGGATTTAAAAAAAAGAGAGAAAAAAAAAGGGAGAGAATGTGATCAGCCAGGGGAGTAGAAAAAAACCATACACTAGAGATTTAGGGTATATTTTGATCTGTTAGAAGAAACTATCTCAAAATTTTAAAGAGAGAACAACTTCTATATATATGCCAAAAATACGGGTAACTACTATGAAGGGATAGAATATGACTCTAAAAATGAAAAATAAAAATGAAAAATAAAAATTTTTTTTAAAAAAGGGATTGATAAGATGTTGGTTAAAAAAGGGAAAAAGAAAAATTAAAAAAAAAAGAGACAGTTAAAAAAAAATTAACTTTGAAAGACTAAAGAATCATGGTAAAAAGCCATGAATTCTATGTTCATTATTCCCCTAGCGCTGGAGTTCTGCCGTTCTCATTGATCAATAGACTTGGTCTTGGCTGGCTGTTCTCGCTGATCTTCTGGGGGAGGGGCCTGTTGCCGTGGTTTCCAAAAGTCTTTGCTGGAGGCGGAATTGCCCCACCCTTGCCCGGTCCGGGTTAAGTAATCTGCTCGGGTTTGCTCTCGGGAGCTTTTGTTCCCTGCAAGCTTTCCGTACAGCTTTGGAGGCAGAGAGTGTAAATGGCGGCCTCCCTATCTCCGCCCCGGAGGAGCCGAGAACTCGGGGCCCTGCTCCTCAGTGAGCCCCCAGAGAAAAGCCGTCAGTCACTCCCGTCTCCCCAGTCTCCGGCTGCACTCCGTGCTCACCCGGCCTGTGACCGCGCGTTTCTTTCTCTGGCACCTGACCCTGTGTGGAGTCTCCAAACCCAGCAGATCCCTGCGGTGCGCTCCCGCACCTCTCCTCCCGGGGGAAGAAGGTGAGTCTCCCTGGATCTGCCGCTTGTTGGGTCCCTGCTGGAGGAGCAGTGGCCCGACTGTGCCACGGATCACGGTTTATGGCAACCGCGAGCTGAGAGCCCGCACCTGGGCTCCGTCTCTGCAGCCGGCTTCCCTGCTCCGATACCTGGGAGCTCTGCCGCACTCAGGCACCCCCGGTCTTTCTGTGACCCTGAGGGTCCTGAGACCACACTGTCCCACGAGGGTTCCACCCCCTGCTTAGCTACTGGAGCAACGTCCCTCAGCAGAGCTGACTTCTGAAAGTTCCGATTTTGTGCTCCGCGGCTCTATCACTTGCCAGAAGCGGCCGACGGAGGCCCCTCCCCCGCCATCTATCCTCCCGAATATCGCCTCGGATTCACTTCTCCGCATGTCCTACCTTCCAGAAAGTGGTCGCTTTTCTGTTCAGAGAGTTGTTGCTCTTCTTTTCTTTGATCTTCTGTTGAGTTCGTAGGTGTTCAGAATGGTTTGATCCTTATCCAGCTGAATTCCTGAGAGGAGACAAAATCCAGGTCTCCTACTCCTCCGCCATCTTGCTCCGCCCCTCTGACAGTGTCTTTTAATTGGTGCATTTAGACCACTGGCATTCAGAGTGATTATTGATATAGTTCAATTAATATCTACCATATCTGTTTTTATATCTACCACCTGTTTCTACCATATCTGTACTGTTTTCTATTTGTCGCCTTTGTTCTTTGATCCCATTTTTGTTTTCTACTCTTTTTCTGCCCTTTGTAGTTTTAATTGAACATTTTATATGATTTTTTCCTTTCTTAGGATATCAATTTTTCTTTTTATACTTTTTTTAATGGTTGCCATAGAATTTGCAATATACATTTACAGCTAATCTGAACCCATTTTCAAAAACATTATACCGTTTCACAGGGAGTACAAGTACCTCATAATAACAAAATAATCATAATTCCTCCTCCCATTCCTTGTATCATTGTTATCATCCATTTCACACACACTCACACACACACACACACACACTTACATTAGCACTTATATATGCATATATGCCTACACATACACATAAGCATCCAAAATCGAATATGTGGTTCCTATTATTATTTTGAACAAACTGTTTTCTGTTAAATTAATTAAGAATGAAAAACAAGTTTTTATTTTATTTTCACTTATTTCTCCTTTCAATGCTCTATTTTTTAGGTAGATCGAGTTTCTGACCTATGTCTTTTCTTTCTCTGTGAAAACTTATTTTAACATTTCTTGCAAGGCAACCTACTGGGAACAAATTCTTTCAGGTTTTGTTTGAAAGAGTCTTTGTTCTGTATTGAAGGCTAATTTGAGGGATAACTGTGTACAGAATTCTAGGTTGATGGGTTCTTTTTTTTTTCTAACACTATATTTTATTCTATTCTCTGAAAAGAAGCCAAATGCATTTCTGATATTTGCTTCTCTGTAGGTAAGGTGTTTTTCTTTTTGTTTTGTTTTGTTTTTTAACTCTGGCTTCTTTTAGGATTTTTTCTTTATTTTTTATCTTCTTTAGTTAAAAATGATATGCCTAGGGATGGTTGTGTGTATATGTGTTTTTATTTATCCTGCTTTATCTTTATCTCTGAGCTTCCTGAATATGTGTGGCTGGTATCTGACAATAATTTAAGGACATCCTCATTATTGTTCCAACTATTTTCTCTTGTTCTTTTCTCTCTTATCCTTCCGGCATTCCCATTATGTGTATATTACACATTTTGTAGTGGTTTTATTGTTCTTGGATGTCCTATTCTGTTTTTTTCCCTAGTCTTTTTTCTCTTCACTTTTCAGTTTTGGAGGTTTCTGTTGAGATATCTTCGTGGTCAGAGGTCCTTTTCTCATTCATGTCCAGTCTACCAATAAGCCCATCAAAGGCATTCCTCATTTCTGGTACAAAGTTTTTGATCTCTAGCATTTCATTTTAATTCTTTCTTTTGCATTTCCATCTTTCTTTGTACATTGTTCATCTGTTCTTGCACAATGCTTACTTTATTCATTAGAGCACTTACCATATTTTAGCAGCTGTTTTAATTTCCCGGTCTAATAATTCTAACATTCTTCACATATCTGAGTCTAGTTTTAATGTTTGCTCTGTGTCTTCAAACTGTGTTTTTTTTTTTACCTTTCAGTAGGTCTTATAATTTTTTCTTCTTGATAGCTAGACATGATGTAGTGGGTAAAACAAACATATGTAAATAGGCTTTTAGTAACATGGTGGTAAGATGTATGTGTAGGGGACACACTCTGTGGTGCCATGGTTTGGTTTCAGTCTTTTAATGAGCTTGTACTTCTGGATTATGAACTTCACATGTGTCCCTTAAGTGGGACAGGATGGCGACAGTGACCTGCAGCTCAATATTTTCCTCCTCCAATGTAGAAGGCTAAAGGAAGCCGAAGCTAAATATTACTCTTCCCCAAGGTCCCTTGGGCTCTAATAATATCCCAGCAGGTTAGATGATGCTTAATTAGTTTCTTCTGAGGGCAGAACTTCTTAAGAAGAACAGATGTTCTGGAACATTTTCCCTCCCCTTGCTAGAAGCATGAGATGATTTTTCTCCAGTATTCACTGTGAGGGACCAGGTAGAGCTCCCAGAAGCACACATCACAAACTCATAGGGACCCTGCTATGACTAGGTCCCTGAAGTTTTTAACTCTTGCAGTTGTCCATATTGAGTCTCTACAACTCATTGATTACAGTTCCAGTTTCCCTACCATGACACTAGTTCCTACAGAGGTTGCTGCTTGGGGGTTTTCTATTCCAGTAAGTTGTGATTCTCTGTATTCTCCTATTAGACTCTCCAATTTTAAGGAAGCAGTTTGCCCTGTGACCTCACTTCTTTTACAGATTTAAAAAGAGTTATTGATCTTTCAGTTTGTTCAGTTTTTTACTTGTTGTTAGGACAGAATGGCAATATCCAAGCTTCTTACATGTTGAGCCCAAACCGGAAGTCTCATTATTCGATTTTAACTCTGTGTTCTAAAATGGTCAGAGTGCTATCTGTAATGAGGGAGAAGGTAACCAACTGGGTTATCCAACATTATTCTTTAAAGTGTTAGTTGTGAATGAAATCCCAATGATACTGTTCCACTCATGAGATTGCTCTAATGCATTTCGATTCATCCATATTATAGTTTCAAGGAATGTTCTTCTGTTTAGAAATGCTATCAATGTTATTTGGTTCCTGTAATCATTATTACTTTATTTTTTTTTAAAACGATCTTATTTATTTGAGACAGAGTGAGGGCGAGCAAGGGGAGGAGCAGAGGAAGAGGGACAAGCCGACTCTGTGCTGAGTGTGGAGCCCGACATGGGATTTGATCCCGTGACTCTGAAATCATGACCTGAGTGGAAATCAGGAGTTGGACCCTTAACCAACTGAGCCACCCAGGTACCCTATTACTTTCTTTTCCTGAAGACACCCATTTCAGAACTACGGAGTAAATTTTCCAAAATTTCGGGCAGTGTAAGAGATTACTTCTCACAATGTACCTAATCTCCCACTTATTCTCTTACCAGTTCTGTAATTTATCATGTTCAGGCAACTCTTCAGCATTTGACCACAAAAATCTAGTTAGAATGGTTCACTATTTACACATGGCAGCAGTTACTAGGGTGCGATGCATTGGAGCACAAGGCTAGGGCAGTGGGAGTGGTAGTTGTGTTAAATCTTTACCACCACAGTGATTGAGTAGGTCAAAGACCCATATTCTTTTATTTTAAACTGATTTTATCTCTGGAACCTTCTAGAGCCTGAGGCTATGTATTTTTAGTGTTTGGAATGTTTGTAATGATTTGGTTTAAAAAGTCTTTTTACCATTCTTTGAATTAGGAAATTGGTGGGGGCTTTCTATTTGAATGCACAATTCAATCCTGGAAAAGCCCTTTATTCATTAAATAATTATTTTTAAGTGCTTATTATTTGTCAAACTTCCTTTCAGGCACTGGGAATAAAATAGCAAAAATTTTTTTAAAAGCTGCTAAATTGGATATTTCCTACATTATTTTCTTTATTTCTTTAGTAACTTATTCCTCTCCATTTTTTAACCTATTCAGAACACACATAGTAGTCAGAAGTGCTTAAATTAAAAAAAAATCCAACTATCTTCTTCATTGTTAAATTTCTGGGAGATTTCTTTACCTTCTTACATTGCTGTTGGTTTTATTTTTATGTATTCATTATTAATGTCTAAATAATACTTTTTTACTGGGGCGCCTGGGTGGCTCACTTGATTAAGCATCTGCCTTAGGTTCAGGTCGTGATCCCAGGGTCTCAGGATCAAGCCCTGTGTCCGGCTCCCTGCTTGGTGGGGAGCCTGCTTCTCCCTCTCCCTCTGCCACTCCCCCACTGCTTGTGCTCGCTCTCTCTCTGTCAAATAAATAAATAAAATCTTTTTAAAAAAATACTTTACTTTGGATATTCCTTTTGTGTTGATAATTTCTCAGGATTTTACATGAATATAATTCCTTATTTCTCTTTGATGATATAAATTACAATGCTGTTTTGTTTTACTGAAAGAAAATCCCGCTAAATGTTTTTTGTGAAGTTTCTTTTCCTTTACAGTTTTTGTTTCAGTTAGTGTGTTAGTGTTACTGACCTGTCACAGCCACTAACTCAGGAAAGGAACAGGTGAGTCTGCCAGGCTGCCATGGCCACTGGTTCCCTTGCAGGGAATCCTGAGGGGGCCAGACAAATCGAAAGCATAGTTCCTGGCAAACTGGGTTTGCCAACACTGTTGAAGAACAAACTCACACTCATCACAAGAGAAGCCAATAATTCAAGAGACAAGGGTATTGAAAAGAGAAAGGGAGCAATTTATTTCGGGTGCCAGCAGCCAGGGAAGCTGGCAAGCTCAAGCCTTAACAACTGAACTTTCTGCTGGCCAGATGGACACCTAGAGTCTTATAGGGAGAGGTTTGTGGGGGGGTGGGATGTGCAAGAGAGCAGGCAGCGAGCACATGATCCTGGGTAGGGGATGGTATGTGTTCAGCATATGATTATGGGCAAGGAAGGGAATGTGCTCATCTAGGTATCCTGTTGCTTCAGGACTTTGCTGGCCTGGCAGTTGGAATGTTCTGACGGTCATTGCAAAACACCTTCATCAATGTCTCCAGAAAGTGTAATAAGAAATAAGAACAATGAGTTTCAGTTAGAGCATGAGTTAAGCGGTTTTGTCTGCTTCTAGTTTTAACTGTTGGGGTCTAGAGTTGAGCAGGAGTGCTTGTTGGCATTAGTGTTAAAACGTGTGCTAAAATAGCTCATTGATTTTTACCTGTTGTCAATTTATATTTTAGGACTACTGAGGTACTAACATATATGCAATAAAGTATACAAATCTTAAGTGCACTTCTCATCATATTTGTGTATTTGTAGACACCCATATAACTATCATCTACATCAATATGTGAAACACATCCAAGATCCTACATGCTTCCTCCCAAGCATACCCTAAAAATATAGCTACACTCTATAGACAAATATATAATATATATCTCTCTATATAAGACATAGTATAAGATATAATAATAAAAGATAATTATAATACACAAGATGTAATATAATTATAATATACATAATATTATACATGTATATAATATATATATTGCTATGAACTCATATATATATAAGAACACATATATGTGTGTGTATATATATATATATATACTGCTATGAACTTACTTCTACATAAATTTTGAGATGGAATTTTGGGGCCATAGGATAGGCATATATTTATCTTTGCAGATAAGGCCAGCAATCCATGAGTTTTCTACCTGCTATGTAACCTTATTAATTTTTTAAAGAAATCTTTGGATACTCTAGTGAGTAAGTAATGGTATCTCTTAGTGATTGTAGTTTGCATTTTTCTGATGATCAAATAATGATGTTATACACCTCTTCTTATGCCTATTGACCACTTGGATATTATTTTTTGTGATGTCTAATAAAGATATTTGCCCTTTTTTATACTGAATTGTCTCACTCCTTTTCTTAAATATTTTATTTATTTACTTTTAGAGAGAGAGAGTGGGGAGGGAGGGACAGAGGGAGAGAGAAAGAGAGAATCTTAAGCAAGTTCCACACTCAGTGGGGAGCTGAGGCAGGGCTCAATCTCAGGACCCTGAGATCATGAGCTGAGCTGAAACCAAGAGTTGGAAACTTAACTGATGAAGCCACCCAGGCGCCCTTTCTCAGTCCTTCTTATTGATTTATAGGAGATGCTCTCTAATGACTAAAATATTTTCCAGGACACCATGTCAGGACCAGGCTGTTAGCTCCAGGTTTGGATCTTAGTGCATGGTCTTGGACAAGTTATGTAAATTTTCTAATTCTCAGTTTTCTTATGTTTAAAATGGAATCAGAAGGTCAGTTCTTCCTTCTGTATAAAGTTTTTTGTTAGAATTAGGGCCAAAATAAGGTAAATATATGTAAGTGTTTAGAAAGCTGTAAGGTCCTCTAAAAATATAAGGGATGACTCTGAATAAAAAGAATCACAAATTTTTTATTTGAATTTTAAAATGTGTGCTATTAAGACTTGCAGTCCTCATCCTAAAAAATTTTAAAAGTCAATGAAAGATGGTCTAAATAAGATACTCTATTTGAGCTTTATTGAAACATTGCCATTGTTGCAACACACTGATGCCAACATTGCTTTACACACTGATTGAAAACAACCACGTATTTTATTCAGACAGCCTGTTTCTTTTTTTTTTAATCACAAACCCTGTTTTTTTTTTATTTTTTTATTGTTATGTTAATCCCCATACATCACATCATTAGTTTTAGATATAGTGTTCCATGATTCATTGTTTGTGCATAACACCCAGTGCTCCATGCAGAACGTGCCCTCCTCAATACCCATCACCAGGCTAACCCATCCTCCCACCCCCCTCCCCTCTAGAACCCTCAGTTTGTTTTTCAGAGTCCATTGTCTCTCATGGTTCTTCTCCCCCTCCTATTCCCCCCTTCATTCTTCCCCTCCTGCTACATTCTTCTTCTTCTTTTTTTCTTTCTTAACATATATTGCATTATTTGTTTCAGAGGTACAGATCTGAGATTCAACAGTCTTGTACAATTCACAGCGCTTACCAGAGCACATACCCTCCCCAGTGTCCATCACCCAGTCACCCCATCCCTCCCACCCCACCCCCCACTCCAGCAAACCTCAGTTTGTTTCCTGAGATTAAGAATTCCTCATATCAGTGAGGTCATATGATACATGTCTTTCTCTGTTTGACTTATTTCGCTCAGCATAATACCCTCCAGTTCCATCCACGTCATTGCAAATGGCAAGATCTCATTCCTTTTGATGGCTGCATAATATTCCATTGTGTATATATACCACATCTTCTTTATCCATTCATCTGTTGATGGACATCTTGGCTCTTTCCACAGTTTGGCTATTGTGGACATTGCTGCTATAAACATCGGGGTGCACGTACCCTTTCGGGTCCCTACTTTTGTATCTTTGGGGTAAATACCCAGTAGTGCAATTGCTGGATCATATGGTAGCTCTATTTTCAACTTTTTGAGGAACCTCCATACTGTTTTCCAGAGTGGCTGCACAAGCTTGCATTCCCACCAACAGTGTAGGAGGGTTCCCCTTTCTCCGCATCCCCGCCAACATCTGTCCTTTCCTGACTTGTTAATTTTAGCCATTCTGACTGGTGTGAGGTGGTATCTCATTGAGGTTTTGATTTGGATTTCCCTGATGCCGAGCGATATTGAACACTTTTTCATGTGTCTGTTGGCCATTTGGATTCAGACAGCCTGTTTCTTGATATAGAGAAGGATGAAAGGCAGTCAGTATAGGTGGTAAGTTATATGAATGTGTTGGGTGTCAAAAGATGATTACACAGAACATGCCATGTTCCACTGCTAAAATAAAATGCATCATGTGTGAAGTCCAAACCTTTGCAATATGGCTCCTTATGATGCTTTTTGAATTCCCATTTTTATGAAGTCACTTTAATTTGGTGTAGTGTAAGACCTGAAGGTGGTTTCTCTGTCTCTCTTTCTCTCTCTCTCTTTTTTTTTTTTTTTTTTGTAATGCAAGTGCATAACTTAAGCTTTGATTGCCCAGGCATCCACTTCAAAGAGATATTTACTTCAAAGATGGCTATTTTGAATAAACACATTGCCAGCCAGGACTAAACTAAAGGTCAGGCGCCTTTCTCCTCCCTCCCCCCATAGTAGGATACTTTGTTTTAAATTTCTTGGTTGATTTTGGTAATAGACCATTTAGACTACTTCTTTTTTGTCCTCTTCCTGTGCTTTAAATTCCCACTCTTATATTTTAAATTCACCAATAAAGAGTGAGCCCACAGGAAACAAACTGAGGGTTGCTGGAGTGGTGGGGGGTGGGAGGGTTGGGGTGGCTGGGTGATAGACATTGGGGAAGGTATGTGCTATGGTGAGCACTGTGAATTGTGTAAGACTGATGAATCACAGACCTGTACCTCTGAAACAAATAATACATTATATGTTAAAAAAAAAAGAAGAAGAAGAAGAAGATAACAGGAAGGGAAAAATAAAGGGGGGGAAATCGGAGGGGGAGACGAACCATGAGAGACTACAGACTCTGAGAAACAAACTGAGGGTTTTAGAGGGGAGGGGGTGGGGGGATGGGTTAGCCTGGTGATGGGTATTAAAGAGGGCCCTACTGAATGGAACACTGGGTGTTATAGGAAAACAATGAATCATGAAACACTACATCAAAAACTGATGATTTAATGTATAGTGATTAACATAATAATAAAATAAAATAAAGAGTGAGCCCACAAAACCCTAAGCCCCTACTCTAGACCCCACTCTAAAAATAGAACCAGACCCATGCTCTCTTTCTCTCTCTTTCTACATGTGACCTCACTGTGTGGCCCCAGGTGTGCCATGTAATTTCTAGGACTTGTAGGTAATAAATTATTTGTTCAAGTTTCCTGATGGTTATTTTTTTTTTTTTTAAGGTTTTATTTATTTATTTGACAGAGAGAGACACAGCGAGAGAGGGAACGCAAGCAGGGGGAGTGGGAGAGGGAGAAGCAGGCTTCCCGCAGAGCAGGGAGCCCGATGCGGGGCTCGATCCCAGTACCCTGGGATCATGACCTGAGCCGATGTCAGGTGCTTAACGACTGAGCCACCCAGGCGCCCCCTGATGGTTATTTTTGAAGGGCACTTTGCAATCATATTAAAAATCCCAAGGGTTGGTCCAGCCACAACACTGGTTATTCAGAGGCTGAGATCTGCTCGAAACATTTAGGAGATGGCATGTTCTTATCTTGAATATGTTTAAAGTTTAAAAAGTTAAAATAACAGGACCATATTATTCTTGTCTAAAAGTACAATAGGATATTCAAGACCCAAAGTATTTACTTCCTGACCACTGTACAAACCTTTAGCAGCCTAGTAATTAGTTGGAAATGACAGAAAATATTAGGATTTTATATTTATCATTAAATTAAATTTGACTCTATTTACATCCAAACTTCTTTTCATCACAATCCATATAAAAACAGGAGTTATCACCCTATGACCCAGCAATTGCACTGCTAGGTATTTACCCCAAAGATACAAATGTAGTGATCCCAAGGGGCACCTGCACCCCAATGTTTGTAGCAGCAATGTCCACAATAGTTAAACTATGGAAAGAGCCCAGATGTCCATCAACAGATGAATGGATAAAGAAGATGTGGTATACACACACACACACACACACACACACACACACACACACAATGGAATATTACTCAGCCGTCAAAAAGAATGAAATCTTACCATTTACATCAGTGTGGATGGAACTGGAGGGTATTATGTTGAGCAAAATAAGTCAATTAGAGAAAGACAATTATCATATGGTTTCACTCATATGTAGAATATAAGAAGCAGCACAGAGGATCATAGGGGAAGGGAGGGAAAACTGAAATGGGAGGAGATCAGAGAGGGAGACAAACCATGAGAGACTTTTAACTGTAAGAAACAGACTGAGGGTTGTTGGAGGAGAGGTGGTGGGGATGGGGTAATTGGGTGATGGGCATTAAGGAGGGCATGTGATGTGATGAGCACTGGGTGTTATACACAACTGATGAATAACTGAACTCTACCTCTGAAACTAATGACATACTATGTGTTGGCCAATTGAATTTAAATTTAAAAAAACAGGAATTATCAATCTCATTGTTCAAAAATTGGCCACATAACATCATAGCAAGAGAGTGAGGTAATAGATGCGTTCCCCGGCTGTCTGTTATTTCCAGATAGCTTCATTGTCCTCTTCTATGGCTGATTTCAATCAGACTCATCAGGAGGCTTCATTGACTGGTAATTTATACTAAAGAAATGTCACCAGGAATTCTGAAACATGAGTAAGCTCTCCAAATATGTTTTCCAGTCAATCCATACCAGACAAAGTTCCCTTTGACACATTTCTGGCTCTGAATGTACACACACACACACACACACACGCAAATATTATTCAGACTTAGAAAAGAAGGAAATCCTGCCTTTTGCAACAACATGGATAGACTCTGAGGTCATTATGTTAAATGAAATAAATCAGACTGAGAAAGACAAATACTGTCTTGGCTATACTTTTGGATGTAATCTACTTTTTCTTCCTTTTTTCTTCTGAATATGTTAAACCTTTACAGTTATGTGACTATTCTGCACAGGGCATGTAATGGCCTTTCGTATCATTATTTGGTTACTATGTATAAATAGAAAACATATCTATTTTTAGTATTTGTTTCATTTCTGATGACAATGATTTCCCTTACTAATATGAATAATTTGGTGTTTATTCATTTTGGTTTTCTTGGTATAAAACATTTCCTAAATGATCCTACTGATCCCTTCTTTTCCACGGTTCAGTAAAAATCAAAGTTATTAGAGAATTGATAATCCAATAATCCAAGGATCTTGTAAGAAAAAGAAAATAACTCTCTTGAGAGACAAAAAAACAAAATATATGAGTAAGTGAGTAAGTATACCATGTGTGATCCTAGGCAGTGAGACTGAACCCCATAAACATGTTGAGTCTCTCTAATTTATTTATTGTTTGGCTTACTATAATTCCAAACAAAATGTCAGTGAAATATTTTTGCCAATAAAACATTTGTTTTAAAAGTTTATCCGGAGGGGCGCCGGGGTGGCTGAGTCGGTTAAGCGTCTGCCTTCGGTACAGGTCATGATCCCAGGGTCCTGGGATTGAGCCCCACATCGGGCTCCCTGCTTAGCGGGGAGTCTGCTTCTCCCTCTCCCTCTGCCGCTCCCCTGCTTGTGCTCTTTCTCTCTCAAATAAATAAATAAAATCTTTAAAAAATAGTTCATCCAGAAAAAAATTATTTTTTTAAAAAAGACTGGAAGTTAATAGAATGTTATTGGGGTAGGGGAGCAATTCTAAAATTAGAAATTAGAATTGACTTTAGCTGAACATATTAGGACTCAACTATAATCAGTTAAACACATTTTCCTTTGTTTCTTTTTCAAGCACAAACTGACACTTCACTGGAGAAATCCCATCTCTGTTCCTGATGAGGGCATGAAGAGCAAGAGTACTACCGCCTGAATCTGTCCCAGTTTTTCAGGAAAACCATAGCTCTCCTGGGAACTCTTTCCATTCCATAGTCCATAATATGATCACATGGCTACATCTACATTGTATTAGTTTTAGGTGTACAACCTAATGATTTGATATATGGATAAATTGCAAAATGATTACCAAAATAAGTTTAAGTTAACATCCAGCACCCCATATAGTTACAAAAAAATTTTTTTCTTGTGATGGGAACTTTTAAGATTTACTCTCTTAACAACTTTCAAATATACAGTACAGTATTGTTAACTACAGTCACCCCATTGTACACAAAATGCACAATCTTAAACATAATCCAGGGCCCTGTTTGATCTGGCTTCTGTTCACCTCTCTAACCTTACCTCAAGCCACACTCCCACCCACTCACTCTTCTTCAGCCATGCTTGTTTTCATTTGGTTTCTCAACAAATCAGGGCATTTCTCGCCTCAAGTCCGGGGCATCTGCTCTTGCTTGGATATTGTATTCCTATCCTGATCACTCCCTTCATATCTCAATCTAAATATCACTTCTATGAGAGGCTTTCCTAGACCACCCTCTCTAAAAGTCACTTTCCCTAGCTGCTTTCCATTGCATTAGTGGGTGTATTTATTTATTTTATAGCTCTTATCCTGGTAGAAGGAAAGCTCCGTGAGGACAGGAGCAGATATCTAGGCACAATGTGAAGCATATTGTAAGGGCTGGCTTTTTTACAAATAGATTGGCTATTTGTAAGAAAAAAGGATGGTTACAAAGTAGCTGTCATGTATGATGCAACTATTTCCCCTTTATCATTTCCTTTTATTTCTATATTTTTTTATTCTATGAGATAATATTTTACATATATATATAGTCAAATATCACAGGTATTCATTTACTATTTTTAATTTAATCTTTCTGATACAATATTGTATGTCAATTATATATCTCAATTAGAAAAAAGATTGTATATCTTATTCTCAGAGTAATGGAATTCCATTGAGGGATTTAAACTAGAAAGTTTCAAAATATTATTTACTTTTTATAAACATCCTGTGGCTGCAGCATTTAAAATAGAGTTTACTATAAGGTAATTCAGTAAGGTTATCCTGGTAATGTAACAAATTTCCATCCATAGAGATAATAATTCTTCTATAAATCTATCCTAAATAAACAACAAAAAGGCAACTTACTAAAGATTATTACAGATATCATCCTCCAAATGTTAATCTTGAAATCCAGAGGAAATCAAAATGTCTTTTAATAAAGGAATTAGTAAAAAATATGATACATTTAAAAATTCTATATTCTATAGCCATTAAAAAAGTTGTGATTAAGGAATACTTAAAAAACAATTGGAAATTTTTTTATAAATCAGTGTTGCAATGAGGAAGTCAAATCACAGTATTATATATGTATGCGGTGAATTCATTTTCTGAGTATGTTTATGTGAGGGTATACACAATTATATATATATATATACTTAATATATACATATCTATCTATCTATCTATCTATCATCTATATCTGTTAGTCTCTGCATTATGTTTAACCATGTTTGACCTCTAACAAACTGGCCTATTGCTAAGATTAATTATTTCCAAATCTTTCCAAAATTGTTAAAATTATTAAACAGCCTTCCAAATGTAGGTGTATTTGCATAGTCAAAGTCAATTGAACATTTTTGCAATTACCCAGAAAACACAGTCAAATGGTGAGAGCAAAGGAGATGTCTTGGACACTAAATGTAGGTCAGCTAAAGTACCATCATCTAAAATATAAATAAAAGGAAAGAAAACACATCATTTGTAGGGCTACTTTCTTCCTAGAAGCAACTTTTTGTTTGTTTGGTTGATTTTTTTTTTTATCATCAGAAGATTTCTAAAAAGAATTCTTTTCAATCCCCCCAGTGGTGTCACACAGCAATATCTCTAAATTTTACATGTGGGAAAAAATGAGACCCAGAAAGATTAAGTCATTTGTCAGGATCCACACCACCAGAGACAGTAGATTTGGAGCATGAACATGGTTCTGCCTGACTGGGGCACACTGTAAGTCTAGATTATCTGGAAGGACAACTGAATTCCCATGACGTCAGTCTCTGTTCTGCCTCAAAAATTATCACAAGGAAAAATTTCCAGAACACACACTGACTCATATTCAGAACTGTTTTTCCCAACCATATAGATATGTGTTAAAGGTGCTGTTTTGAAGGCCTGGTGACAGAAGACATCTTGACCCATGTTGGATAGATGGCAGAATAACACTGGTGCAGATGGCCCTGAGGTCCTAAGTAATGTGAGTCAGACTCAGTGCAGAAACCAAACCCCCTAAGGGGGGTTTTATCAGCCAAAACCGGGGACGCAACTGTGAGGGAATTTTGTACTCCATCAGAACCTTTCTTCAGCGTTTACCCATAGCCTACTATTACAAGCAAGAGAAACAGGGTATTTAATTATGGCCAAATAAAAATTATACTGCAGAATGGTCTATTCCGGGGAACTCCTAGCCCAGGCATGCTATTTGTCGATTCCCATCCTGTGTTAATCACTTTAACCATCACTATCTAGGAAACAATTGAAAATAAAAATGAATGGCTTGTAATTTTCTTAACAACTCAGGATCGTTCTTCATCATTCTCATGCCATAACTCCATATTCTGTTTCTTTTGATACATCCCACCCTTGTTTTGCTTGTCTCTTGATTGATGTTTTCCTGTAAACAGTACAATCAATTATACTTTAAAGCCAACTTCTATGTTATTTACATTATGTAGTTCAGAAGAATTATAGTCTGTCTTTTAAAACATGGTTTCAAGGGAAAGGTTACCTGTTTATATCCTTGACTTTGCCTTCCAAATGCTCATTTATCATACTTTTTCTCTTTAATTTTGTTTTGCCTGTTAGCCATTTCAAATTCAGTCAATAAGGCAGCTTTAGGAAAAGAGCATCTGGCATCGCTGTAGCTGTAAATACGATCTAAAGAGTTTTGTTCTCCAAACTTCCCAGTCATCTATCAAATATCACTCACTATGACATGATGTGTCATTCATCCTAATGGATGTAACAGTGTTGCAAATGGAAATGCCAAATAAAACATTTTTTTCTCTTTCAGCCTTGCAAGCAATTTGTAACTACCAAAAGAAGAAAACACCTAAATGGAAATGTATACATTTGGGAATGTAATTTTCATAGTTAAATGAATACAAAAAGACAATGGACACACAGACAAAAGCAAGAGTAAACATACATGTAGAAAAATGCTTACCTCTGGGAATCATAAAAAAATGTTTATTAAAATTACCCTGAGTTACTATATTTACACTAGCGAAGTCATTAGAAAAATCAATTAAAATATGCATTGCAAACAAAGTTTCTGCAAAACCGAAGCATAGATACTGTATCATTAGTACTCAAATTGCTAAAAACTTCTTAAAAATAGCAAGATAAGATGTCACAGTACTTAAACATACATGTGTAAAGACCTTGTGATCCGATCCAAGGAATTTATTCTGAAGTTATAACTCAACAAACACAACATATTATGCTATAAAAATGCTTATTAATGAACCATCCATCATGAAAAAAACATGAGGCTGATATAATTGAAATGCAAAGTCATATTGAAATGGTATATTAATACCACTCATATTTACATAGCCATTAAATGTGTATTTACTATAAAGACAAAGGAGATCCATGGAGGGGGGAAGCTTTTGTAATGTTACATGAAATCATAAAATATAATTGTATTTGCATAATTACCACATGTGCATTCATACATGTTTTCTCAAAGCAAATACATAGTGGGAAACTAAAAAAATTAACAAAGTTATTTATAAAAGGTTTTAGTTTACTATATCAAGGCTGTACACAATGTGTGTATGTTTTAGAATTTGAGGAGGGAGTAGGAGAGGTGACTATGTCTTCATCTAGATTTTTAGCTCCTAAATATAAAACACAGGACCTTATTTCATAAAAGTGCAAAGTAAACTTGGTGATGTCTTAAGTTAAAGCCATTTAGGACTGCAGCACGTGTCTTATAACTGGAAAGTTTAGGATAAAGCTTTCTTTTACTCAATCTGTCCTATTTAGTTCTAAAATAAATTGTGTTTGATTCCTTGGAGGAAAAAAAACCTTATTAACTGACTGGATTCAAATCATAGAAATGTATCATCAGCTGAGTGATTATTTTTTGCCTTCTTAGCTGGCTTAATTTTCAAGGTTATTAACAATGTTGCTTAGATGAACATACTTAAGCCATCCAGCACAATGCTGTGGAAAGCATCTTGGGAATATTTTCACAGGACATAATGATAGCCTTTCTCTCAGAATTTACCCCTAGAAGAAGTACCTGGGGAGCATTATTCTGTCCTCGACTTCACTGGATGACTGTTTGACAGATGGCCGAGTCTTTAAGAAATCTAAATCAAAGATTCAGAAATATCCTTTGGCTAGAACTGAGGAAACGTAAACCAAGTGTTTTAACTATAGAGAAACAGAAAAATCTCTCCTTAATGAAGGACTACATAAAAGGAGTATCTCAGGGAGAAATGTAGGGTAGAGGAGAAGACGAAGCAGTTGCAGTTACCTGACTGCTTTCTAATTCAAGATGTTAGCACTAAGTAAATCCAACTCTCCTTGGGCTCTGAAAGATACCTCAGTATCCCTCCAATAGACTTTTCCTTTTCATTTAACTAGATCAAGAGGTTTTTTCTAACCTGCCACCAAAACGGCATTAAACTGGACAAATGCCCAGATAGAGTTGGTACTCAATAACTTGTCAGTAAAATTATCATCTGGTCCCATAAGTAATTAGCTTCTTTTTTCAGAAAAAAAAAAATTGAAGGAAAAAATAAAGTTGTTCACTGCTATTCAAGAAGTTAAGAAGAAGATCTACATAATTTTGGAAAAGAGGAGAAGCTAAAACCCACTGAGTATGACTGAAATTACTACTGTATCTGACTGTGATGAACTTCCAATAATGGTGATGATGATTATTTCCCTTCTGCTGTCCAAATCTAATCCTAGGTCCTCATACTTCCAGCTGTAATTTGGAAATTTACATGGAAAGTGGTCCAAGAAAATGGAGTTTCCAGCATAACAAGTTGATATAATATGATCCAACACAACATTCATTTATTATAAATTAATAATGGAGAGAATCAACACTACCAATAAGGTTAAGAAAAATTAGTCCGTTGTGCTCTATGTTCCCACAGGAATGTCTTTACTCACACAACAGTGGGAGAAATTACAAAAGGAAATAGTATTTTCATGAGTATGTGAGTAGTTGTATTAGGAAATTTACACACTGTCCCTTTAAACATTCCCCAAACAGGTGCAGTTAGATATTATGATCCTTGCTTTAGATATTTGGAAACCAAAGCTCACAGTGATCTATTCATTTTATTTCATGTTCATGTGCAGACATTGGTATTAAATGCATCATTGTAAGTTTATATAATCAAGATGAGACTTAAGTATTTGAAATATTTAAAATTTACACCATTGCTTTCTAAAAACTTCTTGCCCAAAAAGACAATAATAGCAATAAAACTGTTGGAAATATAGCCCATTATGTAATTCAGTGAACAAATATAGACCCATCTTATAACTAACCAACAGTGACCTGAGGCTCTTAACTTTATGAAAAATGATACTCAGATTATGGAAATAGACACATTTGAATGTGTAACCTATTTCTGACACACACCAACTGTGTGACTTTGGACAGATTACCTTAACTTCTTTAAGGCTGTATTTTTTCGCCTATAAAATAGAGAAAAGAAATGCATATAGTTCAAAGATTTATTGTGAGAATTAAAATAAGAGGGTAATAACCTGTGCTCAGCAAATATTAACATAGTAAACAAGAAATAAATTCCAATATTAAAATTATGATGAGAAAGTTTAATATATATAAGTAACATATGCATGCATAACATGAAATATATAATATATAGTATAATTCTTATGTGTGTGTATATTTGTGTGTGTGTGTATTCTTTATTTAACCTAGACCTGAAAAAGGTTCAGAGGTAAAGTCAATGTTCAAATACAGTAGCCACATGGGCCTAGTTTTCAGAGATACCAATTCCCTCATAATCTCTGCATTTTATTTATTTTTTATTTTACAGGTCCTATGGGATCTGTCTTTTTGTAAATTTCCTCAAACCCCTTATTGGGAAGATTAGTTTAAATTCTCAATAAATAAACATTGCATATGACCTTACTCTTTCTTAGATAACTTAAAGCTTTTAGTATGTTAGAGATATTATTTTGAAATCAAAATATTAGCTGTTTCCCTACCTCTCTCAACTATATAAAATACAATGGATTATTTTTCATAAAACCAAGCACAATTTTTCAGCTAAGTCTCTCACTTAGCTGTTTTTAATAATATTTCGTGTGGCTTTCTGGATGTCATTCAGGCAAATTGACCATATCAAAATTTATACAATCCTGCCAAGAACCTCTCTTCGAACAAATTCAACTAAACCCATAAGAGATCCCTGATGATCTACAGTAATGGTGAGGATTGCTTTTCATTAAAGTTAATATCAGACAATGCCTAGCATTATTGGTTTAATTCCCTATAATCAAAAGAACTTTTTGTCTGAAGTTTTCTAGCAAATTGTGCAAAGAGACTCTTTGTCTTTTAATGATACAAGAGGATGGAAAACCTAGTCATAAAATTTCATGGCTGAGTTCTACAAAACCATTGTGCCTAATAGAGTATTGACTGAACCAAGGAGAAATATGGAGAAACAGTTGGAAATATTCCCAGGACATCTGAAAACCTAAGTAGCATTACATTTAAGAATTTAGCAAAACATGCAGGCAATTCTCTTAAGAGTTGCTGTCGCCTCATTTCAAGCTGTTCCTAGGGAATACAAATGTTGCCATGTGATACGTGAAAAACAGCTCCTGGGAACAGAAGTTTCTCTCACTTAACAGAGTTAAGAGAGTATCAGATGACTGTTTGGGCCATATTTTTCCTTTATTTTGTTTTGTTTGTTTTCCATGCAATTCATGGATGAAATTATGAAGCTTATGTGTATGACATTTCCTATGACACACACTAAACAGTTCTTCTCTTTGATCATAAGCTTTCACGGAACTATTTTTTTCTCATACATCAGATGTGTTAACGAAGACTACTGGATGGAATTATATTAACAATGAATTGAGCAAAAACTTAATATGTAACCGTACTTAGTAGGTGCTTAATAAATGATCACAATTTTTGTTTAATTTGAATCACTCTAAGGATGTTTTAACACCTAATTTAGAGTTACTGCTTTTCTACTACAGGTTCCATGAAAACTTAGACCAGGCCTGTACACAAATTTAGAATTCAATGAAAAAAAGAAGAGCTAATGATAATTTATTTTTCTGTGCTCTCCTACACCATAGTTGGTAATGATTTTGTGATGTTTATAGTTGTAATATTTTAAACTAGGATGGGAAGTTAGACATATTACTTTGTAGATCTGGAGATTAAGTAATTTATCTAAATCATGTAGTGAGCTGATATCAGAAACAAAAATTAAAGCCATATTTTCTGATTCCCAAAGATGATACTATGAAATTGAATGTACAGCTTATCATAGTTTCTGCCAAGTTTTTTTCATAGATATTCTCCTAATATTTAAAATTGTAATATTAACGTCTCCAGTTTTCATGCCTCTGTGTTCTCCATGCCATTGTGAATTACCATTTCCTTTACTATAAAACTCTTGAGAGTTACTCGCACATTCTATGGGAAATTGAGATCTCGCAAAATGGTTAAATGTATGTTCAATTTTCTCTTACTTTGACTTTTGGAAATTATTCTATCTTGACACCCTTGGATTTGCTATTGTCTCTGCTGGATGTCAACCCAAATGTATATTTTCCATTAATGACCCTAAATGTCATTACATCAAAGAATGTATGAATTGTCTCATGGAGTTGAAGAATGAATCTGGTGGACAAAAGAGTGAAGTGAAGTGAAAGTTTATTAAGTGAAGGTGAGAACATAAAGTAAAGAAAAAAGCTCTCTAGAGTGAGAGGGGTCCCAAATGGGTTGCCACTGAGGGCTTTTATGGTCTGTGTTTTATAGAAAACTGAGGAGGGGACTTGGTAAATTTCTTGTCAATAACATTCAGAACAAACATGTAAATATGTTGAGAATATCATGTCTATCTTTAGAACAAATAAGGTGTTCCCTTCTCTCTGGTTAATATCTCCTCTATAACATTTCTCCACAGCTGGGATTTCTGTGAGCCTGGTTACATAGCCCCTGGCATGAGCTTAGTCCTGTAGCCCCCTACCTGTCTCTCCCTACCTAGCCTTGCCTGTCCCTTACTCACTATGTTTGTGAGTCTTTATAGTTATTGAATGCTTTATTATAATAGTCTCCTAAACAATAAATATTTTCCCTTTTTATCTCACCTTTGATAAAAACTTACAGTGTTGTATTGGTGTTAGTTTTAACAGGTACATTTAATTTAACTATATCCAAGGGAAAGCCTCAAGAATTTTAATGGTATAAAAAAGTTATACAGGGGCGCCTGGGTGGCTCAGTTGGTTAAGAGACTGCCTTCGGCTCAGGTCATGATCCTCGAGTCCCGGGATCAAGTCCCACACAGACTCCCTGCTCGGCGGGGAGTCTCCTTCTCCCTCTGACCCTCCCCCCTCTCACGTCCTCTCTCTCATTCTCTCTCTCTCTCAAATAAATAAATAAAATCTTAAAAAAAAAGTTATACAGTATCCAAGAAGGTAAAATTTATAATTTGACATAAAATCAAAACAATTTGTTTGACATACAATAAAAAATTGTGACATGCAAAAAATCAGGAAAATGGAAACCATAATGAGGAGAGAAATCAGTAGAATCAGAGACATAATAGATGGTAGAATTAATAGAAATAATGTCAAAACAGTTAATATAATTATAATCAATATGTTCGAGAAGGTAGAAGACAGCGAGAGTGTGATAAAGAGAGACAGGAAAACAGAATGTCTGAGTTTTAAAAAATATACATGGACTGTAATGATAATAGGTTAGATATAGAAAATAGAATACTTGTAATGCACCCGAAGAAAATTTTAAAAAGAGACATAAGTTTTTTATGACCATAAACAAAATATTCCTAAGCAGCCTAATACACACGAAATGGGAGTCTCCAAAATAGGAGAAAGGAAAGGAGGACAGAAGAAAACATTTTAAGAAATATTGGTTGAAAATTTTTCCAAACCCAATTAAAACTATAAATTCACAGATCATCGTTCAAGACAGCCTCAATTAGAATCTCAGCAGGTTTTGATTTAGAAATTTACCAGCTAATTATAAAATGTGTGGTGAAATGCAAAGGACCTACAATAAAAAATGAAACAACTTTTAAAAAGAAAAAAATGAAGGAATTACTGTTTTCAAAAGTTTTAATAAAGAAATAGTGATAGCATTTCTGAAATAAACCAGAAATAAGCCAGATAGAAAAAGAACAACACTGCATCATATCAATTATCTGTGCAATGGAGAAATAGGAAGAGATTGGTAAAAGGGCATACGTTTTCAATTATAAGATAAACAAGTTCTGAGGCTCTAATGTATAGCATAGTGACCATAGTTAATTAGACTGTGTTGTGTACTTGAACTTTGTTAAGTGTTTTCACCAAAAAGAAAGAAAGAGAGAGAGAAAGAAAAAGAAAGAAAGAAAGAAAGAAAGAAAGAAAGAAGAAAGGAAGGAAGGAAGGAAGGAAGAAAGGAAGGAAGAAATTGTAAGGTAATGGATGTGTTAATTTTGGTATCAAATAAATATATTTGGAACTATATACTTGTTTTGAGCATTAAAAGTTTTTACTTACATGACAAAAATAAATTCTATCTGTACAGATTGTGTAGGATAAGAATTGTGAGTAATCCATAAAAACCTCAGCATTATCTGAAAAAGGAAAAATCCAGCCCAGATGAAAACAGGCTATTCTCTTTATAACCCGGCTAAAAGCAGATTCTGAACCCTATTGCAGACTTTCATGTAAGCTAGATAGAAGATAGATGATGTATGAAATATACACCACTTAACAATAACTTTTAAATCAGCTTGAATATTTCCAAGAAGGAGATCATATATGACCCTAAATTATTAAATTGAAATAAACTCCTAATTATAATGGGAAAATTGACTGGGACACGTCAGTATCCAAGCAATGGTTGAAACTATGAATGAAATGGCTCTTTGTAACCGAGCTGCTCAATGTGTGTGTTGGGAATGGTGAAAAGAAGGGTGGGTGGGATGGTGCGATGCCTGGTCCACAGTAGGCATTCAATAAACGATATCCATAGAAACCATATTTGTAGCTCATTTTATGAACTTCTTGGAAATTCAGGCTTACACATCCACATTTTATTCCCTTCCTATCACTCATAATTCTCCAGCTCTTAATTTCATACTTTAAATTTGTTTTCACCTATTTTACTGAATATATTCTTTGGAAGTCCAAAATTCTTTCTTATAGGAAATAACTATACAAAATACATACATATATACTAAAAGACAGAGTTAGAAGGGTAATAAATGAAAAATGCATCTTTGAATATTACAAAAGGGAAAATGCTCTAAAAAATCAGACTACCATACAGAAACCCAGTAAGAAAAGTAAGAAGAAAAACAGCCTTAATGGAAGAGGACAGGAGTAAAAAAAACAGTATCTTCCCCAAACTTATGACAAATGGTCTCAAACAAAATAAGTTTTTTCAGTAGCTGCATCAGCAGAGCTCATGTGAGCTCAAAGAAATACCACAGATCTACACAGATTCAAGCTGAGAATGGTCTCTGGGGCCACACAGTCCATTTTTTATGGTTTGAACATTGTGTTCTACTTGTTTCACAATATATTTGCCCATCTGTTTTTAAATGTCAAATAATATGAACAGGCTAACTAAAAACGGTCATCGTAGAACAACGAGCAATTCAGCACGGCTCATCTTCACCAGGGCTTGCTCTGGGAGGAATCCATATACGTTTTCAGCATAATAAGTTACCTTACTGCGCCCCCCACCAAAAATGAGTAAAAAGTGCTGCTCACATAAATGTTTAGTTGCCTTCATAGAAAAGAGCAAAATTTTTATCCAAGTTTTTTAAAATGTTTAGATATTCATTAAGAAAAATAGTTTACTTTTGGCAAATTAAATTTAGAGACAAACCATGTACATTTTTATTATTTCTAATGTGTTTTTTCAAATCTTAATAAAGACTTTTCTAAATCCTGCTGGAAGGTGAAGATTGGGCCCTAACTAAGTATCTTCTGATACGAAAAACATTCTAAAAATGAACATTGTCATTCTGCTAGAAGATGGTCCACACACCCTATTCTCTCTGAGGATCCTTCCTTGATCTGCTGTATTAGACACAATACTTTGTTCCTTTATTTTTTCCTAGCTTAATATGTATAATTTTTCTAGCTTAATATGTGTAATGAATGAACATGGATTCTGGAGTCAGCTCAGTTCTCAGGCTATTCACTTAGGGTGACCTAGCCTGGTAAACTACATACCACCAGTGAGATAAATTTTTATTTGTTAGAAATGTGTTTAACTACAAGTAGCAAAGTACTTAAATAAATAGCTACTTAAACACATATTGTTATATTTTTCTCACCAGAAATCCTCATAACTGTTGATTCAACTACTCTATAAAGCCAGAAGGAATACAACCTTTTTCATTGTTTCCTCTCCATCATCTGTAGTGGAGTTTTTCCTCATTTTTGTTCTTTCTGTAGTCACAAGATGATGCTGCAACTCCAAATTTCACATCAGTGTTCAAGGCACCAGCTTAGGCTCTGCCCGCTTATCAGGAAACAAAAATTTCAAGACTCCAGCTAAGTCCCACTAGCAGATATGCGGTTAGATATCATTGCCCCTAACTTCAAGAGAAGCTACAAAATTAGGGAGCGTGGTTGACCTTGGCATAGAGCACTCATTCACAGGGAGGTCACACTGAGGGGGAACCGGGTATTGTGTAGGTTTGCAAAATTATAGAGCACAAGAGCACTTACTCTACAGGGTTATTATGACGCTTATGTAAGAATGTGAGTAATTATCTGTCACACACTGAGCTTTAAATGATAATTAGTGCCATGATAATTAGTGCCATGATAAAAGCTATAGTCATTTACCTGCCTAATCTATCATATTATATTCTTCTTGAGAGTAGGAGCTATATTTAATTCATATATGTATTTCGATACTTCTCACTATTAGAATAATGAAGATAAAGCAGTATTTTGGCAATTATAGTTTTACTCATAATTTTTTTCTTTTTTTTCCCCCTTTTCTGCTTTTAATTTATAAACTATCACTTTATATCAATCATTAACACTTTTTGTAAAATTTATAATTAATCTGCAACATTTGTGAGGCTTAGCACTGGGGTATTCCTGTCTCTGTTAACTCTTCAGATTATCAGTAATTTTGTCTGCTTTTTTTTTTTTAAGATTTATTTATTTGAGAGAGAGAGAGAGAGAGTACAAGTGGGGGGAGGGGCAGAGGGAAAGAATCTCACTGAGTGTGGAGCCCAAGCTGGGAGGGGAGGGGAAGAGCTCAATCTCATGACCTTGAGATCACAACCTAAACTGAAATCAAGAGTTGGGCACTTGCTTAACTGACTGAGCCACCCAGGTGCCCCTGCTTTTTTGTTTGTTTGTTTTTTTCAGGCAAAAGATTTGGCCAAGTGTGTCTTATGATCTGGCAGAATTTATACTTGACATCTTTAAAGGAAAATTTGCTTAATTGGGTTCTCCAACTTTATATCAGCTTTATTTTTAAGAAGACAGAGGTTTTAGTTTCTTCCTGACCTCATAGAGAATCCATTTGACTTATTCATTTCTTCAAATGTGTTCCTCCTATGCACTTTCTCTGATCACTCAGATAAAAAAAAAATCGTGTGTGGCACAGAAGGTGAGGAGTTAATTACAAGAAAAAATAACATTTTTGTTGGATATGTACAAGGTTACTAAAAGCTACTTTAAAAATATTTCTAAGAATAAATCAAAGGAGAGAATATTATCAAACTCATAACTTTCCATCACGCAAAAGCAGAGTAAAAGGGATTTGTGAAGAGAAAGAATTGTCAAAATAGGACAAGTTGTAATAGAGCACACCCCAAATCGTCAGAATCCTTCCAAGGATTCTGGGTGCATCAATTGCACTACACACTTCATCAATGCCTATTAGAGACCTTTATCTGAGAATTAATGAAAATGGTTAGAAGACTTCTAAAATCCCTCCCTTTTTGATCTGTGAAATTGATTAATGCCAACTATAAGAACATAGACAGTTTTAAATTGATTATATAGCAGAATAGGCACTCGATAAAGAATATGCAACGTATTAATAAAATTTAAATGTAAAAATGCCTGAGTAAAACAGAGAAAAACTCCTACCTCTAGAGGACTGTGTCACTTAATTTTTAGTCCTTGAATTATGCACACACAAACAAATATGTCAAAGGCTTAAACGCTGTTACTTGTAAACTTCTCTATCTATGGGAATTCTTCCAAATATATTTAGTGATACAACTATGTCTCCATCCAGAGATCACATTCTCCATATTTGCTTTTCTCTAAGCTTAGGTAATCACCAGTAATCATTGTAAATCTAGGTAAGACTCTGATACACACAAAAGGTAATTAAAAATGCTAATTAGTAAACTGACGGCAAACATTATAAAGATAGAAACTCAATACAAAGGGGCTCAAATCTCCATGTTTAGAAAAGTGATCTTCAGGTTTATCAATTCAGAATAAGCATTAAGAGAAGTACATGAAATTTAAGATAATTACTGAGCTAAAGCTTCTCACCCTTGGTTGGGACTATACAGATAATTTCCATTGAACCCAAACCCCATCTACAATGTTCATTAAACACTTAAAACTTGTGTCAAGTCTCTGAAAAATGAACACGTAGCTTTTGCCCAAACACTATGCTTGAAAGATTTAATGATGGTCAAAATCAGCATTATTAAAAAGTTTAAATCTGTACATCTTTGGCAAGACTTGATTATTAGAGTCCAGATTCCAAAGATTAGAGAAGCCAAAATCCAATAAGCAATCCCATGACCTAATTCTGAGTTTGTAACACATTCCATTCCACCTCTCTAGATTTCTCTTTCTCATCAGATAATTGAATTGTTTAATCAAATTGCTCTTAAAATTCTTTAGTTCTATGATGTTTTACCTATGAAAAATGAAAAAAACTATAAGCTGAGATAGTCTTGAAGACTATGAGTCTTACTGACCTATAAAGAAGTCTACATTTTAAAAGTACTTTTTAATAAAAGTGTTAACACTGGCATTCATAGACCTTTAAATCATCTCTGGAAACAAACTTCAAACACAATTTACAAAGAGTTTTATTTGACTCTACAAGTAAACTCTTTCCATATTTGCTCATTTTAATCATAATTCATCATGAATTATCCCCAATGATCTGTGTAAGAGTCCCAGTACACACTGAGGTAATTAATAAACACAAATTAGTAAACTAGTGTTACTTATCAAGAAGTCAGGAGTCTATTACTGAAAAAAAGTTTCCAAATTCCCCATGGACCTTAATATCCAGACTCAGTAGATTTTACAGATTCACTGAATTACAAAATCTCATAAGTGCAAGGAAACTTAGTTACTATTTAATCCACTCACGATGAAATGCTGAAACACGGTTTCTATCCTCCCTGAGCAAGACTTCACCCAGTCTTTACATAAGCACCCAACATCTATACTACAGACGTTAGGTGCTTACTGGTGAAATGGGCTGTATGGCAAAGTGCATATTAAGGGTCTATTGAGGGTAACGGGCCAAGGAGCAGTAGAACGAGAAAATGTTTTAATTACATTTCACTCAGAGGTGTAGATTTTGAACCCATGCCACAACTAATTTATCTCTCTCTATTCAAGAAAATAACCTACAAATTCCTAATACTATTAAAGAATGGCCTTCAATTGTCAAAATTCATTTGAATGTATATAATATATGAAATATTTTAGATAATTCATTGTGTGGTATGAGAGAGCAATAGATCATTTTAGTTACTGGCAGTAGTTTCATATCCATTGAAAAATAAATTTGAAGTTAAAGTGAATCCTATCGGTAGTGGAAAAGGTACTGTATAAACTTATGATTTTTTTTAAGAAACTATTTTACAAGTATTAAAGAAAAACCATTTAGTGTTACTTCCTGAGTCACGAAAGGATTTAGTATTCCCTAGACACACTTATACAGACAGAAACCCCTATATATTTTGAGAATTACACAGAATCACATAGTTAAATGGGAACTCAAAATATCATACACCAAAATGCTAATTAAAGCAGTTATTATAGAGCCTAAAAATATATAGTATTCGTGGACTTCTCTTTAGTTTAAGAGTTCTAGCAGATTTTTTTTTCCAGTGACAGACTCCTGGGTTTTTATTAGAGACATAGTGATTAGAAAGAATGAAAACAGAGAGTGTTATATACAGTGAATGGATCGAACATAAGTGATTTGAGTCCTAGTAAGAGAGGGGAGTGATCGTGGGGATAGGAAATATAACAAGACATATATGCTGAAAACTTCCTGAATTTGATATAAAATGAGAATCCACAGAATAAAGATTATAAATAAAAATATAAATAAAATTATAATGCAAATTACAAGAAAAATAAATCCAATATGTAATGCATTAAAACACATCATAATGGGGCACCTGGGTGGCTCAGTCATTAAGCGTCTGCCTTCGGCTCAGGTCATGATCCCAGAGTCCTGGGATCGAGCCCCGCATCAGGCTCCCTGCTCGGCGGGAAGCCTGCTTCTCCCTCTCCCACTCCCCCTGCTTGTGTTCCCTCTCTCGCTGTGTCTCTCTCTGTCAAATAAATAAATAAAATCTTTAAAAAAATTAAATAAAATAAAATAAAACAAACACATCATAGTGATACTTCAGTAAATAGAATGGCAAAGAAAACTATTTTTAAAAGCAATCAGAAAATAAATGGAAACTACTTTCGAAGGAGCAATGGGGAGAATTTTAGATGACTTTATAACATAATCAATGGCATCTGATAGATAATGCAATAGTATCTTTTTAATGCTGAAAGAAAATATCTACCAACCTAGAATTTCATACTTAGTGCAAATGTCATTCAAGAGCAAAATGCATGCTTAGAACATAAAACAAAACAAAACAGAGATTTTTCTATTAGCAAACTTGTACCAAGTTAGATACTAAAGAATATCCCTCCAGCGAAGGAACATGATGTCAGATGTAAGTTCAGAGATACAGAAAACAACAGCAACAAACAATGATGAGAGCCTAAATGTTTGGGTAAATCTAAATAACTGTTGACTATATGCAATGTTACTAGTAATATCTAGTAGTGTTTAAACAGTATGGATATGGGCCAGAGTCCATGTTGGCGCCAGCTTGGAGGGGTGCAGTGCTGGGTCACCACAGAGGAGCTGCAGCAGCTCCAGGTGCAGGAAGCTGTGTACTCCATGGTGAAGAATGTGGACGGAGGGAACATCTGGAAGATGCAAGGCTTCATGTTCTGGTGCAGAGCCAGCTATTGTGAGAACAGCCAGATGTCCATGAAGCCGGTGCACCGAATGTTGAATGTTGCTTTGAACATTGAATGTTGCATTAAACGTTGAACGTGCGCCTTTGGCTTAAGCCCAGGCCCTGGGGACCAGTGAGTTGGAGAAGTCCAGGACCTCCTGGCCGGTGTACCATGTACTGCAATGACACAGCCAAAGATTCAGTAGATGCAGGAAGTAAAGAGCTTCAGGTAACGAGGCAGCTGGAGAGTTGTGTGAGCAAGTGTGTGGATGACCACATGCACCTCAGCCCAACCATGACCAAGATGAAGGAGTCTCTTTCCTCCATGGGGAAATAGAAGTTTTTGCAATTGGCCTTCAGAGCTGATGGCAGGAATCTATTTAAAAACAGAATTGGGAGTTTTGGTCTTTTAAGTGAAGAGTATGAAGAAATTAAGGATGGAAGGAAGTTTGAGGCATGTGTCACTTGCCTCTGGACACCTGGTTCCTTTATGTTTCAACCCTACAAAGTGAAATGAAAAAAAAAAAAACTGGTGCTAAAATTTGGGTCAGAGACAGTGCAGGAAAGTTTTTAATAGCCTAAACTTCATGTGCTTGTCCTGGCATGAGGGATGTCCCTTGTACCAAGCCAGAGCCCTCCAAGGTACCAGATTCCTCAGAGTACACACATACCAGCAGGCTAGCAGTTTCGTCTAACCTGCCTGTGGTCTGGTGGAGTGTGAGCAGAGATGTTTCTATTCATTGCCAAACTCCTGTCGACCAGAAAGATCACCAAATCACTTTCCATAAGCTGTAAAACAAAATCCGCACAGTCACTAATTTAGAAAGGAAAAAAAAAAGGTTTCTTGGCCTTTGTTTTGCTTGGTTTTGTTTTATATACAAGGGCTTGCAGTTGGTGTAAGATGTGGAATTGGGAGAGGTAGTTTAGGGAAGAACTTTGAACAGTTCATATCTGTTTCCGGCCATCAAGATTTGGATATGCATTTCTTAAAGTACACATTGCATCTTTCAGCTAGGAGACCCTGCAACAACATGAGAGGCGATGTTATGCTGGGTATGGGAAGCTGACCTTCCCTCTCACTGGCTCCCGCGACGGGCCCTGAGACTAGCTGCAGCAGAGCAATGGGACAGTCTTGCAGTGACACTTGCCCTTAAAGGGAACAGGAGTTTAGAGCACCGGGTGGCTCAGGAGGTTAAGCCTCTGCCTTCAGCTCAGGCCATGATCTCCAGGTCCTGGGATGGAGCTCACATCGGGCTTCCTGCTCAGGAGGGAGTCTGCTTCTCCCTCTCTCTTTCTCTCTCCCCTCCCCATCACTCGTTCTCTTTCTTTCTCTGAAATAAATAAATAAAAACTTTAAAAAAATAATAAAGGAAAGGGAGTATCCAGGAATGAACATTGAAGGAGGAAATGTTGCCTTAATTAAGGGAGTTATTAACTACTGGATTTGGAAAAACTGTTTTTTATAAAACAGGATGGAATGAAAGCCTAAACTCAGTATTGCTTATTTAGCCCCCTGAAATAACAGTACCCTCCTGAAGCAATCCCATGGCAACAGGAAGGTCAAAGGAGAATAAGTAAGCGACTCAGGGGTGAGCTGTGATTCCTCTAAAACAAAAGAGGGGCAGCCCCCCTCCCCCATTACCAAATACCACTTTTGCCTGGGGCCTTTGCAGCAGTGTTCTGCCCAGCTCTAGCACTTTATCATTTTGATAAGGACCTTGTTGTCTTTTTACCAACTTATTACTTGATAATATAGCCTGTGTTTGGTGTTTCAAGGCTGTGATATATTTTCCTGGTGGTTTGGTTATAAAAATAAATAAGATTTAGTTTTTCCTCCAAAATAAATTAATTAATTTAAAGATAATTTAAACATGGATATGAATTACATCAAAAATAGCATATGTTTTAGAAATTAGATAAATAAAGATCTTTTCCTTGTTCAGGAAGAGGAGGTAAGTATCACTTAACATTAGAGTTTTATAATATAAAGATAGACATTTGAAACTGTAGGTACCCCTCACCAAAATTATAAATGAGTGTATAACTTCCAAGCAAATATAGAGAAAATAAAATTTTATAAATTGATTAATCAAAAAGAATGCAAGTAAAGAGATAAAGGTAGGAGAAATAGAAAACATATAGTAAGATGGTAGATTTAAACCCAAACAAATCATAGTGGTTAAATTCAATTAAATAATCTAAATCCTCTTGTGAAAAATGAAGATTGTTAGATGCATTAAAAATATATAGATTAAAAAAGATATAGCCAACTAAAATACAAGGATAAAGAAAGGCTGAGAGAGAAATGATGAAAAATTATATATCATGCAAATGTTTATATATCATATATACTATATCAATATAAGATAAAGTAGACTTTCATACAGAAATCATTACTAAAGAGAAAGAGGACATTTTATAATATTTAAAATATTGAATATACCAGGGAAATACCGTGATTCTAAGTGAGTATCCCTAAATTTGTAAAATCTAAATGAAAACAAAGTGGCAAATTTTTATATTCAAGAACAGAGAACTCTGAGTCATTCTTGGATATCATTCCCATAGTCCTGCATTTATTATCTTGTTGGCCTTGGTGGATCTGGTTTTTGTTTGTTTCTTATCTGTCAAATGGGGACAACAGCCCTTATTTCATTAGGAAATCCTAATAATTAAGTGCAACATGTGAAAGCATCTAATAATCTAATATTGCACATGATATAGGGTAGAAGTAAACATTTCCCAGCATGAAATAGATTTTAAAACTGAAAACGGAAGGACTGTTTTTGGAGAGAGTTGATATTGGAGAGAGATCAAGACTGAGAACCCAGGGAGCTGGCGTGTTGTCTTGGCTTTGCCTTTGACTTGCCTGGTTGGAATATAAAAATACCACACTGGGTCAGCCAATCTGCTCAAAGAGCCTCCGGCTCCCCATTGTTAAATGATGCTCAAATTTGTGAAATCATTACCTTCTATCGCTGCCTCCTTCATCGTACTACCTCCAGCTGAAAATGCTACAAAGATTAAATGAGGCCAACTCAATACATATAGACATGCCTTGCCTTTGCTTGCCTTACAAGACGTCCTGTTCCCTGGGGCAGACAGTGACTCCCCAGTCAAGCCGTAAGTGTGGCACACTGTGTGAGGCGATGCACACCACATCATGGGAGTCTCTTAGCCCTTCATTCTCACTGTTTCTTTAGCTAGAATAACTTCCTATTGATGAATTATTTTACGACTAGTAGGACTGATTTTCTGAATTGTTTTCACTTAACTCTTTATGATAAAGGCAGAAGATAAACATCTGCCAGGACACCACTCTCTAGAGAATTCTCCCTATTTTTGGAGGTCTGGATTTCCCTCAGTCAATGTCAATTATGTTTGGGTTATGTCTAAGTATTATGTCAATGCTCTTGACAAGATATCTAGAAATTCTTTCAATTTAGACATAGCTTTGCACATTCAAATCTCAATGAAGCACATTTCTTTCTTATTTATAGGATTACTATTTCAGACAAGTGAAAGGATAGAAAGTCATCAGAATAATTAGAAGAGATGTTTCTTCGATCGTTAATGTTTTGCTTCATTTCCTTCTTTTAATGTGTATTATCACAGTGCTACATCACTGAAACAAATTCTGAATAAATTAAAATTCTTTGTGTGTTGATTAAAAACTCAATTCATGTTCATGTAGAGTGACCATTACTTTCTTTAGGAAAATAATGGACTGGACAAAGATACTCTAATCCTTACATAAATTGTTACCATTATATAAAAAGATACATATATACACAAGTAGTTTTAAAGTTTTAATTATTATTATTTTTTTAGTTTTAATTATTTTTAAATGAAGATTCTGAATAAGCTTATTTAAATCTTAAAAGCGGTAATACAAGACAATTGATGCACATGTGAGTATGTGATTTTTTGTTGGAATCCCGCTTCAAAGTCAATCACAGCTGGAGCAGTCAAATCTGAGTAAGTACTGAGTCCAGAAGGCCACAGGGCATTAAGGTGACTGTCAGATTCTGGGATATTTTGGGGTAGCTTCAATTATATAATGAATAAAATTTGCATACTTTTCTGTAACTCGTTAATAAAATTACAAAATATTAATTACAAAATTAATAAAATTACAATAGCCTCTGGTATTCTCATACATATGAAAGCAAATTCAATGATAATTTAAGCCAGAAAATGCTTCCAAAATGCTTCATGGCCACAGTACAAAATACAGTATGGCATTTTCTTCATTCATTAAAAAAATACTAAGTATTCCGATGGAAAAAATAATGTAAATAATATTCATGTATTAAACATCTATACTGGACATTCCTGAAGGAGGTTTACTCATCTTTCATTTTTATTTTTGTCTCCCCCCGCCATGGCCAACTCATCCTCAACTTTACATGTGCTTATGGTATTAATAAGTATATTAATTGATTAGAACATGCAAAGAACAACTGTTCAACTATTTCAATTATTGTTTTGTCAATTCTGAGGTAGTTAGATGTCCAGGATTATAAAAAAAATAATAACTGCTTTCATCATGCATGGCAGTGAGTCAGACTTCTTAGTTGCGTACCGTTTTGGCATCTGGATGGAAATTATGGATTCTCTCTTGTGAATATATGTGCATTCTCTCCCTGAAAAAAAAAGTAACAGCACACACGCACAGCACCACATAAATGCATACATACACCGTCTGCTTAAAATATCTAAGGATGTCCTGACCCTTTAAGATGCAACTATGGTCCCAAGTTTAACAACCGCTGATATAGGGGGATATTTATGTCTCCATTTCTTGTAGCAGAATGCATGACATACAGTTTATTTAAAAGAAATAGCAATCTGTTATAAGTTGTGTGCTCCAGAAGCTAATAATTAGATGGAGATTGGGTATAAGATGTTTATTAGGTGCTTATTCCACAAAGAGTATGGAAACAGGATCAAACAGAAAAATTTGAGCTGTGATGCAGACTCAATCAAGCCATGACCAACTAAGAAAGGATCTCTGGAGTGAATATTGCCTGAAACAGCCCAAAATTGCTGGGATTTTATGCTTCTGTTTCTCAATCACTATACGCAAGTTGCCCTGAGAAGTGCATGATATCAAGTGAAGTGACTCTTTCCTGATGAGAATGATCCTGAGGAACTGACCCCTAGATACTGTTTGTTTCTCACCCTCCACCCCACTGGGCAAATACTTTCTTGAAGAGGGATATGGTCAGTACACTCTTAGGGCCATTTAGATCCACTTCCCTCTGTACATTCGAATAGCTGACTGGAGGAACTCTTTTCCTGAAAGAGAATAAAAAAGTTATAAAAAGTACAACTATACCTCTGATTAGGGTTGTTCTCAGTGTTTTAATTGACACTCATCTTATCCCTCCATCTTTTACTCTCCATCCTATCATTCTCACAGTCAACCAGCACCTTTTCAGTTTTTTTTTTTAAAGATTTTATTTATTTGAGAGAGAGTGAGCATGAATGGGCAGGGGCAGGGGCAGAGGGAGAAGCAGACTCCCCGTTGAACAGGGAGCTGGATGCGGGGCTCGATCCCAGGACCCTAGGATCATGACCTGAGCCGAAGGTAGATGTTTAACCTACTGAGACACCCAGGGGCCCCACCTTTTCAGTTTCTTATCCCTCAGGTATCTAAAGCCTGTCCACCATGTCTTTCCCAGCCTGGGGTGACTGCACCTGCTCATTTATGGTCAAATTGGACATAGGGGTACCAAGAGGCAATCAAGTGAATAGCCAAGTCTCACATGTATTCCTGCTTGCCTTTATTGTAAAATTGCAGCCCTGCCTCGTCTTGATTATTAAGATCAATAACTCTTGATAAGAAAAATTCCTCTTCTTGGGGCACCTGGGTGGCTCAGTCAGTTAAGCGTTTGCCTTAGGCTCAGGTCATGATTTCAAGGTCCTGGGATCGAGCCCACATAAGGCCCACTGCTCAGCGAGGAGTTTGCTTCTCCCTCTGCCTCTCATTCATGCTTTCTCTCTCTCTTTCTCTCAAATAAATAAATAAAATCTCTAAATAAGGAAAAGAAAAGAAAAATTCCTCTTCTTGCCTCTTACTCCTTTGATATAAAATGCCCAGATAGCAGCCACAGCTTATAATTCAAGGTAATACCTATTATAGCATTTAGAAAAATTCCTCTCCCATTAAGGAGTGGAACTGGTAGTGTTACAGAAACCAAGGTTGCAGGATGGGAAGCAGAGTGTTCCCACACGGCTCAGTGAGAATTATGGAATGTGGGGCACTACTTCTTAAACCTGTTAGTTCCAGGATCCATACATTCTCCCTTTGGGGAAACAGTGACATATAAAGGTCTTTGATTTAATATATATATACATCCTATGCAGTGTCAACCCATCCTTATAAAGTTGAGCTAGTGGTTCAGTTATGACTTTAATAGACTATTGCAATGTTGTATCAGGTCAGCTGATTTGATGTGATACGATGTATGATGTGATATGACCAATGCATCCCATGATCATGGGCTCTCCCCCATACCTCCTTTGCTTCAAAATGCCTGCCTGACCTGAAGTAGTATTCTATGGGATCTCATGCTAGTGGATCAAATACTCAATATACCCTCAGATATTAGGGCTGCCTGAAAGCCCATGAGTGAATATATCTATTCCTGGGAGGAACAAAACAAAACAACTCTGGATCTTCTGTAGCTGGTAGAAAACCTATGTAATCAACTTGACACTAAGTGACTGATTAGTCACATCAAAGAAAAGTTCCATATCAAAATTTTAGCTTTGGTAATAGCACTCTATGCTGTTAAGGCAATGCATAGCCTCAATCTCTAGCATCTTGTTCAAATGGTTTGTTTTCCCATTGTACTGTCTTTCAAGGTCACTTTAATTGTGGATATATATTTTTCAGCTTCTACCCATATAGACAGACTTATCTGTAAAATAAGCTAAGGCTTTTTTTTCTCCTCCAGGGGGACACTGTACTATCCCACATAAGTTACAGGCATAAGTTGAGGAAATGCATTGGTAAAAGAGCAGTGAGCCCCTTGGGGTTCTGGGCTACCTACTCGTGTAGTTTGTTGGAACCCTTTGGTCTCATTTATGTTCACTCACAGGTATATCATTTCTATGTTATAGTGGTTTGCTGCCCAGCTACAACACCTTATGATTTGGTGGGTCTAAGATGATGTGGTTTATGACAGAGAGCTCTGGCCACATGGCCAAGGTCTGGAGTTATGTCTCTACAAGGGCTCTATAGCATGTCAGGAAGTGTTTTTCACAAAGTGCATTATTCTTTGCACATTAATCTGCTGAATCCATATGACATTTGGTAGGGCTGCTTGCACTACATCCTGGACATACAGCAGATTATTTCCGTATTTTCAGCCATACTCAAAGCTGGCAACCTTTTATTTCACACAGCCTATAGGCCAGAATAGTATCCCAGCATGTGGAATATGGTTCCTACAGAACCTGAAAAAAAAAAAATTCATGAAAATTGTGTTTTCTTCTTTGTGGTAGAAGGTGCAAAATGCAATAATACAAATAATACTTAAATGTCTCATTTGTATGGGATATCCTGGCATGCCCCTGACCTTTGGGCTTCTGAAAAGGTTAGTAGGGTTTATTTCCTATCCTCATGAGTACTTGAGTCTTAATGAGGCCCTCAGCTCAGTAGCCACCTTCCAGAAGAACATAATATTGACATAGTAAGACAATGTAATGAATTAATGTGATGTGTTGCTGAATATCCAAACTACCCTCACCTTTCTAAGTATTTTTGAGAGAGGGTAAGAGAATCATTATAGCCAAGAGGAAAAGTAAATATATATTGCTTTCCATTTCATGAGAAAGCATTCTGTTTCTCATTATTGATTGGAGGAGGAAAAAAATGAATTTTCCGTATCAATGACTAGATACCATATATTTGAACTCACATTAATCTGTCCTAGCATAGATACCATATCTTGTAAGGATGCTGCAATTTGGGCTACAATTTGATTGAACTTGAAATATTCTACATTTATCTTCCAGTATTACTCTGGTTTCTGTAGGAGCCTGACTGGTGGATTAAGAGAAAATATGATGAAGCCACCACACCTGAATCTTCCAGCTCTTTAACAGAAGTGCAAGTTACTGTCGGTGCTCCCAAAGATACAATATTGCATTTGATTTCCTATCTTGGTTGCAGTGTGTGTGGTGTAGGGAAGGAGGAGTTAATTGTAGAGACTTCTACTTGGCCTTCCCTTTTATGCTAATTCTGATCCCACAGAAAGAAAATCCAATGTTTTGGGTGCATTATCTATCAAATATGTCAAATCCCATTATACATCCAAGGATCAGGAAAGTGACCAATTGGATTTACGAACCTAGTAAACTCATTGCAAGTCACAGTTTTCTAGGATTCCGTTTATTACCTGACTCCCATGCCATCCCACTTTAATGGAGAGGGCATGATGACACATTGTTTTCTGGATTTCAAATGCAATTCAGAACTTGTGTTCAACAGTCCTGAAAATACCTGAGTATTTCCCTTTCCCTATTGTGCAATTAACTGAAAAATAGCCTAGATTCCTTTGGGGGAAGAAGTGGGAAAATGATTATATACTTGCTGTAGTGTTGCAAGTTCCTTCCTCCTAGACAAACAGACATCTCTCCCATCATTGTTTTATGGGTATAAAAACCTTCTCAGGCCTGAATACTGGAAAAGAGATTATACTGATATCATTTTTATTGAGTTGACACTATTAGGCTACTGGGCATTAATCCTTGATTTCTTCTGGTGGTACAATTGGAGGAGTAATCTTGATGTTTGTTTTTCAATTTTTTCCTCAGAATTCTGTGTCCATTTAACCTTCATCATTATCGTTGGGTTTAGCCCCCTTGGCTACCACTCTAACTTTGTTGGCCATCATAATAATTGAAATCATCTAGCATCTGTGGCTAAGTGCTGCCCTCTAGGCTTGATATATGGGGGAACTGGTCCTATCACCACGGCATCCTTAATACCACAACTTGATCAACCAATGTGGGCTGCCTTAGGAGAGGCATGACCTTGGGCAAGGTGGCTGTCTGCCGTTGAAGCCAATCTTGGAAGTGCTGACAGCTGATCTTTCCCAAAGGAAGATGTGGGCCAGAGATCTCTATATCTGCCCAGATCACAACAGTTTATTTTAAATGGAAGCATTCTAAGACCAAACAATAATTTTCATCTTACTGAAATGATTGTCTGGGCAATTTAGAGATATTTTCAATTTAATATCTTACTGAAATGGCTCTAAATTCATGTGGAAATGAAATAACTTTGTCAGACGTTGCAGGAAGTGGTGGGGATACAACTGAGAAAGAACAAACCCAGGCTTCCTTTCCATAAACTTGCAATTGTAGTGGTGTAGAAGGAAGTAAATATTAAAAGGACAATCAAATATGTGGATAAATTAGATATATTGAGATAATTATAAGTGCTGTGAACAAAATAAAAGAATATGAAATGACTTTAGAGAGATTTACCAGATCAAGTGTTCAGAAGGTGTATTTTTGGATAAAAGTGTCAGTCATGTAAAATTAGAGCAGAAGGCTATTCTAGACACAAGAAACAGAAGATACAAAGGCCAGGGGGGGAGGGGGACAAGCCAAGGGCATTTGATTAACAGAAAGTAAGGCGATGTGACAAGGTACAGTGAGCATGGCATTACATAACTCAAAACGAGGTTAGAGATGGAAGCAGCTGCCAGATCATAGAGAATGTCATATGTCACAAAAAAGTATTTACTATCTTAGAGTAACAGATCATTCTGTTACTTTTTGTAGTGGGAGCAGCACAAAAGTAAAGAAACAAGAAACTAAAATAGGTAGAGGGATCTAGTTACCATAGAAAGGTGAATGTGTAGACAACATTGAGAATGAAAGATACAATGAAAGAGAAGACATGTGACACATGGACAGAGTTAGTAGCGAGTCTATAAATCTACACTACGTCCTTCAATCTCTGTAGTCTCAATTCTAATTTTCATGTGTTTTATCAGGATAAATCTAGGCTTTCCTGTTATAATGTGAATAAATGTGTAGAGATGTACAGGGCCAACCCAGGAGGGAGAATTCCAACATTGAGGGAGGCAGAGGAGAAGAGGAGGAATCAGTAAGAAAGATGGAAAATACAGTCTTGGAGAAATAGGAATAAAACTGGGAGAATGTATATCATAGAAGCCAAGAGAAAATAATTTCCTTGAAACAAAAAAGACCTAAATTAAAAGTATAAATTCTTAAAATATTCAAATAAGAGGGGGAAAATGTCTAAAATCACCCAGGAGTCTCCTGTAGAAGGTAAGAATTTGATGGAAGATACTAAAGGTGGGAATTTATACCATAGCCAGAAAGCTGAACCTCTTCAGCAATGAACTAGCAGGAAAGGACCATGGATTATTAAGATGCAATGAAAAGAACTTTAATATGCATCCTAAAATTAATCTATTGTCTGGTATGTGAGTGGAGTCAATGGAAAAGAGAGCACCAAATATTTAATGGCCATGAATACTATGCCAGACATTTTTCATAGCATAAGGAGTAAGAGAACAGAATCCAGTAGCAATCTGCCTGATTCAAAGCCCAGGTCTGTCAATAACCACTGGGTGATCTTGGGCAATTTAAATACTCTCTCTATTTCCTTATTATAATTTAGGGATAAGAGCAATATTCACTACATAGGGGTGTTGTGAGGTTTAAATGTGCTCTATAAGTAGTTCACACATGTTATTATCACTATATTACTGAATCTTTATAGTAACTCTCTAAGATGAGTTACTTAGAGATCCATTTTGATGATGAAGGAAGGAAGCTCAGGACAGTGATTTTGAAAGATCTACCACTGATATACCATAAAGTAAGTCCAAAGAGAAAGACAGCATATATCCATCCAATCCATACTAACACATGAGGTGGACACAATGTCAATGAGACTTACGTGTTAACAAATTTTTCATCCAAGGAAAACTACCATGGATTTATCTAGAAAGCAGTTCCAGATACAGTCAAATGAAACGATACCTTCTGGGGTGCCTGAGTGGCTTAGTCAGTTAAATGTCTGACTCGAGTTTGGCTCAGGTCATGATCTGAGGGTGATGAGATTGAGCCCCACATCAGGCTCCGTACTCAGTGGGGAGTCTGCTTAAGATTCTTTCCCTCTGCCCCTCCCCTCGCTTGTGCACATTCTCTCTCTCTCAATAAATAAATAAAATCTTTAAAAAGAAAAAAAAACATACTTTCTAAGCAAGTACTATGTGTACAGCTATATTGGAGCTTGGGTGAAGATGATACAAGGCAAATTTAAATGTGGTCCCTAATAATTGTATTTCAAAGCAAAGCTGAAGTGTAGAGGAGCGTTGTTCACTTCTAGTGACATCATTGTGATAAATTCATTGTAATCCAAAGTCTGTCCCACAGTCCTTCAAAGCTTTTTCTTCTTCTCCTTCTCCTTCTTCTTTTTCTTCTTCTTCAATAAAACTTTTATAGCATCTCAAGAATAGTCCTGGTTCTCAGGGGCAAAGTGATCGAGACCTGAAAACATATATAGAGCATCCCCAATTCTTTAGGAAAACTTCTCTAAAATGTTAAATGTATTTGTGTTACTGGACCCCCAAGACCAGGTTCTTGAGCCTCAATGTCATAGAAATGACCACTGAAGTTGAGAGAAAGAAAGCAGGTGGAATTTATTAGAGGGAGCTTATATATTGGGAGCTGACAAGAAAGAGGAATGTCGGTGTGTCTGGGTGGCTCAGTCAGTTAAACGTCTGACTCTTCATTTTGGCTCAGGTGGTGATCTCAGGGTCCTGGGATGGAGCCTATGTTGGGCTCTGTGCTCAGTGGGGAGTCTGTTTCTCCCTCTGACCCTCCCCACCCCTGCCCCTGTTCACGCTCGCTCTCTCAATCTCTCCAATAAATAAATAAAATCTTTAGAAAAAAGAAAGAGGAACGTCCTCCTCTGAAAGGGGTAGTGTGCCAAGCTTATAAAAGCACTCTTCCAAAGGGTGAGAGGCTGGGAGTGGGGAAGCATCCTTTAGTACCAAGGTCATTGTTTTGTGGTCATTACTTTGTAGTAGACACAAGACAATCACAGGATACCTTTGTTCATGGTCGACATTCTTTTAGGGATCCTGGAAAATAGAAATACTTGTGCAAGCAGGCTTTAAATTATTACTTCTAATTTTGCCAGACAACAATTACTCCTTGTCAGCTGTTATCTCTGGTTTGTTCTCTTTCCCAGAAGGAGGTATTTGTCTCTGAGCATATGGAAACGTTTAACCCTTGCCTGAAACCAGTGGCTTCATGGGAGTTAAGTCTCTCTTGTTTCCCTATATTGTCTCATTTGTACCAAATGGTTGCTTAGCAGTAGAACAAAAGTAAGGGAGAGAAAATGCTAGTGTTACAAATTTTATATTATCCTCCAGCAATGACCATTCTTTAATGGCAAGAAGTTCTTTCAAGCTTTACCAAAGAAGTGGATAACTAAACAGAATGCTTATATTTTTGCCTTGTGTTTCTATTTTATATATCATGAGATTTTAAGAAAAAATCTCTTGTGATGAGGGAGGTCAGGCATAAGTAAATAAATAAACCTTGTGTTTCCATCTCAGGCAGTGAAGAACTTGGAGCAATTCATGTACTGATTCTGGATCTACAGTGTCCTCACCTTCACAAGAGAGACCATGCACCCAGCTTAACTCCCTTTCAGGATAGTTGGAAGATCTGTTATGAAGAATTCCCTTTAGAAACCCAGCAACATTTAATACCTAAATAATTATCATTAAGAGAATGTAGAGAAGTTGTTCCCCCTGTGAAAAGAGGAGTATCAGAAATCATATTTCTCTAATACATTTGGTTGAGAATTAAGTACAGAGAGAAAGCAAAGCAAAAAATACATACATACATACATAAAAGCATACATTAACCATTATTTTTCACAAACATTTAATGATCCTTTTTTGCTAAAGGCAAGAAACACTGTAGAAATTTTGACATAATTTTAAAAATAAGAGCCTGATATCAGTCTCACAGAATGATTGGCTGTTTCTCTCAGGTCAGCAAAAAGTAGGAGACATAGACATACATCCATGTTTCATCAATCATTATTAAAAACAAACACATACACACACACACATTATTTTCATCACAGCCACAAAATTAAAGAGCTTTTAAGTTTTTCAAGTCTGAATGTTTCATTTTGGGTGCATGGTGTGTGAAAAGAAAGTGGTTCATAAGAGATAGAAATGTACTAAATACTATGCAAAATCCTGTGCACTTCAAGTATATTACATTATTTTCATAAGGAGGAAATATGATAAATTCTACAGAGAGAGAGCCAGCATCAGACTAGTTCCTGCTAAAATACAAGATGAAATGAAACATGATATTATTTGAATTTGTGATAGACATAAATCCATAAATTAAAGCCCCAGCTGTGAAAAAACATACCTTTATCCAAAACTGTTTCTCAACTGTTCTTAAGTCTTAACTAAATAATAATTCCCTAGAAAGATCAGATGTCAATCAGTGGCCAGAAAGAAAAAAAATCATAAGTTATATCAGTAAGGTATATTGAGGTGTATCAGAAGTCTTAAAGACTGATTTTGGATTGCATAATAATTATTTTTGGGATTTCTAAAATTTTAAATAAGTTACATAACATGAACTTATTTTTCAAACAATTTTTCTACTTCATTGGCCCTGTTGGTTGAGAAATAGAATGAAGATGAATTAGATATTGTTTAAATTATTTTTTGAGTGACTGCTTATATTTTCTTCTAATATTTATACATCCAGTTTAATCAAATGTCTTCTTTTTGGGGATACAAATTGCTATCTTTGCATCTCCAAGGGATACATCAATAAGAAACTTTGCAAAACAAGACATGCTCCAGAAAACTCAAAACACTATTAAAGTTGACTGTTAACCAAATTTAAATCACTAAGAAAATAACATTAATTTGAAAGTGTTTCTACTAGTTTCCAGGACTGAACTATACCAATACATCTGATTTTTCTGACATCCTTAAGAAATAAGTCACTGAAATCTAAAACCCGTAACATCAGTTTCTTTTCTCCTCTGACTTTTTTGTATAATGGATGGCTATGAGGTCTTTTGACAGTGATTGCAGTCATGAACTGTAAAATGCTTTATATTTAATACACCTGAGAGGATTTTATCCAATGACACCAGAATGAGCACTATGGCAGTTAATAAGATAAGTTGGTTAAATCAGAGAATCATGATCAGATTCAGATCAGATCAGAACAATCCAAGAGGAAATTAAGAAAACAATCCTTTTACAAAGGCAACAAAAAGGATAAAATATTTAAGAATAAACTTAAAGGAGGCAAATACACTGAAAACTACAAAGCATTGTTTTGAGAATTAAGGAAAACACAAACAAATGGAAAGACATTTCATGTTCGTGGGTTGGAAGATTTAATATCATTAAAATATTGCTACCCAAAGCAATCTACAGATTCAGTGCAATTCCTAGCCAAATCTCAATGGCATTTTGGAGAAATAGAAAAACAAATTAACATTCATATGGAACTACAAAAGACCTCAAATAGTCAAAACAACATTTTGAAAGAAGAAAAAATCTGGATGTCTCACACTTCCTCACTTCAAGACATATTACAAAACTACAGTAATCAAGTGAATATTGTACTAGCGTAAAGACTGACATATAGAATGATGGAACAGAATAGAGATCCTGGAAATAAACCCATGTACATACAGTCATATAATCTTCACAAGAGTGCTAAGAATATAAAATGGGGAGAAAAATAGTCTCTTCAAACACTGGGGCTGGGAAAACTGGATATTCAATGCAAAAGAATCAAATGAGAATCTTGTCTATCACCATACAAAAAACAAAACAAAACAAAGCAAAAAAACAACAACAACAAAAATCCCTCTAAATGGATTAAAAACTTAAATGTAAGACCTAAAACTATAAATCTTAGCAGGAAACCTGGGGAAAATCTTCATGACATTGATCATGGCAATAATTTCTTGGATATGATACCAAAAGCACAGACAACAAGAACAAAAATAGGTAAGTGGGAATACATCAAGCTGAAGTATTTCTACACATCAAAGGAAACAATCAACAGAGTAAAAAGGCAACTTACGAAATAGGAAAATATTTGCAATACATTTAAATAAGGGGTTAATACTCAAAATATATATAGAACTCCTACAACTCAAAAGCAAAAACCAAATAACCTGATTTTTAAAATGGGCAAAGAACTTAAATAGACATATTTCCAAAGAAGATGTACAGATGGTCAACAGGTACATAAAACATGCTCAATATCACTAATCATCAGAGAAATGCAAATTAAAAAACACAGTGAAATATCACCTCACACAATGAATTATCACCACACACACTGGCCATTATTAAACAAAGCCACACATACACACAGACAAAATTTTTAAAAATGTTGGCAAGAATGTGTAGAAATTGGAACCCTTGTGCACTATTCGTGGGAATGTAAAGTGGTGTAGCTGCCAAAGAAAACAGTATAGAGCTTCCCCAAAAAAATTTTTAAAAAGAAATAGAATGATCATATGATCCAGCAATCCTACTTCTGAGTATTTATCCAAAATAATTGAAAGCAGAATCTAGAAATGATATTTGTACTCTTATATGTATTGTAGCATTATTCACAACAACCAAGAAATGGAAACAACATAAATGTCCATTGGAGGATAATGGATAAGGGAGTGTGGTATAGAAATGCAGTGGAATATTAGTCAGACTTAAAAAAGAAAGAAATCCCGTAATGTTACACATGAATAAACTTCGAGGACATTATGATAAATGAAATAAACCAGCAACGGGGAAGGAGAAATATTGCATGATTCTACTTATAGGAGGTATATCAAGGGGTCATAAAAGCACAAAGTTAGAATGGTGATAGACAGGCAAGGGCAATGAAAGGTGGAAAGGCAGTTTTTGTTCCATGGGTATAGAATTTCAGTCAGGTGGGATGAAAACATTCTAGAGACCTGCTGTACAACCACGTGCTTGTATTAAACAAGACTCTACGGCACATTTAAACATTTAAGAGGGTAGATTTCATGTTTATTTCTACTAAAATAAAAAAAGGCTCACGAAGAGTTCTTTTTCACATTTCGACTTTCTAAACATTAAGAAATAAGTGCACTATTGAAAGATCCAAAACAAGAGAATATAAGAGGATATTCAAAATATAAGAAATATCCAAACTAATGTAAGCCATTCTTGGTAGAAAAGGAAAGCTTAATTCTGAGTCTGTAGCACATAGTAGAGCTTTTGCCTTTCATAACATTTACTTGAGATACTCAAATACATACTAGCTTAGAGTAATTTCCTTCTCATTTTCCAGGAAGGTCTTGCCCTCCTCTTCAATCCCTTTTTTATTTTTTATTTTTTTTAAAAGATTTTATTTATTTATTCATGAGAGACAGAGACAGAGAGAGAGACAGAGGCAGAGGGAGAAGCAGGCTCCTCGCAGAGCAGGGAGCCCGATGCGGGACTCAATCCCAGGACCCTGGGATCATGACCTGAGCCGAAGGCAGACGCTTAACCAACTGAGCCACCCAGGTGTCCCGTCAATCCCCTTTTTAGCTTGAGTAGCTTACGTTTCATCATTTTATGAGATTTGTGTTCCAAGTAAGGTCCAAGTGAGGTTTCCCTTGAGGAAGAAAAAATCCATATTTAAAAAAATGATTGAAAGTTAGTGGATTCTAGTACCTTCTCTTACAGATGAGGCGTACAAAGCCTAGACAGGCTTAAAACTTGTTCCAAGTCACATAACCAGTGAGATAAGGCTGGTCTGCAACTCAGAACCTCCATTCTTGCCAACATTCATTATGCATGTGATTTTACTTCTATACATCAAAGTTGGACAAAACAACTGGAAAATCATTATTTTAAGCCTAACATGTACTAGAGATTACAGCACGCAGTAAAAATGAAAGGTACGACCTGTGTCCTTTCTCAAGGAGTTCTCATCAACATAATCTAATGGAGTTTGCTTAGTGTTTTTAAAAAAAGGTATGAGTGGTGCCTGGGTGGCTCAGTCGTTAAGCGTCTGCCTTCGGCTCAGATCATGATCCCAGGGTCCTGGGATCGAGCCCCGCATCAGGCTCCCTGATCAGTGGGAAGCCTGCCTCTCCCTCTCCCACTCTCCCTGCTTGTATTCCCTCTCTCGCTGTCTCTCTCTCTGTCAAATAAATAAATAAAGTCTTTTTTAAAATAAATAAATAAATAAAAGATATGATATGCATAATTACTTAAAAAGCAAAATGAAATATTTGTAGTATATTTTCTGAAGTGGTCTAAGAATAGAGTATATATTGTGATCTATGTGGTGTGTGTATATATACTATGTAAGTTTATATACTATGTAATATATTTGTATATTTTGTGTATATATTGTATATATATACACACATTGTATATATTGTGTAGTGTATATATTGTGCGTGTGTGTGTGTGTGTGTGTATATATATATTGTGTATATATATATATAGTGTATATATTGTGTATACACTGTGACCTATAGGATGTGTGTGTATATACTATGTAAGTTTCATTTATAGAGAAAAAATATGCAGGATCTAGGAGGCAGTATTTGCTCAACTCCGCTTTGATCACTGGAGTACTGCTTTTTCAACTGAGAGATCACACCTTGATTCAAAATCATCAAGACGTAGTTCATATAGAGCATCCAACATGGCTGGGGAAATAACTACTCTGTGAGCACTGACTAAAGGAATTAGAGAAGAGTAAGGAAGTAGAACAAGTGATAAATTTAAGTATCTGAAATTCTATCCTGAAAGAGAAAGAAACCTTATCGTGATTGGCCCTTGAAGAATTTGGACTCAGATGTATATAAGAGAGAAGCAGAGTTTTGCCTTAACGTAAGGAAGATCTTCATAGTCACTGGAGTTATCCAACAGTGAAATAGGGTACCCGAGATATTGATTACCCAGTAAATGAGGATATTGGATCTGGATAAGCATTTGGAAGAGATATTGTCAAGCAGGGTTTCTTAGACTAATATGCACATGCATCACGTTGGGGTGTTGTTTAAATGAAGATTCTGAAAAAGTGTGTAAGGGTAGGGGTGCCATCTTACATTCACACAAAGTGTTGAGGTGATGCCCATGCTTCTGCTGCATTGCTCACACTTTAATTTGTACCTTAAAATAGGTGATTCAAATTTTATTTGAGGCCTGAGACTTTATTAGACTTGATTGCTGAATACTCTATAAATAAAGCTGCTGTTCGGTTAGGAATTATCTGCTTCATCCTGGCAAAAAAGGAAAATCTTTTGAGGAGTCAGCCAGGGAAAGCGAATTGACTTGTCTAAAGAGAAGGAAATCCCAAATGCACTCTGTGTTAACACACACATGCTGCTGAATGTCAGCCTCCTGTAATGACATTTACCTCACACACACACACACACACACACACACAGTTAATATAGGCCTTTTGCCTGCAGCCTTTTCATGGTATTCTTTCATTCTGTGTTAGTCCTCTGTTGTCTTCCTTAATATTGTTGGAAGCAAAACTTTTTACTGAGATATTTGCATTAGAGACACGTTGAATTGTTATATGGATTTCAGCAAATTGCGTGTGGCAGCTGAAATGCTCATTTTTGTCATGCAAAGTCTTCACTTGGGATTTTTTTTTTCTTTTATGGCCCAGTGATAATAAAGACCAGTTAAGACTTTGGCCGCCTGGCTACAGAGCAGCTGACTTGTAGGACTCTTCTAAATGAGACTGTCTGAGCACAGTATCTTCCTTTAAACATGAAAAATTTTGAACACTATTTAGTTTGACCGTAATTAAATCTCAGTCCCTCAAGGAAGTGAGTGTTTATTTCTTCTCTACATGATTGATTTTGGTTATTTTACCTTCACATAAGGAACATTAAAGAATAAAAGAGTAAACACTTCAAAATAGTTTTCAAAATCTGTCACAGACTAGACATAACAACCAATTATTCTTCCTTTCCCCATCCTAAGGCTTCAAATAATAGTGGGGGGAAAGCTATTATTTCTGTAGTACAATTTTCAACTGTGAGTGCTAGTATCCAAGCAAAGAATTCCAGTTATCTTCAAAGAAAAGAATTTGTACCATCATTTCCAGAAAGCTAAAAGAGAATTTTTTTACCTACAAAATGCTCTGACATTTCTGACAGAAGATTCCAGAATGTCTGCTAATTAATAGCAAAATATAAAATGCATTAATTAGTTTCCTCTCAATTACATACAAATCATGACAAATTGGCGTAAGGAACTAAGTTTCAGGCTTTGTGCTCAGGCTAATTGAAACCATTCTATTGTTTTTGGAATGATAAAGAGAATTCTTGACTTGAGAGAATTTAGGTGACATTTAATCTTGATTCACCCTGTTGGTGGAAAATGAAACCATATTTCCTCTGGGTTCAGATGTCAATCATTGAAAATACAACCCTCGTAAATAAATAAGGTTATGTTATCTCATCTATTTCTTTGCCTGCTTCAGAAGGAGACTGTCACAGAACCATTGTAGAAGATCAATTATGGAGAAGGCCTGTGAATCAGAAGTACAAATGGCTCTCAAAAACAGACTCTGAATCAAAAAAGATTTAAGCATTTATGGCTGGAAAAATATTTCTCACAGGAACAAGTGGAAAAAAAGTAGACATTTTGAAAAACAAATAAGACAATCTTTCCCTCATCAATTATATATCTATATATAAATTCATAATTTAAAACATAATTATTAATTTATGTATTACATATATTATAAAATGTCTATTTATACACAAACATGTATGTGCACATGTATGCTTATGTCTACGTATAAGCACCCATATGTGTGGTGTATTCATATGCATATGTATGCAGGTATACAAATTTGCTTGTATAAACAAATCACCCTGTGTGTGCATACATATTCATATTTACATACATATGTGTATATGTGGGTATACATAATGATAGCAGGAATTTTGATTTGAAATTTTTAACTAAAAACTTTGAAAAGCAGAATGTGGAAATCAGTCAAACCAGATGCCACCAGAATTAGTCAGGAGTAGCACAATTCATGTTTTTAAATTATTCGTGCTGGGATCAAAGACAGTAATGACACACTTAAACATCAGTTTTATTTTAAAGCGTCTCCACTTTACAAAACAACAACAACAACAACAACACTATCTGGAAATGTTTCAGATTTGACATTAACTCGTAATGAATTCATTTTGATGAAGGTAACACCCATTGTGCAATGTGCCTGACCTATACTTCCACTGCTTAAGACCAGCTAACGAAGAAAGATGGTTATTAAAAGGGAGGCACCCAGGGCACAGAATGGCTTGGTGGGAACTACCCCTAATCCTCCAGGCTAACAGCAAATCTTCCTCTTACCAGGTCCTTTGACGACAGCTATATGCTACTTGATTGGGCACTAGTACCAAACGTAACTAGAAGATCTATACTGAAGATCTTCAGAAATATGAATCTTAGGACTTTCTACAGGATCAAACAGGCTGATTCTGATTTCATGTGACTTTTTCCTGCTAGTTTTTATTCTTCTCTTAAAAAAAAAAAACCAACACAGCTGTCACAAAAGACTCTAATGAGATCAGAGTACATGGTTTGTTGACTGTATAAACTTTCATAGTTTTTATGCTGTCAAGTCCATTTATTTCTCTTTTATGATGCCTTTGTCTCTTTTTGGAATATCCTCTTTGCCTCAAGACTACACTTACATCCATTATTTCCTAACAGTGTTTTAATTTTTGGGTATTTGATTAATGCCTTTATGTGTTTGCATTTTTATAGAAATAAGATAGTTTAATTCTAAGTACTTTTAATATAATTATAATTTTACTGCATTTAATTCTTATTTATTATTCTCAGCCAGAGTTTAAGCTCCTTTACCTGTCATTTCTCATTTTTAATTCTTCTGATCTTCTATACATTTGGATTTAGTATTTAGATTATCTTTATGTTTTTAAGATGTGTATATTTTGGAATCTCTAGCTTTGGGTAGTGAGATTTTGTTTGTTTCTTTTCCTGTCCAGCATCCATTTCATTTCTAGTAAAAGCATCATCAACACATTGATTTTCTTCTACATATCCACCTTCTCCTCCCTAACTTCTAGCCTCCACAACTGTGAGAAAAATAGGTTTTATTGTATAAGCCCCTCAGTCTGTGGTATTTGGTAATGACAGCCTAACCACACTAATACAGAAGGTGTATGTCCTTCTTTGTGGTTTTTCATTCCTGTTTGCTAAAATGTGGAAGCAATGGCTCGAGCTCGTGCAGCCTTCTTGAACCAAAAGATGGTAGCTGCATATATAGGATGTGCTAGGAAGAAGAATGATGGTAAGTCCACCATAATAGACCTGTTTATCTGTGACTTTTTTTCATGATAGTGAAATAAAATTATATGTTGTTAGAAATACTATTATTTTATATTTCTACCCACTCTTTGTGATTGCCTTAACCTAATATTAAGTTGAACCAAATGCAAATTAACATACAAATACTTATTTCTTCATCTCTAATAGGGAGATAACATCAAACATGAAAAATTTCTCTATAATATTTCTACAATATCTATACTACCTATTGTCCAGAACTGGGCCACAAACACCACTCTTAACTTATTACTTAATTAGCAAATCTTAATATTCTCCTCAAATTCAGCACTCTTGTTTCCAAACTATTTTATTGTTCCCAGGGAATATTGGGCAGTTACAGTGATAATAAAGACAGTAGGAAAGAAGTGCTGGGTCAAGACATTCACAAGCAAGGTAACTATTGACAGTCCCTCACGTGGCTTATGATGATAGTGACTGATCCCAAGTGGGATCTGAGAGCGTTTTCCTGAGCACAATTCTAGTTTGTAGATGGAATGAGTCAGGCTCTCCTTTGAGCCTCCGCAGCAACAGTGACAAATGGAGGGCAAATGGATGTAAAACCACACAATCTTGCACATATTTCAACCAAACCAGAGGCTCAAATTAGCAATCTAATGTGTGGGGAGAGAGCATTTATTTACCCAAATTTAGAATCAGAGTTAAGCAGTCATGAGCTCATAGTGTAAATGCTGATTTATCAGCAACATAGATTCAACTATTTTTTTTTCTTTTTACCCTTGTGAATATGCCATCACAAGTGAACAAATTTGGTTAGTTATTGAGAAGCAGTAAATGGAAGGCCATCGCAACATGGTACAGAATGGGAACTAGGATACTGGGTTCCAGGATTTGTGGCAATTCAGACCCACACGCCAGGGTCACTTGTGTTATTTCTTTTAAAAAAAAATTATTTAAATTCCAACTAGTTAACATACGGCATAATATTAGTTTCAGATGTAGAATTTAGTGATTGAGTACTTACATGCAACACCCAGTGCTCATCACAAGCACACTCCTTAATCCCCAGCACCTATTTAATCCATCCCCCACCACCACCCCTCTGGTAACCATCAGTTTGTTCTCTATAGTTAAGAGTCTGTTTCTTGGTTTGCCTCTCTTTTTCTTCCTCCCAACCCATATTAGTTTGTTTTGTTTCTTAAATTCCACATATGAGTGAAGTCATATGGTATTTGTCTTTTTCTGACTGGCTTATTTTGCTTAGCATTATACTCTCTAGCTCCATCCACGTTGTTGCAAATGAAAAAACTTCTTTTTTATGGCTGAGTAGTTGTGTTATTTCTAATGTAATCTCTAAAGCCCCTTCTAGCTCTGGAAACTGATTCTAGCATCCATAATAGGGAGGAGTCCTACAAAAGTCTCTAAGGAGATGAAAATCACATTATTGTTCAGAGAGTTTCTGGAAGAGGAGAATGTTAAAAATACACAGTCCTCAGCTGACTTGTCCTCTTGTTTTCCTGTCATCTGATAGATTTTATCATATTTAGAGAGAAGAGGATTAAGTGCTTAGAGGGAGGCATTAGGAAAGTCACAATGAATGTTTAGACTTTATACACATGAAGAAATACAAATATAGCAAACAAACAAGGCCTTCCATTGAGTCATTCAGTCTTAACTTAGAACTATTTACAGACACCCTGCATACCTGTATATTAGCTTATAAGCAAACTATGCAAGAGGAATAGAAAATAAATATTGCATATCGTTGATTTTAGAAACATCACTGATTTCTAGACTAGAGAAAATTGTAAGTAATTATTATCAAATGATACTATTTTACAAACAATATAAATAGCTAACTATGTTGTTACAGCTGATTATTTTATTGGTCTCTCTTTCCTGCTCTTCTATGTCTTAGATGAAACCTCCCAAAAGTTATATCCTAGTTTTAGGTAGTCTCCTTTTGACACTTATTATGACATATTCTTTGAAATAAATGTTTGTTTTCTTTCTCTCTTCCTTCCTTCCTTCCTTCCTTTCTTTCTTTCTTTCTTTCTTTCTTTCTTTCTTTCTTTCTTTCTTTTCTTTCTTTTCTTTCATGTGGAGTTGCTGCCCATCCTTCTGTATTTCCATTCACTACTCTTAACTTGTCAAAACAAAAGACTCAAGCATCATATTAATATGTGATAAGAAAACTAAGGAACATGGTTTGCCCAATGAACAAATTGGAAAATTGCCATTTTTATCCTCCTATTTCCAAAAGCTTTTGTTTCAGCATAATTGGGACTCATCATCCAGGAGGGGATTTATGATCTTATCTTTGCTATAAGATCACTGGCAGCCAGCACAAGGAATGTAAAAAAGTAGTTTTTGTTCAACTTGAGAAATGCCATCCTCTTTATAAAATAATGACCCTGAAATACCATGCATATACAGTTTTCTTATACGACTATTCTCTCAAAATGAGGGAAAATAAGCTCATACTGAGGATACAGGCTTATATGATTGATATTAAAAACATTATTCAACACATATTAAATGTTCACCATATGCTTTATGTGTTATATGTATTACCTCAAGTAATTATCACAACCCCATCAGGTAGGTCCTATTATAATCCTCATTTTACAGAGAAGAGCAATAAGAAATAAAGCTGAGTTGTCCAAGGTCACAGCTCATAAGAGGAAGAACTACAATTTGGATCAAAGTCGTCTATCTAACTCTAGCTTTTGCCCTTTTAACCACTACATTACACTGATTCACTAACATGGAATATTTAATCCTGATTTTCTTTGTATATATAATGGCATTTCTGAACTATGTTCATGAATCTGTAATACATAGGCAATTTTGAGATGTTGGCATTGCTGAACTATACTGGATAGTACTCTACTGAGAGTGAAAATGAGAAATGATTTCCTGATTACTGCCTGTGTAATATTGTTATTTGGAGAAATTCAAATATGGAGACCATATTAGTTAGGGTATTTTTAATAGAAACCAACCCAAGTTAGCTTAACCATTGCAGGGAAGTTAATGGGAAGGGGTGGGGGGATGGGACAGGTTTATTTTAAAGCTAAGAAAGAAATGAACCTGAGAAAAAAAGTAAAGTTAGTGAGTAAAAAGCATTGAGCAGTATTTCTTTTTCTCCATATTTCACATCTCACAGCAAATCAGTTTTAGATCTATTTTTCTCACTCCAGGACAGATTGATTCACTTTGCTTCTCTGGTCCACAAGGCAGATCACGACGTCTTACTTCTCCTGAGTTTGCAGTTCACCTTAGAATGACACAACTCTCTCTTCATCCTAACTCCAATCTCCCAGAACATAGAATGTCATTGGCTCTAATTAAGTGTATCCAACCAGTTATAGTGAGGGGAGACTTTATGAAGTGAAAATATACCTAGAGAATTGGATTCCGATGAATCAGGAATTTATACAATGTTTGCAGTCTAGTGGGTATGATTAGAATAGCATTCAGCATTGCAGCCACACCCGCCTGCGACTCAGAGACAATTTCACCGCAGGGAGTGGAGTTATGTCAAATCAATGTTAGTAAAGAAAAATCTAGTTTATAGTTTTTAACATCATACCCCAGCTCTCCCTCCTCATATCTCATCAACTATGATCAATTATTCATAAAAACTCTGAGACAGATATTATTTTGGATATATTATTGGTAATCCATGAATTATATATTCAAATTGGAAGTGTGCTGGTTTTTACTAATGTCAACAAAGATGGAAATTGCATTTCCCTGAACCACTACCCTGTATATTCTCAGATTAGAGTTGACCAAAAGAGAAGCTCTATTGAGATTCGGAAGATGTAAATGAAGCCATGGTCATTAATCTTAGGTTTTCACCATCAGATATGTGATAGGCAATTGTAGAGGACCCAGGAAGTCTTAGCGCATCCTTTCTCTCTTCTGCTCATGTCCTTCTCATCTTCTCAATTGTTTGCCTTGATGATGAATAGTGGCTCTCATTCCACCACCAGACACTTGCCTACAGCCCCTCACAGGTGATAACTAACCAGTTAACAGTTTCCCATAGACCAATTCAAAGGCTACCTTTCATGGTCTCATTTCAGTGACTGAATGTGCTTGGTTCCTCAGCTTTCCCGGCAAGTTCCAACGCATCCATCCAAGTGAGTGCTTAAGGAAGTCAGGTTAATTACTCTTTTTCTGAAACCCCAACTCTCCCTTCCAGAGCTTTTCAAATAATTTTAAGGCCTAATTGCTAAAAGTAAATCCCTTACTATATAATACTCTTAGTGATTCCGTAACCCTGCTTCTCTGACTGGAGCTTGACTAAAGGAGTTGTTAGCACCAGAAGTGTTCCTTGTGAAATAGAACCTTAATGCTAAGAATCTGGAGTTGGCTCCTTGATCTGACAAGATTAAAAGGCATAATGGATTCTAAGGTTGCTAGGTCAAGATGAACATAATATTGGATCAGGCAGATATTACCGATAGGAGAGCACTAATCAGAGTCTGACTTCAGTGTGTTTGCTCAAACAGCTGGAGTCATCTTGGTCAATTGCCTGAAACATGGACTCAAATGTAACTTCTGCCTGACAAAGCTGAAATGCCAGAACTTCCTTTCTGCACTATGAAGTTGTGCTTTCCAACGCGAGAGCATTAGACACATTTGCTTATTAGAAATAATAATCCACTACAAGATTACAGGTGATTGCTGTTAAAAAATAAACAGAAGTGAATAAATATCAAAAATTGAAAAAAATCATGAAAATTGAATAAATATTATGGCAGCAACAAAATTAAGGCATCAAAACAAACTGAACTTAGATCAGCACTTCATATAGCTCTATCACAAAGAGGTCTCTTTTTTTTTCCAAATAAATTCCATAACTTTGTTTTCAAGATAAACACCTGTAAATTATATATAGTAATAAGATTTATAACTGTCTTAGTTTTATATTAGGAAGTACAATTATTTACTGTTAATAAAATACATTTTATGAGAAATAAAATAAAATAAAAAACAAAATAAAAATTAAAAAAATAAAATAAAAAATTTAAATTAAGTTTAATTAGAATTAGTAAAATCAAAGTTCTATTTCATAGTTGTTCTAGCCATATTGCAAGTGTTCAACAGCCAAATATAGCTAGTGGCTACCATATTAGATAATACATATATAGACTATCCCCATCACCGCAGGAAGTTTTATTGAATACTCTTGCTCTAGAAGAAAGTATCCCAAAGCATGTGGAGATTGGAATACTGGAGTGGGTCTCTCTGTTATATGACATCTGCTTACCCAACCCCTAACTTTGTCTCTTAGAAGAGGATAAGCCCTTATTCAAGGCTTTAAAGCATACATTGTAAGTGGAACACCAGCATTCTTTTTTTTAAATTAAATTAAATTTTATTATGTTATGTTAGTCACCATACAGTACCTCATTAGTTTTTGATGTAGTGTTCCATGATTCATTGTTTGCATATAACACCCAGTGCTCTATGCAATACTTGCCCTCCTTAATACCTATAACCAGGCTAACGCATCCCCCCATGCCCCCTTCCCTCTAAAACCTTCAGTTTGTTTCTCGGAGTCCATTGTCTCTTATGGTTCGGCTCCCCCTCCGATTTCCCCCCCTTCATTTTCCCTTTCCTTCTAATGTCCTCCATACTATTCCTTATGTTCCACAAATAAGTGAAACCCTATGATAATTGACTTTCTCTGCTTAACTTATTTCACTTAGCATAATCTCCTCCAGTCCCACCCATGTTGATGTAAAAGTTGGGTATTCATCCTTTCTGATGGCTGAGTAATATTCCATTGTATATATGGACCACATCTTCTTTATCCATTCGTCTGTTGAAGGGCATCTCAGCTCTTTCCACCGTTTGGCTATTGCGGACATTGCTGCTATGAACATTGGGGTGCATATGGCCCTTCTTTTCACTACATCTGTGTCTTTGGGGTAAATACCCAGGAGTGCAATTGCTGGGTCATAAGATAACTCTATTTTTAAATTTTTGAGGAACTTCTACACTGTTTTCCAAAGTGGCTGTACCAACTTGCATTCCCACCAACAGTGTAAGAGGGTTCCCCTTTCTCCACAACCTCTCCAACAATTGTTGTTTCTTGCCTTGTCAATTTTTGCCATTCTAACTGGTGTAAGGTGGTATCTCAATGTGGTTTTGATTGGAATTTCCCTGATGGCTAATGATGATGAACATTTTTTCATATGTCTGTTAGCCATTTGTATGTCTTCTTTTGAGAAGTGCCTGTTCATGTCTTCTGCCCATTTTTTGACTTGATTATTTGTTTTTTGGGTGTTGAGTTTGAGAAGTTCTTTATAATCAGCCCTTTGTAGTGTCATTTGCAAATATCTTCTCCCATTCTGTGGGTTGCCTCTTTGTTTTGTTGACTGTTTCCTTTGTTGTGCAGAAGCTTTTTATCTTGATGAAGTCTCAAAAGTTCATTTTCCCTTTTGTTTCACTTGCCTTTGGAGATGTATCTTGAAAGAAGTTGCTGTGGCCGATGTCCAAGAGAAGTGAAAATAAACAGGGTATATCTGGGTATATCTGTTCCAGCTATGCATGTCAGAATTGGAATCACCAACCTTGCATAATTCAAGCTTGTGATGGTGAAACTAATCCCTCTAGAAAGGCAAATCTAGGGGCTTCCACATTTCCTTTTCTATCATAATAGCTTATTCCACAGGTCAGGGAACAAAGTAGGGTTTCTACTATTTACTGGGTATATCTGTTCCAGCTATGCATGTCAGAATTAAGAAAACAAGTATAGCATGGATCTGGGGTCCTCTAGGATTTTGATGGATTCCTGTCTCACACTGAGGTGTTTCATCCATTTTGAGTATCTTTGTGTATGGTATTAGAGAATGGTCGAGTTTCTTTCTTCTGTATATAGCTGTCCAATTTTCCCAGCACCATTTATTGAAGAGACTGTCCTTTTTCCATGCATATTTTTTCCTGCTTTGTCGAGGATTATTTGATCATAGAGTTGAGGGTCCATATTTGGGCTCTCTAGAACACTAGCATTCTTAATGAGTTCTGCAATGGCTAGTTTCTACAGGCCAGCAGTGACAGTGGAAATTGTTGTTATCAAATGAATTACCAGAATTTAATGGAGATGATAAATATTGGAATTTTAGGGAAAAGTGGGGCTTATACTTAACTGCCAGAAACAGTTGTGTCATGGTCATTGTAATAGGCAGCAGAAACCTACAGAGATCTTTGATTCTGACTAACTAACCATGGTATCCCTGGTACTGAAATAGATGGCCAGCCTATGAAATTTTTACTTAAAGTCCAAAGTTCAGTGAACAGAAGTCCTACTTAAATGATCAGGGTAGAGACTTCTGACTCCTGTACCATTTTCTAGGTTTGAAGCAGTTTACAAAGTCATAACCCTTAGAAAGCAAGGGAGGTTGAGCATTGTTGAGGGAGTCCTGGCCTGCCAAAAAAGGTATTCTATAAATCTTTCTTTAGTCTTTCCTCAGTGAATCTTCATCATATATCAGGGTGGTTGTGCTTTGGGAAAGGACAAATAACCGGTTTTCAGAGATAATTGGTCATCGACTTTGAACTGACACTAATCCCTGAAATCAAAAGTGCCACTGTGGCCTCACCAGTCAGCACGAGGTGTTGTGGGAGTCATGTGGTTAAAGGAATTACCTCTGGTCCATCTCATAGTGGATGCAGTGGGACCCCAGACCCATGCTATACTTGTTTTCTTAATTCTGACATGCATAGCTGGAACAGATATACCCAGTAAATAGTAGAAACCCTACTTTGTTCCCTGACCTGTGGAATAAGCTATTATGATAGAAAAGGAAATGTGGAAGCCCCTAGATTTGCCTTTCTAGAGGGATTAGTTTCACCATCACAAGCTTGAATTATGCAAGGTTGGTGATTCCAATCACGTTCCAATTTCCCTTGCTTATTTTTCTGTGCCAAAGACAAATGGATCTTGGAGAAAGAGAGTGGGTTATTGTAAATTTAATCGGGTGGTGACTTCAATTTCAACTGCTGCTCCAGATGTAATTTCTTTGCTTTAGCAAATCAACACATCCTGGCACCTGATATTCAGGTATTGATCTGGTGAATGGTGTGTGTGTTTTTTTTCTCCTGTGCCTATTAGTGAGGACACCAGAAACAGTTTGCATACAGCTAGCAGATCCAATAACACAGCTTCATTCTCTTACCTCAGAGCTGTATCAATTATGTCATAATCTAGCCACAGGGGCCCTGATCTCTTTTCTATTCCATATTTCATGTGTATTAATTATATTGATGATGTCATGCAGATTGCAGATGATGAACAGAGGTAATAACAAGCTTAAATACCTTGATAAGATATATGAATACTTAAAGGTAAGAATTAATACAGACAAATCCAATGGCTTTTCATATATATACTTATATATACATATATACTTACATATTTATTATATTATAGCTGTATCTCTTCTAAGTGAAAGTTAGCATAATACTTAGTGAGGCTGTTTCAATTTTGGAGGACTATATGCCCTTTTTGGGGCATACTATTTCAACTCATTTGCCAAGTAACCCAAAAGGTTGCCATTTCTTGAGTGGAACTCAAAGCATGAAGTCTTATTAATGGGTCTTGGCTGCTGGGCAAGCTATTCTGCTATATGGGCCATATGGGCTTTGAAGATAATAATGATTTTTGAGGTCTATATGTTGAAAAGGCATGCTAAACAGAGACTTTGGTGGGCCCCTATGGCATAATCATAGCATAGGTCTTTAGGATTTGGGAACAATGTTATTCCATTCTCTCTATATATCTATTCTATGAAAAAGCAATTTCTGGTTTATATGGTTTATATGGTCTTAGAAAAGGTGGAAAGCTTCTTATAGTCCATCAAGTTATCATGTGACCTGACCTCCCTATCTGCGTGATGTCTGAATCTACAAAGACATAATGTTGGACATGCCCAGCAACACTGCGTCTAGGGAACTGGTATGCTCGAGATAAGGCTCAAGCAAATTCTAAATGTGTGAGCAACCAGCTCCATTCCTGTGGCTGCTGTTTATACTATATGATATTGTCTTTTGTAATTGGTTCTTATGGCACCCGTATTCCTTTCCTGTTTTTAGCTGTAGCTATTGCTAGTCTTACCTAAGTTCTCAATCACATCTGAATGATAACTGTGGAACGCAATTATACAAAACTTGTGAGAAAATTACAAAGGAAGCAAAAGGCACACACATTGCATTTATAAAGAACTATACAATTAAAAAGATGAATAATATACAAATGCATGTATTTTTCTTTACATAGAACTGGTGTCTCAAAATAGTCAATATATCGTTATTGTTCTATTTCTGGCAAAATACTCACACACAAAAAAAACCAAGAGTATTCCCTTCTTGTAGAATCTATCCCCCCCAACCCTGCCCCAGTCTCTAGAATTTTCGAGGTCTACATTCTTTAGTAAAGACCATGTCATATGGGTCACTTCTTATATTGTAGAAACAAATACACACACACCTACATACACATACACATAGTAATGTCCAAAACATAATAGAGCTTGAAATACAAAGTATGACAGATTACAACACATGACATAAAATCTGTCAAAACAAAAGCTATTATTCTATCCTTTCTGTGAAAATATATCATCTAACATTTTTGTTCAAGATGGAAAATCTATAAGCAAAGATAAGCAGTGTGCACCATCTTGTGGATGAATTTCCCATCAACCCAGCAGATTGTACCTCCACCCTCCACATTCTGAACCAAGAGTCAGACCATTTCTACTGAGAAATAACCTATATCCTGTACCTTACTTTCCTTCTACCTTTGAGCCAAATGTGAGCTCTCAGGCTCCACTTTTTCAGAGTTCCCCTCTCTAGTTACAGATGTGGTCAATACGAAAAGTCATCTGAGACAGAGAAAATGGCTCAGGTATTTCCTTCAAAGCAATCACAGCTGGGTGACTAAGATATTGGGTACAGTCTAGGCATCAAGAACTTTAGACCCATGCTAGAAAGTGAAGCAATGCAGATATAGGTTTGATTATAATTTGGGGTCAAAAATGCTGAGATCAGAATCTGAACGAATGCTATGGTATAGAGGTATGAGGTTAAAAAAAAAACTGGGAAAAAGAATTTGGAAGTCACATAAATCCCTCAAATGCATGAGTTGTTATTAAGGTGAATACAGGAAGCTCAAATTAAATGGAATAGCTTAAAGACTCAAGTAGTATAGTCTTCTAATGGTGTAAGGAGAATGCCTAGGCTTATTACTTAACTTTCCATATTATAATACTCTCTTCTCATAAAATTAGCCCATTTCATCCAACCATCAATCCTTCCATTGGACACTGTTCTTAATATCCCCACCTTACCATCAAGGAAATCAAGGCACAGAGAGTCCATATAATTTGCACAGATTACAAACTTCATAAGGCCTTGCACCTGTATTCAAGCACAAACATGTCCATTCCATAGTGCGTGCACTTAACCACTTTGCTATTTCATATTTCACTACATTTTAGTGATTGAAGTGGTGTAAGGCCAACAAAGCTTTTGCTTTTCTTTCTTTCTTTTTTTTTTTTTTTAAAGATTTATTCATTTATTTAGAGAGAGAGCCGGGTGCAGAGGGGGGAGGGAGAAAAAGTCCTTAGCAGACTCCTCACTGAGTGCAGAGCCTCATGTGCTGCTACTCCAACCTCATAACCCTGAGATCACCACCTGAGCTGAAACTGAGAGTCTGGCGCTTAACCAACTAATCCAGGCACCCCAGCTTTTGCTTTTCTATTAGGCATTACAAGGTAGATGCAAAGGTCCTGGAAGAAAATAAAAAGTAATAAAAGATGGAAAATAGAGAACTTAGGGGCAAAAGAAGGAGATGGATGGGATAGAAGGTCTCCCCAAAATCAGATACAGTCAAGAGTTTAAAGGATATGTAATTGACCCTGATTCTTAATACAGAAATATCATGATATAATATAGACTTGGCCTCCATACAGATCTGGGTCAAAGTTATATATATATATATATAAATACTTCACTATCCTAGACATCTAATAATTCTTTTTTTTTAAAGATTTTTATTTATTTATTTTTGCAAGAGAGAGAGAGAGCATGCGAGAGCAAGCACGAACAGGGGTGGGGGCAGAGGGAGAAGCAGATTCCCAGTGGAGCAGGGAGATTAATGTGGGTGGGACTCAATCCCAGGACCCCAGGTTCATGACCTGAGCCGAAGGCAGACACTTAACCGACTGAGCCACCCAGGCACCCAGACATCTAACAATTCTTTAAAAAATATTTTTATGTGAGAAAATGCACATAATATAAACCTAACAACTCCTTAAAATCATTTTTTCTCATTTGCAAAATGAGAACAAAACCACCTACCTTGCTTAATTAAAATGTATGGTAAATTCAGTGATTTCAATAAATGACCGTTTTCCTTTTCTATTTTTCCCAAGAATGTTATAATTGAAATCACTGTATAAACAAATCTAATTAGAAAGCTATCTCAACATGAGTTCATATTTTTATTAACGCTCAAAGAGGCTAATACTGACTTCAAGAGGGAAAGACACAAAGCAGTCACAAATCTTTCTAAATTCCACTATTTTAAAGTACAGGGATTGGTAGCTGAGGAACTTTTTCTTGAATATCAGTTTGAACTGCCAAGAAACAGAGGTAATAGTCACTTTGATTCAGGCAGCCATAGGAAGTCATTGACTCAAACCCTCAATTTATACAAATGAGGACACTGAGGCCCAGCAAGTTTGAAGGAATTGCCTGGTACCTCACAGCTAGTTAGTGATAGAGGGAAGATTAGAATAGCAATCTCTGGGATGTATGTGATGTGCTGTTTTTTTTTCTTAAATACTAAGAGTATACACCAGATGATAGCCTCTTTGAAATAAAATCTATAACAAAATAAGTAGAAGGCTAGCAAATAAATACATTCAACACATAAAAAAAGAATAAAACAAAAATCAAACATCTTCACAATGTGGAAATATTTTGAGTGGGGAATTAACTACATAATCTCCATGGATACTCATTTGTTCCATGGTACCACATAATTAAGGTCATTTTTATTCACAAATGTCCTCTATGTGACTAACAGTCTTTGTACAGATACATAACAATAACAATAATAAGAGTTAGTCCCAAGAAAATTAACCAAATCAGCAGATAAGCAAAGACAATATGCTTCCACACATTTACTTAAAAAGAGAGAGAGAGAATTTTGAATTTTACTAAACAGCTTGAAGGAAGGAAGGAAAGAAAGAAAGAAGGAAGGAAGAGAGGAAGGAAAAAAGAAACATCTAAGGAATCAACAGAATAAGACCTTAAATGAGATGAGTAAAGCAGTTTGGGTCATGTAGACAATGGCCAGTAATGCTGGTTTAGGGGAGGAAAAACTTGTTCTTAACCTCCTAGGTTCAGTCCTGGGGGACTGTGAACTAAACTGAAAACAGACAAAATAACAGGAGTAAAGACATCCAAATTAATAAATTTTTAATTTTACATGTACAGAAACATCACAAAAATAATTGAATACTCAAAGAGGTGGTGAAATTTGAGAGCTGATAGAACATTTTAAAAAGGGGAAAAAAGGGGGAGAAAGGCTGCTGGAGGGAGAGTAAATGAATTTTAGGAAAGATAAATGAGTCCTTAGGAAAACAGATGGAAGATATAATGGTTTGTGTCCATATCTGTTTGAGTATGGTGCCTACTTCTCTGCTCTCCTGTGATGAGTCAGTCTTCCCTGGTGGGTAAAACTCTTGGAGAGAGGATTATTACAATTGAGGTTTCCTGGGGGGAGGATCTGTTTTTTAGGTGGATAAGAGGACTTCAGAGAAAGTCTTTCCCTGCATTGTGGATTCTCAGCTATCTTCAGCTCAGACTAATCTTTATGTCACTGTGGCACATTTTGGAGCCCTTCATCTGGCAGCTCAGTGATTCCTGTGAACGTCACCATTTGATGTAGTATATACTGAAGTTCATGATGAGCCTACGTCCAGTTGTCAAGAAAGACATTTTATCAATGTGCTTGTTTAGGAAGGTGAGGTATATTCTTATAATTAAAAAGTAATTTTCAAAACCAAAGTGATTAGATGTTGGTGTTTAAATATTTAAGATAAAATCACTAATAATACTTGGATACTAATGTGGTGGTTAGCAAATGCACATATGTGTACTCACCTAATATATTACTTATTGCTTATTTGTATATGAATGAAAGTATTTAATATAATTGCAATCCTATTATATTACATAATAAGTTTTCTATGGCACATAAAACCTCTCAAATACTACATATTTAATGATATATCCATCTGCAATAAAAGAAGAAAAGGCCATGTGTAATTAATAAGAGTATATGAATCCATAAAACCAAACATTCCCTGGGTGACTTAATAAAAGCAAACTAATCACGGCTACCAATCTACTGAAAGCTTTCCATAAGTGACAGGTCAAACTCACAACCCATCATTCCTTCTTGGCAGTAAATGGAAGCTAAAACCAGGTGAAATAGCTCCTTTTCTTGTTTACAAGGGTTTTCCATACTTTGGAGCTCATTAAAAACCAGAAGCATCTTTGAGAACAAGCAGATGTTTACTTCTTCTACTAGAAATTGACTACTTTTCTTGTCATTTTCTTCAGCTATCTTTCCTTTGTCTTTAAATAAAGGGTGGCCTGAAAAATTAGCACAAACCCAGAGATTATAAAACCATGCAGAGTAGCAAGTAAGAATTCAAAAATGGAGTTGGGGATTGAAGATTGATAGAATTCTAACAGGTGTGTATTTAGAATATACCTGTTTTATGTGACAAATTCAGCTTCATGAACATTTGAAAGTATTGCGTTGGCTCTACATCCATCCACAATGGTATTTGCCTTTAACTCCTAAGAGAGTCATCCACCATGGTTTTCAGAATGTTTCATGTTTCTTTTTCAGGAAAAGAAAATACTTCATAGCCTTCCTTCTCAACAAATTCCTTTACTAAATGCCCCGAGGAATTTGCCTCTTAACTTGAAGCTGGACATTCACCTTGAAAGACTGCTATATTCACTCCTTCCCTGTGAGGGTAAGACTATAGCACTTTTTTTAAATCAAAGCAATGATCAATTAGGATAGAGCCAGGATAATTCTATTGTAGATACCTAGAAAGACATTGTAACTAAAAATTGTTCTTTCATCACCTGGAATTGAGCTGTCACATTCAGTCAGTAAACCTTTCTGAGCAGGTCCCTGTGTTCATTTCTTTGTTATGCCCTGGAGTTGTAGCAAGGAACAGGAAGATAACATCCTAGCCCCTGCAGAGCTTGCAGTACTAAGGGAATTCACAAAATTAAATGTTCCACAAGTCACCAGCTAATTATGTGCCGCTTTAGTAAGGTCTCTGATAAAGAAGAGAAAGTTACAAGATTATACAATAAAATTTCTGGATTCAGGAGAATCATACAGTTGAAATTGAAATTGAAATTTAAAGTGTGATATGAGTTAGCTGGGGAAAATTTTCCAGAAGCACTAGGCAGCTTGAGAGGATGGGGGAATGATGTTAAGATTGGTATGACTGGGGGTGCCTGGGTGGCTCAGTCGTTAAGCATCTGCCTTCAGCTCAGGTCATGATCCCAGGGTCCTGGGATCGAGCCCCGCATCGGGCTCCCTGCTGGGCATGAGGCCTGCTTCTCCCTCTCCCACTCCCCCTGCTTGTGTTCCCTCTCTCACTGTCTCTCTCTGTGTCAAATAAATAAATAAAATCTTTAAAAAATTTAGAAAAAAAGATTGGTATGACTGGGGGGCACCTGGGTGGCTCCCTGGTTAAGCCTCTGATTCTTGATTTCCTGGTCATGATCTCAGGGTTGTGGGATCAAGTGTGGAGTTGGCTTGACATTCTCTCTCTCCCCCTCTTCCTCTGTCCTTCTCTCCGTTCTCTCTCTCAAATAAATAAAATCGTAAGAGAAAAAAAAAAAAAAAGATTGGTGTGATTGGATCCCCAAGAGTGAAGTGATGGTGGGCTACAGCAGGAGAAGTGGTGAAGATTTTGGCTTTTAGAAGGAAATTAATTGGAAACCACAGAGACAACTAGAGCAGAGAGTTGGTGGTGTTGAAAGTGCATTGGAAAGAGCAGTGGAGACAGGGAGACATAGTTAGGAGCCCATCCCCTCAACTATAAATGAGATGATGGTATTTTAGCCTTATGTGATAGGATAGGTAAATAAATACATTCAAGAAAAAATTACAAGTACAATTGCTAGGATATGATCATTGACTAGCTATTGTGGTGAGAATGTGAAAAAAAATAATATCAAGGATGATTCCCAGGTTTCTAGCTTGAGCACATGAACAGATGATAGTGATGTTAAAACAACATTAAAAAAAATCTATGAGAGCTTAAATAATTAAACTGCCAGATCAGACTCAGAAGAATTAAACGATCTTACTCAGTATCAATATTTATCCTAATTTCAAAGATACAACGAATTGAGAGGCACAGGTAAAGCAGAGAATGTAAGGAATCTCACTCCTGCTCAACCTTCATCTCTTGGCAAATTAAGACATTAATCAAGACATCTCTGATGCTTATTTAATAACAGTGTGTTTGTGTGTGTGTGTGTGTGTGTGTATCTCACACTAAAAGGAAAACATTTTGGTCATGAAATATATCCATTTTAAATCTGATATTTAAATAGCGTGCATGTCCCAGATCCCAGGGCTTAGTTTTTGTTTTTATTAGCCATAAGCAATTTTAAATGAACCAGACATAGCCTGCTAAAAAACCTTTCATAGATGTGGACTCTTCTGATGGTAGATACCATTTGTGTCTTTGCCAAGAGGTCTGCCATTAGCATTTACAAGAAGAATTGACCAGGATATTTTTCTTTCTTGAACATTTCCCATAAATGAAGGCAATTGCAGACCGCTAATTCTTTCTTACTTACTGTGCATAAAAACTTTAGCAAATACGTTATTGATTTCCTAAAGAATATACTGGGAAATAAAATGAACCTATTTTTTTATACTTTGCTACAGCACTAAAGTTTTCTCATATGCTTTCAGATGCACTTCATTGATTGTTATAATAACTCTGTGCAAAATATAGTACTATCATTTTACAAAAGAGGACTGACATCCAGAAAGTTTAGGTCATCCAAAGTAAGTAAGTTGCAGAGATGGTTCTTACATCCATTTCCGACTCCTGACTTAATATTATTTTCTCTATATCAGACTGCCATCATGCTCATTTGTAAATTGTAAATCAAAACACTAGGTAAAGAAATGTAAATGTAGCATATTATTTTTTTGAAAGTTGATTTAGATATATTTGAAAGAAAAAAGATCCTTGGGTGCTTAGTTTTATTTTAACTGCCATTTTAGAATCGAGAACCTGTGATTTATGTGTGCACTGAATGTCCCATTCACAATTATTTTCAATTTGCATGAAAACAGTGATGAATTTAGAATGCATTCTGTAGATTACTGAAAAAGATGAGAAAATATGAAATGGAATCTCATGTGCTAAGGACTATATTATAATGGGTTTATTTTGCTGATTGTGTGATTGTAACTTCACTTGCAAAATGTCTCTAACTTTTCTATATATCTTCTGAGGTTCCTACTAAGTTTTTATTTATTTAAAAGATATTTATTTATTTATTTATTTATTTGAGAGAGTGAGAGAGTGAGAGAGAGCACAAACAGGGGGAGAGGCCAAGGAAGAGGAAGAAGCAGGGTCTCCACTGAGCAGGGATCCTGATGCGGGGCTTGATCCTAGGACCCTGAGATCATGACCTGAGCTGAAGGCAGATGCTTAACAGACTGAGCCACACAGGTGCCCCTAGTTTTTTTTTAATAAATAATTGCTATGTACCAGTCAGCAAATCCAAATCCATGGAACTGTACAGTTTTATATAGTTATTTTCTCTAAGCAAGCTCTTTAGACCAATATAATCATCAGCAATTTTATGGAAGAAAGGGGAATAATATCTCTGAAAGACAGATTTTGTGTGGTGTTTGGATTTATATCACCAGTCTGGAGAGTTCAAAGGATGCTTCAGCCAGTTGTCCCAGAGCCTCCTAGGAACAATTTAAGACTTCACTCAGCCACATTATTCTTAGTCAAGGGAACCCACACAGGTTTCAAACCAAACAAATCTCTTCAGAATAGGTCCCCTTCTTCTTTATAGAAGAAAGCAAACACTTCCCTGTACCTCATATATGCATATATGGTACATCTCTGACAATACCCCCCTCAACCAAGAAAACACGCATGCGCGTGCACACACACACACACACACACACACACACTTTCCAATCCTGCTTGTTGGGAGAGCTTATCTACCTTTACTATACAAATAAGGATTCATCTGCAGAGTTAATTCTAAGAGTCATTTTTTGTTTTGTTTTGTGTTCCTTGGACTATACTCAGTTTATGTAGCAAGTGGACACTTACTTCAGTTTTGTCCTTGGACCTCAAGCTTCTGGCATTAAAAATGGGAAGACATTAGCATTTTTCCGGTTAATTATGTTTTACCCCTCGAAAGTATAATTAAGATAGCATGCTAAAATGGCCATAATTAGTACAGTAATTATTCTAATAAGTAAGAAACCAACAAAGCAAGGAAAGAAAAGCAAGAAGAAGCTCCTTAAACACTACCATAACCATAAGTTGTCAGTGAATCTTGACTATAAGGATCATCTTATTTCCTGTTGGGAGGTGTTCCCTGTGATAGAGTTCAGAATGTGTTATTCTAAACTATGGCATCTTGGCATATGGACATTTTAAGCTAAAGGAATTTGATAAATGGCATGTGCAGGAAGGGCTTTCTGAACTTTCCATGCAGCAGGTTACAAAAGTTAGGAAGGATTCTCTGATATTCTACTGAAGTAAGTCATAAAACCTTTACTGAGAAGTGACATCTCTATATCTGAAGGACAGGCGCGTTATTCTCTGAAGACAAAGGTATACAAGGAGGAATCTGAGGGAACAAGCCTTTCCCCAATTATATGTCTAGCTCACCTTTGTCTTATTTTTCTTTCCATCATGTCCCATTCTTTGTCACATAAAAACACTGAGATTTAACTGTGTCTTTGGATCTTCATTTTCTTAAAAGGCTTCTGTGTCATGTAAAACTTATATTGAATAAATTTGTATGCTTTTTCTCTTGTTAATATTTCTTTTGTTATGGAGTCCCAGTCAACAATTTAAAAGATTAGAGAGAAAAGATACGTTTTTCCTTTCCTACAGTTTCTGATGACCATAAAGTGTTGGCTGGGACACCCTACTCACTCTGGAGCAGGCAGATGAAATTTTGGGAGAACTAGCAGGAACCAGTGAAGGATAAAAATTCTTGCCACTGTCAACTCTTCTGGATCTTTGTGGTGCTCAGTTGAATGACAAAGAAAAAAAAATTCATGCTGTCTCTTCCTTTTGAATTCAGATTAACAGGAGAAAAACACTGTAAAAATTAGGTCTTTGGATTGTGACTCTGTTTAAATTTGGTTTGGGGGCACGCATTGGTTATCTACCTTTTCCTCCAAGGGACAACTATTGCTTCTCTGTTTTGTTTTGTGTTCTGAAAGCTTGGTTTGGCTTTCCGCCTGTAAGGGCATGGAAGTTGTCAGCTCTTCTGTATTTAGGAAAACAACAATCAGGTTTGGAACCCCAAGAATATGGTCAGTAAAGCAATTATAGGAGTCCTAGATGCCTACAGTTGAACATAAAAGTATGATAGGAACTTTAACTCAGAAACAGAGTTGATATACAAATAGCCACAAACAAAGGCCCCCAGCCAGATAGCACTCACTTTAATGTCAAATACTAGCAATTGAAACAGTAATTTAGTTAATTGTCCCTGAGTTTTTTAAAACATAGGGTATTTCAGTTTATAACGTGTTTGTTTATTTTAATTACTTATTAGTTAACGTCTGTAAATTGATTATTTTTTCCCTTCCTGAAATTCCATAGAATTATAATTAGATTTCTCATCAAGCATTTCTTACTATTATTCAAGCTACTTTAAATAATGTTTGGAACACAACTGTAGAAAGAGAAATAAGAGAAACAATTCCATTTACAATAGCACCAAAACCATAAGATACCTCGGAATAAACATAACCAAAGAGGTAAAGGATCTATACTCTAGGAACTACAAAACACTCATGGAAGAAATTGAAGAAGACACAAAAAGATGGAAAAATATTCCATGCTCATGGATCGGAAGAATAAACATTTTTAAAATGTCTATACTACACAGAGCAATCTATACCTTCAATGCCATCCTGATCAAAATTCCAATGACATTTTTCAAAGTGCTGGAACAAACAATCCTAAAATTTGTATGGAATCAGAAAAGATCCCGAATCGCCAAGGAAATGTTGAAAAAGAAAAACAAAGCTGGGGGCATCACGTTGCCCCATTTCAAGCTATATTACAAAGCTGTGATCACCAAGAAAGCATGGTACTGGCACAAAAACAGACATACAGACCAATGGAACAGA
>NW_022589719.1:5162934-5492888 GCF_004348235.1 Phoca vitulina | reverse complement strand
CAAGCAGAGAAAGTCAATTATCATAGGGTTTCACTTATTTGTGGAACGTAAGGAATAGCATGGAGGACATTAGGAGAAGGAAGGGAAAAATGGGGGGGGGGGAATTGGAGGGAGAGATGAACCATGAGAGACTATGGACTCTGAGAAACAAACAGGGTTTTAGAGGGGAGGGGGGAGGCGGGATTGGTTAGCCCGGTGATGGGTATTAAGGAGGGCACGTACTGCATGGAGCACTGGGTGTTATACGAAAACAATGGATCGTAGATCACCACATCAAAAATCAATGATGTATTGTATGGTGACTAACATAGCATAATAAAATTTAAAAAAAAATTAAAAAATAAAAAATAAAATAAATAAATAATGTTTGGTTTTATATGTCTCATAAATAAACAAATAAATAAAACCCCAAATTTAAGACATGTTTGTTAAAAAGGCCAGTTTAAGACAGGAAGAGTAACAGGAAATTAACTGCTACCCTGAATATCTACTTCTGAGAGCAACAGGATAGCATAATAGTTAAATGGAAGCTAACTTTAAAAATTATGGTGGTTGAAGTAAGGTGATGCCAATGAGTACAGAGGACATGTGGACAAATATGACATCTGTTTTGCAGGCAGAATTTTTTTAAATTGCACTTGTTATTCACAGAGTCTGGAAATATTATTTTAATGCATATATTCTATTCAGGAATGCCTCCAGGAAGAAGCTGGCATGATCTGCCAAGTGAAAACCAAGGTGTTATGTGAGATGAATATATTCTAGAGATCTATGTACAATGTTGTGGCTATTTTTAACAATACTGGATTGTGAAATTAACAATTTGTTAAGTGGGGAGACTTCATGTTAAGTGGTCTTACCATAAGAAAGTAATATTAATAACAATGATAATAATGAATTGTGATCTATAGAAAAAATAAATATCCTTAATGTCACACTGACATAAATAAATAAATGAATGATAAATAAGAGGAAAAGAACAGATAGTTTTTAGTAGATTTCTAATTAATGAAGGTAGAAGGGATGATAAAAATATTCCCCATTTAAGAAACACCACATTAACACTCCCTAAAATTATCACAATAAACAGGATAATCACATATTCTTGAAGTGTCATCCAATAAAGTACTTTAAAATCATAAATGGAAATTAGTTAACTTTACAATTCAAAAACCTAGAGCCACCACCTTAACCAACTGATTGAAGGTAACAACACCTGTAATCAGACATAATGGCATTATGTATCTCCTGATATGATGCACGAAGAAGGCACACAATATCAGTTCTGTGGCACTTTTTTTGCAAAAACCACATTTTTAAACAAAAGTAAACAACAAACAAACCCAAATTGAGGGGTATTCTAAGAAATAATAGACCACTACTTTTCAAAATGGTTAGGTATATAGACAAAAAAAGATGGTGACATTTTCCAGGATGGAAGGAGACTAAAGAGGCAGAAAAACTATACTTAAGATGAGAGAACCTGGATTGTTGGCATTTATTCTATGGTTATGTAAGATGTAATATTTGAGAAGTAGGGCGAAGGGTAGACAGAAATGTTCTGTTTTTGAAACTTTTCTTATAAGTTTGAATTATTGTAAAAGAAAAAAATGTCATTTTGGGGGTCTTCTTAGTTCTTAGAAATGATAGTACGGAAACAAAATTATAGCACATACTATTAGGTTATGAATTCAAACATTAATTTAATAGACATGAGCATGCAGGGATATTTATAGGAAGAGATAAAAATCAAAGTAGTAAGGTGCATAATTTTTGGACAAAATAAAAAACATTAACAAAATACATCTTTAAAAAAGGGTTAGAATTTGTTACATAACGCAATATTTGTCTATTAAATTATTATTCCCATGTGTGTCTTTAAAAATCATTAGAACAGGGTGTAGGTGGCTCAGTCGGTTAAGCGTCCAACTCTTGATTTCAGTTCATGTCATGATCTCAGGGTTGTGAGATCAAGCCCTATGTCAGGCTCCACACTGTGCATGGAGCCTGTTTAAGATTCTCTCTCTCCCTCTCCATCTACACCCGCCCCCCGCCCCAGTCACAAGCTCTTTCTCTACATAAATAAATAAATAAATAAATAAATCATCAGAACATATTTCTCTATAGTAGAATTGCTTATTTTATTTTCTCTCTCCTTCTAACCTGGGTAACCTCAAGATCTTAGCTTAACAACAGCTGTTTAGACCTACACCAAATACTTCTTTCCCATTTCATGAGTTTCCAGGGATAATGTTATTTATTCTCATGGAAGAATTAGAAGAATGCGCTAAATATCAAGAAAGCCAAATAAATCACCAATATATTATTACAAGGTCCCTACCACTAACATGTTCATGAAATATGTATAGATTAGATTACATAAGGAGTCATTTTCGCAGATATTTTCTTTAAGATTTTATTTTTTAAATAATCTGTACCCCCAACGTGGGGCTTGAACTCACAACCCCAAGATGAAGCGTCACATGCTCTACCAACTGAGCCACACAGGAACCCCCAAAACTATTTGCTAAGAAAAATATGCTATTTTGATAGCCATAGTAATCCCTGTTAAGTGTTAGATTTGCCAAATACAAATATCTTGCTGGTGACATGTAATTATTAATGGTATGTGATGTGTGTGGATGATAGGGCCACTGGGCAAATAGATTCTTTATAAGATTTTCATCTTCTTTAAGAACAATTGACTTAATGCAATTTTTATTTAAGATGAGTTAGTTGGCACCCACAGTGATCTCTTAAGGAATAATACAATTAATTTAAAAAAAAACTTTAACAAAGCATTGAATTGGAAAATGCTTTCTTCTCTGAAGGAGGACTTGGATATGATCTTACTAAGGAAAAACTGCTTAAGCCAAGTGCAAAAAGTACAAGCTAAAATCTTTTCTAACAAACAAGAAGGATTTTTTTTTGCCACAGGGCAAACTAGTTGTTACTGTAATAAATTAGGTTGTCTTAATAGTCATAGCATTTCAGAGCTGAAAGCAACTTTGTATGGCGTCTCATCCAGTTGCTTGATTATAGAAATAAGAAACAGCCTCAGACAGGTTAACTAATTTTCCCAGCAAGGCGTCAGAAACTTTGGACTGGCATATCACACAAAATAGCAATATTTCTAGTTATCATGATGCTTTATAATCATGCTTTTTACACATTATCAGTGTGCCCTTGTCCACACTTCTTTAGTCAGTGGCTCTTTAAACTGTACAGTATGGGTCAGAACTCACTTTACATATTTTAAGAAAGTGAGGTTTGAAATTAAAGGTGGCAAATATTAACTATGCTATTTTGATTTATGGAAATGAGAAAGGGCCTAAGGCTGGGAGAGGTAAAATCTTCTTATTCATAAAGTTGAACAGTAGGGTTAACTCTCAGCATTGACCTTCTTAATACTCTTGTGTTTAAGGTTTCCTGGGCTACTAGGGGAGACTCATTTGTAAAATTCCAGTTACAATTCTCTGCCTCGCTGTCCTGAAATCTTTTAATCTGTCAATTGACACCAAAAGATATTTTTAAAGCATCTATTTTTGTGCCCAGAAAGGTATTAACTGCCAAAGTTATAACAGAAAGTAATTTAAACAGGATCCCTGCTCTCTTAGAGTGTAGAGTCTAGTAGGGGATCATAAAATAACAAAAAGCCATTGCTACATAGTTTTATTTGGAATCTGATAAAAAGTACATTGTACTGTGGTGGTGTATAGGAAGGGTACTGGATTAGTAAACCCTTCCTAAAATAACAATGCATAGCAAGCCATCATAAAATTCTATGGCTTGATTTCTATTTCCATCTATAATGGAAGCTGATTTTGGAATAGCTGGCCCAATTTAAGTACCCACAAAACTGTATTAAAAAGATAAGGGAGGGGCTTCTGGGGAAGAGGGCAGAGTAGGAGATCCTAAGCTCACCTCTTCCCATGGATATTACTAGATAACACCCACATCAGTATAAATAACCCAGAAAATGACCCAAAGACTGGCAGAACAGACTCCACAACTAAATATAGAGAAGAGGCCACATGGAGGCAGGGAGGAAGGGTGGAGATGTGGTACGGAGCCAAATGAACTCACCGACTGTCCATGGGAGGGAGGGACACAGCAGGCAGGGAGATGGAAGAGGAGCAGAGCCCCACTCCAGGTGTGGGGGACCAACACGGAGAAGATGAATCCCTGCAACATTTGGCTTTGGAAACCAGAGGGACCTAACAATCAGTGGAGCTTAAAACCTGGAACTTCAAAAATTAGCTGGCTCAGCCCTGGGAGAGTTAGGAGGGCAGAGTCCTCTTTACCTCTTTATAAAGAGACAGCACAACAAAGAACATACAGCACAGAAACAGCAGTTTGAGAAAAAGTCTGAGGTATACGGAAGGAGATTTATTTACTAATCTCAGAGCCTGTTCTGGAGGGGCAGGGATCTTTGGGGAACTTCTCCAAGAACAAAAGAACTGGTAGGTGCCATTTCCCTCCCCTTCCCATCAAGTGTTGGCGAGGATGTGGAGAGAAAGGAACCTTTGTGCACTGTTGGTGGGAATGTAAAGTGGTGCAGCCATTGTGGAAAACAGTATGGTGGTTTCTCAAAAAATTAAATAGAATTGGGGCGCCTGGGTGGCTCAGTCGTTAAGCGTCTGCCTTCGGCTCAGGTCATGATCCCAGGGTCCTGGGATCGAGCCCCATATTGGGCTCCCTCCTCTGCAGGAAGCCTGCTTCTCCCTCTCCCACTCCCTCTGCTTGTGTTCCCTCTCTTGTTGTGTCTATCTGTCAAATAAATAAATAAAATCTTAAAAAAACACTTTATAAAAAAAATTAAATAGAATTACCATATGATCCAGTAATTGCACTAGTGGGCATTTACCTAAAAAATACAAAAAAAAAAAAAAAAAATACTATCAAAAAGATATATGCACTCTTATGTTTACTGCAGTATTATTTACAATAGCCAAATTATGGACGTAGCCCAAGTGTCCATGAATCAATGAATGGATCAAGAAGAAGTTATATATATATATATATATAAAATGGAATATTAGTCAGCTACAAAAAAGAATGAAATCTTGCCATTTGCAACAACATGGATGGATCTAGAAGGTACAATGCTAAGTGAAATAAGTCAGTCAGAGAAAGACAAATACCATATGATTTCATTCATATGTGGAATTTAAGAAACAAAACAAAGAAAAAAAGAGACAAACCAAAAAAATTAACTATAAAGAACAAACCAGTGGTTACTAGAGGGGAGGTGGGTGGGAGGGTGGGTTAAATAGGTGAAGGGGATTAAGAGTACAAGTATCATGATGAGCACTGAGTAATGTACAGAATTGTTGAATCACCATATTGCACACCTGAAACTAATAAAACAATGAATGTTAACTATACTTGAATTAAAAATTTTTAAAAAATGATAAGGCAATGTTTTCAAGGAATTGGACAATAGAACCAAGCCCTGATAAGATCCAAGGAATCAAACAGAATTTGGAAATTTAATCCTTCACATGTAGAGGGACTTGGGCAACATTCTAGGCTTTCAGAAATGTTCCCTGATGTTCCACAATTCCGGGTGACCAACCAATAAATGAACTGCATACTATGATAAAACCAACCGTCTTCTGAGGAAGAAAAAAGATTGTAAAATCTCTACAATATAAATCAACCATGCTTAGGGCACATTAAAAAAAAAGCCAATGGTGAAAATATAACAAATACAGGACATGGGCTGCCATCATAAACAATTAAAATAATCAAACAAAATATATGAAACATGCATTTTTAGATATTGGACAACAGGCAGTATTGACTGAAATATTTGAATTAACAAATGAGACAACCTCTGTTATTGTCCTATCTTTCTGTATGGAGGCACACTATGGCCTAAGGGGGGCTAGATGAAAACTAAGTAGAGTATGGAAGTCTTACTGAAATAAGAAAACAAATATCAGAGTTGGAGGGAGCTAGGATTTATAGAGAAAAATATCAGGGAGGAGAAACTGTAGGGAGAAAGTTCCAAAGCTTTCATGGATGTCCTTTTAGGTTTTGGCTGTAAAAGTGGCAGAATATGCCACCTCACAATACACCATTTTGGCTTGAGGACTGTTTTGAGCTGAAGGCATTTGATAAGAAGCAGATCCAAGAAAAGTCCCCAGCCTTCCCCTATTTGCCTAAAAGCAGGATATAAATTTTCAAAGCTATCCCTCTTTCCCTCTCTACCAGGAGGAATAAAGGCTAACTAACCCCCAGGGACACTTCAGGCCCTTATCAATGGAGAAGGTGCAGACTTAGGTGTGCATAACAAAGTTTGCTCATGTTTATCATGCTTTTCCTCATTCCCCCCTAGGTATCTTCCATGTGTACAGGAGATGTACTGCTAATAAATTTTTGTTTGTTTTCCTATTGTTAATCTGTCTTTAGTTATAAGGGCTCCAGTCAAGACATCAGAAGAGTAGAGGAGAAGTATTATTTCCCTTACAACTAAATAATGGCTATGCCTTTGTAGACTAAGATCACAAAGACCAGTTAAATAACTACTGGAATTCTACAAGATGACCAATTCTTAGCACTCACCCAGGGCTGGGAGATGTTCAAATTCTGACCAGCTGGAGTGGTGGTTCAAATTCCAGAATTGTCACATCTTAATTGTAGGGTTCAGCCATCCCACATGCTTTAACCAAGCTAATATAAGAATGCTCAGGAATGTAAAGAAATAAGTGAACATACACAAGAGAGAAATGGAAGATATAAAAATGCAGGAATAGAACTGCTAAAAAATCATACTTTTTAAAATCATTGGATGAGTTTATCAATAGATAGGACCCCACAGACCAAAACATTAGTGAACCTGAAGTTAGGAAAATGAAGAAGAAAAAAAAAGTCACCTGTAAGAGAATATCAAGCATTCTAATACATGTGTACCTGGAATCACAGAAGGAAATGAGTGAAGGTAGGCAGCAAAGATATTTGAAGAAATAATGTTCATTTAATTTTCAACTTTCATGAAAACTATAAATCCACAAATCCAAAAATGCTTAATAAAAGTGAAGCAGGATATTTTCAACTTTTTGAGGAACCTCCATACTGTTTTCCAGAGTGGCTGCACCAGCTTGCATTCCTACGACCCAACAATTGCACTACTGGGTATTTACCCCAAAGATACAAATGTAGGGATCCGAAGGGGTACGTGCACCCTGATGTTTATAGCAGCAATGTCCACAATAGCCAAACTGTGGAAAGAGCCAAGATGTCCATCGACAGATGAATGGATAAAGAAGATGTGGTATATATACACAATGGAATATTATGCAGCCATCAAAAGGAATGAAATCTTGCCATGTGCAATGACGTGGATGGAACTGGAGGGTATTATGCTGAGCGAAATAAGTCAATCAGAAAAAGACATGTATCATATGACCTCACTGATATGAGGAACTCTTAATCTCAGGAAACAAACTGAGGGTTGCTGGAGTGGTGGGGGGTGGGAGGGATGGGGTGGCTGGGTGATAGACATTGGGGAGGGTGTGAGCTATGGTGAGCGCTGTGAATTGTGTAAGACTGTTGAATCACAGACCTGTACCTCTGAAACAAATAATACATTATATGTTAAAAAGAAGAAGAAGAAGAAGAAGAAGAAGAAGAAGAAGAAGAAGAAGATAGCAGGAAGGGAAAAATGAAGGGAGGGAAATGGGAGGGGGAGACGAACCATGAGACACTATGGACTCTAAGAAACAAACTGAGGGTTCTAGAGGGGAGGGGAGTGGGGGTATGGGTTAGCCTAGTGATGGGTATTAAAGAGTGCACGTACTGAATGGAGCACTGGGTGTTATATGCAAACAATGAATCATGGAACACTACATCAAAAACTAATGATGTAATGTATGATGATTAACATAACATAATTAAAAAAGTAAAAGAGACCAGATAAGCCAAAAAAAATTTTTAAAAAATTAAAAAAAGTGAAGCAGGATAAGCATAAAGAAAAAAAAAATACCAAGGCAGTTCATATTCAAATGGATTAAATATAGTCATAAAAAGAAAATCATATGATCAGCCAGAGAAAAGAGACAAATTGTTTGCAGGGGAAGAAATGTTAAGAATTGCTGCTTACTTACCAGAAACAATGCAAGGACAAAGAAAATGATCTATATTTAACTTGCTAAAAAAAAATCTGTCAATGTTGAATTCTTTATCCAATGAAAGCAGCATTTATAAATGAAGCTGAAATAAAGACTCATTGCAGACCAAAAACTACCTAAAGAATATGTCTTCAGAAAACTTGCATTTTGAGATTTGTTAAATGATGCACCTTAGACTGAAGAAAATTGAAGAAAGCTGGAAATTTTGTTGTATGTAAAGAAATAAACAGTACTAGAAATGGTAAAATACATACAAAAATAAATGTATAATTTCTTCATCTTTCTTTAAAAATCTTCAAAATATAATTCAAAGAAAATTAATTTAATATATTTTGGGACTTATACATACAGAATTCTTTTTTGGGGGGTGGCAGAGAACGAGGGAGAGAGAATCTTAAGCAGGCTCAATGCCCAGCAATGGAGCCCATCGTGGGGCTTGATCTCACGACCCTGAGATCATGACCTGAGCCAAAATCAAGAGTTAGACACTTAACTGACTGAGCCACCCAGGCACCCCACATATAGAATTTTAATGTTTGATACATGTAGATCTAAGGATGGAAGGAACAAATAGGATTAATTGCACTATTGTTCCTACAATATATATTAAATAGTATGATATTGTTTAAAAATAAACTGATATGATAAAATGTAGTTTCAAGTACATTTTTAGAGCAACAGTGTAAAATATAGCATAAAAACATAGCTAATAAACTAACAGTGGAGATAAAATGGAGGTTAAAAATCTTAATATAATTAATTTAAAAATAAAGCATAAAAATAGGGAAAATAGAACAAAGAATAACTGAAACAACTAGAAAACAAATAACAAGACTAAGATTTAAACAAAAGTACATCAATATTTATATTAACTGTAAGTGGTCTAAACACACCTTATTTACAATCAGGATGAAAAAGCGAGATGAAAGTGTATATTTTCTAAAAAGAAGCACTTAAATATAAATTCAAAGAGGAGTTAGAAATACATCACACAAATAACCCTCATAAGAAAGCTTTCATGGCTATATAAATATCAAATATAAATTAAATACATGTGTGCTTCAAAGCAAAATTTGCAATATCGGAAAAGTAAAATACAACCCAAAGAATGGGTGAAAATATTACAAAACTAATAAGGGACTTTTATCTAGAATATACAAAGAACTCTTAACAAAAATACAAATAATCCAATTTTTGGAAGTGACCAAAGGATTTGAATAGACATTTCTTGAAAGAAGATATAAAGATTGCTAACAAACACATGAAAAGACGCTCAACACCATTAGTCATTGTGTAAATGCAAATCAAAACCATAGGGAGAGACCTCTTCACACCACCAGAGTGGCTATAATGGCTATAATTAGTAACTGTTGGCAAGGATGTGGAAACATTGGAACACTGTACATTGCTGGTGGAAACAAAATGATGCAGGGACTTTGGAAAACAGTCTAGGAGTTCCTCAAACACTGAAGATCATGTAACACAGCAATTGTACTCTTAGGTAAATATTAAAGAGAAAAACATATGACTGCACAAAAACATGTATATGAATACTAACAGCAACATTAAACATAAGAGTCAAAAGATAGGAACAAATGAATTGTCCACTAACTGATGAATGCATGAACAAAATGGAATAATAGCCATGCAATGGAATATTATGTGTTCCTAAAAAGAAAGAAATACTGAAATATTTTGTAATGTGGATGAACCTTGAAAATTTATGATAAGTGAAAGAAAGCCACTCCCCAAAGATTACATACGGTACGATTCCACTTAAATGAATAGGCAATGCAATAGAGACATCAAGTAGGTAAATATTTGCTTTGGACTGGGGTCAGGATAGAGGATAAGAGAGTGACAGCTAAAGAGTAAGTCTTTTTTGAAGTGATAAAAATGTCCTAAAATTGACTATAGTGATGATTGCACATATCTGTGAATATACTAAAAATCATTATATATTTTGAGCAAATATACCAAAAATTATATTCACAAATTCAGTTTAGTTCATATCTTGAAATTATTTTCCAAATTAGTCTTTAAGAAACACAGGTACCATATCCATCAACTTATAGTAATTTTTTATTATATATTTTATTCATATCTTGATATATATCAAGATTTATGATTTTATATATATGCCTGGATGATTTTTGGTTTTTTAAAAATATTAAACATGAAATACTATACTTCCCAAATAGGTAACTTTTAATATGATTTCTAAGTATAGAAAAGATCATTTTTGTGTGTGTGTGTGAGCTGTAAAGAGCCCAAACCTATGCTCCAAAGAGTGCTGAATGTGATCTGGAACTAGACAACCGAATTCCATCTCTCTGGACACACTTTTTTGTTGTTGTTTTTTTAATTGTTGTCTCTGACCCAAGCCAGGTCAACCAGAATTAATCCTGGGTCTTTTACTAGGACTATTGAGAAAAAGGAATACTTTTTCTGATGAAGTTATACAGGAAATAGGTAAGTGTTCTATAGCTGGTGGACAACTTTGCTACAATTCCAGGAAGTTCTACAAAAAAAATGTGGAGTGACATGTAGAGAAAAAGAATAAATGAGAATTTCTTTCTTTCAAGATTTATTTATTTCAGAGAGAGAGAGAGCAGGGAAGGGGCAGAGGGAGAGGGAGAGAGAGAATCTTTAAACAGACTCCATACTAAGCACAGAGCCCAATGGGGTTTTGATCTCACAACTCTGAGATCACGACCTAAGCCAAAACCAAGAGTCCTGCACTCAACCAACTGTGCCATCCAGGCACCCCTAAATGAGAATTTCACTGAAATTCTTCATTTAGAAATATCTGAGGCCAGATATATCCTGCTTGACCTCTGGAAATTCCCAGTCACATGAATTAATACTTCTCTCTGTTTGCAAAAATTATTTTGAGTTGAATATCTGTCACCTGTAACCAAGTGTCCTGATATCAAATGCAGTATTGAACTAGATGGCCCATAGGATTCTTTTTCTTCTTTTAACATACTGCTGTTATTTCTTGAGTATAAAATCAAATGTCAAAATGAAATCCAAAACTATTTTGGAGAAATATACTATCTACCTTCTAAAATCTACTATTTTGAAAGATAACCTTTCATTGGAAAAATGTTTTTGAATATTTAAAACCATTCACAAAGTTAAAGAAACACCCTTCCTTATGTGATGGTTTCACTTTGAATATTGATTCTTTGGGGAAAAGAGAAATATACATTTAAATGGAGAACAAAATTTGTTGAAGGTCTTACTACTGCCCTCAATGATTCAATATAATCTGCATCTAGATTATTATAATAGCCTCCTTAATAGACTTTTCACTTTAGCCCTTGCTTCTCTGTATTCTAATCTCAAGACTTACCAAGTAATTATTTTCAAATGTATTTCTTTGTAATTTTTTTACTTAAAATTCTTTATTTAAAAACATCTAATGATTTTCCATTTCACTCAAGAGTAAAAGACAAAATCATAGTAAATGGCCTACATGGCCCTGCATTATTGCATTCACCTACACTCCACCCATAACCATACTTTCTATTCTCATTTTTCTCTCTCTCTCCATAATTTGAGATGCTGTACATTGCTGCTTGTGTTTTTGTTTATTGTCTGTCCCTCCCCGCTCCCTTACATCCACCAGAGATTGTAGGTTCCACGAAGGCACTGAGGTCCGAGGGTCATGTCTGTTGTTTCCATTGCTATAGTTTCTGTGCTTAGAACATCATCCTGCATGTAGAAAGCATTAAGTATTTGTTGAATGAATGAAAAGAAGGATAGAGGAGTGAATTAATGTGTGAAAATATGTTTGTTATGCTGTGATATGCTGAACAATTAACAGATTTTAGTAATATGAATGCTAGTATTTGAAATGAGTTAATAAAAATGAATAGGGGCACCTGGGTGGCTCAGTCACTTAAGCCTCTGACTCTTAATTTCAGCTCAGGTCATGATATCCGGGCCCTGAGATGGACCACAGTGCTGGGCTCTGAGCTCAGTGTGAGTCTGCTTGAGATTCTCTCTCTCACTCTGCCCTTCCCCCCGTCCCTGCTCTAAATATATATATATATATATATATATATATATATGCCTTCAAAAAATGAATAAAATAAATGAAATGATGTAAAAGTTGGGTATTCATCCTTTCTGATGGCTGAGTAATATTCCATTGTATATATGGACCACATCTTCTTTATCCATTCATCTGTTGAAGGGCATCTCAGCTCTTTCCACAGTTTGGCTATTGCAGGCATTGCTGCTATGAACATTGGGGTGCATATGGCCCTTCTTTTCACTACATCTGTGTCTTTGGGGTAAATACCCAGTAGTGCAATTGCTGGGTCATAGGGTAGCTCTATTTTTAATTTTTTGAGGACATTAGGAGAAGGAAGGGGAAAAATGAAGGGGGTGAAATCAGAGGGGGAGACGAATCATCAGAGATGATGGACTCTGAGAAACAAACTAAGGGTTTTAGAGGGGAGAGGGTTAGGGGGATGGGTTAGCCCAGTGATGGGTATTAAGGAGGGCACGTACTGAATGGAGCACTGGGTGTTATATTCAAACAATGAATCATGAAACACTACATCAAAAACTAATGATGAATTGTATGGTGACTAACATAATACAATAAGATAAAATTATATTAAAAAATAAATAAAGGAAATGAAAATTTTTAAATGAAAAAATGAAAAAATAAATTAATATAAGGATAGATCATTCTGCAATCTTTTTTTTTAAGATTTATTGATTGATTTGAGAGAGAGGGAGAAAGGGAGAGAGAGAATGGGAGCAGGAGCAAGGGGAAGGGCAAAGGGAGAAGGAGAGAGAGAATCTCAAGCAGACACCACACTGAGTGCAGAGCCCAGGGCAAGGCTCTATCTCAGGACTCTGAGATCATGACCTGAGCCAAAAACAAAAGAGTTGGATGCTTAACAGACTGAGTCACCCAGGCACCCCCTACTTTTTTTTTTTTTTAAGATTTATTTATTTATTTTCATTCTGCAATCTTCTGACAACATTAGACCATTGGCACATATGATATCTTCATGAAATGGAACTCAGCTGTATATTTAATGTGAAAAAAACCCTGAGTTTTGGACCACGGATCCTTGGTGAACCCTATATTTAATATCAGAGAAATATATTTTAAAAATTGAATTAATAATACCTGTCTTAAAAATGTATCTTTTAGAACCATGTATTCTGAAGTATGCTTCAAGTAAAAAATGTTCTTGTTGAAAAAAAAAACCTTTAACTGAGGGTACTTGTTTAAAATAAAGCATATCCAACGGGAGGTGGAGGGGGGATGGGTGAAAGAGGTGAAGGGTATTAAGAGTACACTTATCATGATGAGCACTGAGTAATGTACAGAAATGTTGAATCACCTGAAAGTGATATAACACTCTATGTTATACTGGAACTAAAATAAAAAACTTGCAATTCATATCAAAAGTAAAGGACCATTAGGTATGTCAAAGACAGAAACCAAACAAGTAAGGGAATTGATTTTATCAAGGTTATTGTCATAGGGTGAGGTCCCATATCCAAAGATTAGAGTGTCTTGGTGAGGTGGTTTTACCTTATACTTTTATAGGGAGGAGTACACAGATTGTTACAGGAGAGTGATTTATAAAAGAAGCCTTAATCTCAGTCAGCTGAAGAGAAAATGTTTATCATTGTGTCTAGCTGGTTAGAGGGGATTAAACAGTTCAGCTAGTCTTTTACAAATCCCTTTCATGGAGTGTTATGATTGCACTGTGCCTAGTGCATAGAGACCATTTAATATGATTTCTCCATCATTATCATTGGTGTCTTATATCATAACTTTAGGAAATTAGCTCTGGAGTTAGGTTCTCTCTCTCTCTCTGCTAACTGACAGGGCATAGAATAAACTCTTTGTCTACTTTGCTTGTATGGACAGAGTAGTGTCCTCCTCATGGATTCACTCCCAGGGATTCCATAACATGCTGTCACCTGGCTGATCCTTACATCCTAGATAGGAGTCATCAGAGTGTTGCCTATAAGCCTTGTCTCCCTAGATACTCCAAGCATTTGAGTAAGTGTCATTATCTTCCCAGGACATACTTTCATTTATCACTAACCCAGTAATTTATCTATACTTATGTCTCTGAGTGATAATGTCAGTGAATTAGGAAGTATATGTGCTATGAGACAGCTTAACTGCCTACAGTCAATGCAATAAATAAATAAATGCAGCTCACTTTATAGATGTAAATCATTGTCATGATTCTATTTGAATGCACCTTGTTTGCCTTAAATTGTTTATTCCAGCATAGATAGTGATTCAACCAGCAGGTTGCTCTTGAATAGCTTAGGAATGCAGGCTGAAATTACTCTGCAGAATAAATTTCTCTTAATGTCTTTTTATCCTAAGTAATATTTATTTTTACAACTTTCATTTAAAAAATGGATAACGTAATGTCACACACATACCATTTTCTCAGCTGCAATTTTCAAAAGAATGAGTTCTATAAAAATGTTCCCCGAAGGGGTAACTATAGTTTGTTTTAATTCGTTTTAAAATAGATTTTAAAATACAGTTTTGAATCACTACCTGTCTCTCCATTGGCTCACATCTACAATCACATTTACAACACCTCCCACGTTAGTATAAGTCAATTTCTGGCTTGCCTTTGGGGAATTATCATGATTAAAGACTCTCATTCCAACATGACCCTCATTCACAACAAAGCAAAATTTGTTAGCCCCAAGGTTCCTCATTAAATCTTCAAATCACTTTACAAGTAGAATTAAAATTTGTATTTAAATAAATTGTCCTTCAGATATAAGGTTGTATTATGCACATAACTTAGTGAAATGAAAGCCAACAACACTTCTATAATTAAGAAGTTTTGAGTTGCATTAAAACTAACACAAAAATTGGAGTAAGATGTTCACATTACAGCTCTGTCATTTCCAGGTATTATAGCATTTGGATGAGTGAGTTATTCTTTTTGTATTTCAATTTTTTGATAAAATATAAAATATTGCAATATAAGATACAAAAGTAAAATGGTATAAGTAATAAAACATAATTATAATTTGAATAGTACAAATAATATTTGCTCGGGCGCCTGGGTGGCTCAGTTGGTTAAGCGCCTGACTCTTGGTTTCGGCTCAGGTCATGATCTCAGGGTCCTGGGATAAGAGCCCCAGGTTGGACTCTGCACTTAGCGCAGAGTCTGCTGGAGATTCTCTCTCTGTCCCTCTTCCTCTGCTCCTTCCCCTGCCCCTCGCTCTCTAAAATAAATAAAATCTTTAAAAAAACACACACACATACAAAAAGACAAATAATGTTTGCTGTTCTTTCTCTATATATAGTGTATATAGTATATAAGTATATACCGTACAAAGAGTATATATAGTACATATAATATATATAGCTCATATAGTATGTGTATATACATATATATAAAACATGAACTCTTATGTATATAAGAGTTATATGTAACAGTATGAATAATATGAGTAATAAATCATGATTTCTATGCACTAGGCACAATGCAATCTTATATATATATATAATATATATAGTATATATATATAAATAGTTACTATAGTATATATAAAAATAGCTATTTATAAAATCTCTATATAAAACTTCTCTTGCTTTGAGGGGGTCGCATAATATAACACTGACCCTGACTACTTGGGTGAGTTCTAAAAGTGTTATTATTCTTACAAACTGTTAATACAGTTTCCCAATCATATATACTCTTAACACTTTTAGAAATAGACTACTCTTGGCAATATTTTTAAGAAAGGGAATGGGTATTGTAAAGAAAATAAAGAAGGTAGGTTAGATAATTTCTACTGGATGTATAGAGAGCTAAAAAGAAGTTGAAACAACCTTTTGTTTGAAATTCAAAAAAAAAAAAAAAACCTTTGAATTGAATCAAAGAATGTTAGGAGATGTAAATTTACACTTGTCAGAGAAAGAAAATTTTATTAGGTCACAGTATTTTTGTAAGCACCGGTGAGCTCTAGCATGAAGTTACCATGAAGACAGATGAGGCTTATATCCCTGTACATTTTGAAGGAAATGGGATTTCTGGCTGCTCTCTTGTCAACAGACACTCTCATTCATCTACACATGGCAACTGTGGTAGACCAGATTTTTGATCTATAGATCAATTTTAGGAGAATTCACATCTTTATCATGTTGAGACTCCCAATTGAGCACAATATGTGTCTCCATATTTTTAGGTACTGTTTAATTTCTTTTATCAGAATTCATATTTTTTAGCATACAGACCTTACATATGTTTTTCCTTTGATTTTAACTAATATTACTTTTTTCAGATTTTTTAACTGTCGTTTTAAAAAATTGATTTCCATTCACATTGCCATTATGTAGAAATACAATTGACTTTTTTTGTGTGTTGACATTGTATCTAGAATCTTCCTTAACACACATTAATTTAAGTGTGTTTTTTGTTTTTGTTTTTTGATTGGTTGAAATTGTCTAGATATACAACCATAATATCTGTAAATAGAAAAATATTTCTTCATTTCCAATCTGTGTAACTTATATTTCTTTTTCTTGTCTTACTGCATTGACTAAGACTTCCATTACAATGTTAAATGGGAATGAAGTGGACATTTTTGCCTTCCTTCCAACTTTCTGGATTTACTCTTACTCTGCATTTACTCTTTAATCATGAAATATGATGTTAGGTAGTTTTTGTAGATGACCTTTATCTACAAAGGGATGGTTTCTTTGTATTCTTAGTTTCTGATAATTTTTATCATAAATGGATATTGCATTTTATTAAATGCCTTTTCTGTATTAATTGATAGGATCATGTATTTTTTTTCTTCTTCACACTATTATTACATAAGTTCATATCGATTAAATTTACACATTCCATTAACATTGTATTTCTGGGGTAAATTTTACTTGACCATGGTATATTTTTCTTTTCATATATTGCTAGGTGTTTTGTTGTTGTTGTTGCTGTTGTGTTTACAAATTGTTGAAGGTCTTGTGGCTATAGTAACGAGGAATATTGGTCTGTAGTTTTCTTTTTTGTACTGTCTTTAGTTTTGATGTCAGTGTTATTCTGAACTTATAAAATGAGATGGGAAGTTTTTATTCTTTATTCTTCCATTTTCTGGAAGAAATTGTTTAGAATTAGTGCTATTTATCTTTAAATGTGATAAAATTTGCCAGTGAAATCATCCGGGTCTTGTTTTTAATCTGAAGGATTAAATATGAATTCATTTTTAATCTATATGAACACTAATGTCATCTATTTCTTCTTCATTAAATTTTGATATTTTACAGTTTTTGAGGCTTAGGTACATTTTTATAAGTTGTCAAATTTGTGTGTGTAGAGGTGTTTGTAGTTTCCTATATTATCCTATAAACGTCCTAAGGATCTGTAGGAATATCCCTTCTTTCAGGACTCATAATTTGTGTCTCCTCTCCTTTCTATTTGTAAGTTTCCTAGAGATTTATCATTTCTATTTTATCTTTACAATAAATTGACTTTCTTTTTTCACTTATTTTCTCTTTGGTTTCTTTCTGTTTTCACATTCATTAATGTCTACTATCTTTATCATTGTCTTTAGTCTTCTAATTTGGGTTTGGTTTTTTTTGTTGTTGTTGTTCTTCTTTAGTCTCTTAAGGTGGAGCCTCAGATTCTAAAAGCAGCTTTTAGAAACAGGTCCACTTCTTTAATCTTGCTGATCTTCTCTCCACAATTTCTATCTTCTACTGAAAAAGGAGTTTTAAAGTTTCCCAACTACAACTGTAGATTTGTTTTTAATGCTTTTCATTGTTATCTTCCATGAAGAGTTCTGGTAGTAGGTTGCTTTACAATTTAAGTTCAGGTTAGAATTATATCTGAATTGATGTCATCCTGGCATGAATATTGTGGCTGGGGTCAGAATATAAGTTTCTTCTTAGCACAGACAAGAATAGATACTTAGTGGAACAAGGAGTTGGTTGTGTTGGGATTCTCTTGACCTCTGGCTTCCAGGTTGGACTAATGGGAAAATCTGGAAGAATATTAGTGGATGTGGGATGGCAGACCTTCAGATATTGATCCCTGCACTCTGTTTTTGATATTCCCTTCCTGCCTTGCTGAGGGCCTGATACTACTTTCTAAGATACCGTCGTCTGTGGGATACCTCCTCCTTCATTGTTCTCTATGTTAACCCTGTTTCCTCTCCTTTCTCCTCCAGATGTGATCAAAACTTATCTTAGGAACAAGGCACAAGAAAGTTGCAAGAAATGTATTAAGTGAATGATTAATTAATAGAAGGCCAACATCACAAGCACCACACATTAATATCAAAATATGACCAATCATGGAAAAATCTTTGCAAAAGTCCAGAAGATTCCCTAGGATTTTGGTGTGATCTTTGATAGTTTTATAATACTATAGTGGGTAATTAATAGGTTTAAAAATAATAATTTGTTATCACCTTCTAATTTTTTTCTCTATCTGTCCCACAATCATACAGTAAAAAATAGACCATTTTTATTGTCACTGCTTATTTTTCTTACCAATGAAGTTTGCTAACATAGACAGCTGAGGTCATCCAGAATTCCTGAAATATAAGATCACTTCACTTTTCTTTCTGATGTGATATATCTCACACCTTTGTGTGAACTGATCTGTGACTTTTGATGCAGAAGTTATCATTCAAGCCAGGAATGCAGTCATTCTAGAGGTATTACAGTTAGAGAACTTAAAACAATCTGTTTGGATGTGGGAAAATGGAATTTTATTCTTGTAGTATTGCTGGGCACAAAATATTTACTTGTGTGTTTCATTCAATTATTTTCTGTATAATCAATGAAATTCTCCCACCTGAAAAGGTCAAACCTACTAAAGAAGAAAAAAGTGTGGGGAACAGACTCTCAGACAGATGGGGTTTTTCGAAGCAGATACTGAAGTAATCTTTAATTGTGTTATAAATTTTATTTCACCATTAAACTTGCTTTCTGTACAATATACACTAGTTACTTATACTGTAATCTTACTTGCTATGCATTAATTATTTTTGAAACATAGGTTCCTAATATCCTAATCGCATTTGAGGTCTACAAATGTGCTTCTTCTACAAATATCTTCTCACCAATTTTCTAATCATGTTTCTTCCAAACCCCTGAACATCCAGCCGAACTGTTGGCTACCATTCATGAATCAGTATATACTTAGACCTTTCTCTTTCTATGTAAAGTGAATCACCAGATACATTGGTCTGCCCTCTCTAGAAGAATTTCTCTTCAAGACTGACCTACAGGAATGTCCCAGAAAATCCCATGATTCACCTATAGGGCTCTGCCAAAGTCTTCAAGGGTACCTCTATCTGTCACTGACACTTCATGCTCTATTATGTCAGCTAGATAATATGGCTTAAGTAATGTAACAGTAGACCTGCTGCAGAGCTTTCCTTTGTTCTGATCTTCATTCAAAACTAGCAGCTTTTTGGGTCACTTGTAAATGGGCCAGAGTTAGCACACCCAGATGAGGAATATGTTGTTTCTATAAGCTAAAGGGCCCCACTAGTTGTTGTGCTTTGTTTTTGTGTTTAAAATCAGCCAGATGCAACAACTTATTTTTCACCTTAGAAGGGATGCTCCATACCACTGGACCCCTAACAATTCCACTAGGGTAGAAGGCCCATGAATTTTTATTGGATTTATTTCTCAGTCTCTGACATGCAAATGTCTTACCAATAAGTCTAAAGAGTTGTTACTTCTTGAACACTAGGTAAAATCAACCTACTTTCATGTAATGGGCCTATATGATGGATATCTTGTGGATGATAAGGGCAATTAAGTTTCTTGTGGAATCAATTGCGGTATAGGGCTGCAAAGTTGATACATCTTTGTGATAAAACAGTGAAGTTGTATTTCCAGCCTTGCCAACTAAAAGGAAACTGGTTTTGGTGGTCTTTACCAGCAAATATTGAGAAAAAAAGAATTTGCCAATTCAACAGTTACATATCAGGTACAAAGAAAAATATTAATTTACTCAAGCTATGAAACCACCTTTGGAAGTGCAATGAACTTGGGAGTTTAGCACCTAGGAAAGTTTACAATAACCAGCCATTAATCTCCAAGATCCATCTATTTTCTAAACAGGACGAATTGGCAGATTTGAATGAGGATGTAATGGGAATGCACCCTTCAAGTCATTGATGGTGGCATTAATCTCTACAGTCCTTCCAGGTATGTTGTACTGCTTTTGGTTTATTTATCTAGGTAGAGGCATTTCTAATGGCTTCCATGTGGCCTTTCCCAATATAATAGCCCTTACACTACAGGTTAGGGAACATGTGTGGAAATTCTTACAGTTGCTACATATGTCTATTTTAATTATGCATTCTGGCACTGAGAAAATAACCACATCAGGGATTTGTGGACACACTGGATCCGTATTGAGATAAACTTGAGTGACATTTTGGATCTCCTGGATTTAGCTTCACTTCAGAACCTATGTCTGGTAATCTCTTAAAAATCTGATTATCTCTTTTTTTCCCACACATAGTCACCCAGTAAAAGGCCATGGGTCTCTTTGGGGAAGGCTGGGAGAAAGATTAACAGTATAAAATTTGGCAGGGCCCTTCCTGAAGGGGATTTGATCTCCCTTCATTCAAGGGACTATAGGTCTATAAACTGGCTCAACTCTGGAACTATCAGGATCCTATTCTTCCCCCGTCCTCACTTTAAGTGCAGACACCTGTGAGGTTGGGGATTCACTTTGTGTTGTAATGCAGTAGCTTGCAAGAGGAGACTCTGGGTGGGTTTTTAGAACTGTCAGCTCTGTGGCTACAGGAGATAAGATTTCTTCTGGGGAAGTTATAGACACTTTCAGGTCATTTGGAAGGAATTTAAACTGGGAATTTGAATCCCTGAACTCATTATTTTCTTTTCCCACTTTCTCCAGTGCAATTATGAGCAACCAGAAATCTCATTATACCCATTAATTTGACAAACATGTTCTAAGATATCAACTACATAGCCAGTCAGAATGTGAGTTTTATGAATTTTTGATTAAGAGTATCCAGTATGGTAGTTGGTGTATCTCTACTGACCTATCATGCAATGGACTATCAGTACTTCCTTTACCATTAAAAACAGAGCCATTTATGCCTTTAATATAATTAGAGAACTAATTCCAGATACTCCAGAACCAATTCAGAAAACTCATCACTAAGATTCTATTCCTATAGGACCACTCTTCATATCAAGTTTGTATCTCTCAGGGTTCTCCAGAGAAACAGAACCAATAGGATATAGGTTTTTTATTTGAAATCTTTCTTTCTTTTTTAATATAGGTATTTACATGTACACATTTTTAAAAGTTTTTATTTAAATTCCAGTTAGTTACATATAGTGTAATATTAGTTGCAGGTGCACAATATAGTGATTCAGCACAACCATACAACACCCGGTGCTCATCACAGCAAGTGCACTTTTTAACCCTTATCACCTATTTCACCCATTTCCCTCTCCACCCCCCACCTACCCTCTGGTAACCATCAGTTTGTTCTCTATAGTTAAGAGTTTGTTTCTTGATTTGTCTCTCTCTCCTTTTTTCCTATGCTTATTTGTTTTGTTTCTTAAATTCCACATGAGTGAAATCATATGGTATTTGTCCTTCTGTAACTGATTTATTTATCTCTATGCATCCTTTTAACTGGATCCCAATAGTTTTGGTATGTTGTTTTTTCACCTGAATTCATCTTAACATATTTTCTAATTTTCCTTATGATTTTTTCTTTGACCCACTGGTTATTTAAGAGTGTACTGTTTAATTTTTACGTATTTATGAATTCACCAAATTTCTTTGCTATTTCTGTATAATTATATTCTATCATGGTTAAAGAACTTTGTATGATTCTACTTATTTTAAATTTATTTATTCTAATTTTATGACCTTAGTATGTGGTCTATCCTAGAGAATGATTCATGTGCATTTGAGAAGAATGTATATTTTGCTGTTGGTAGTGAAGTGCTATATAGATACCTGTTAAGTCTCTTTGTTTTATATTGTTGTTCAAGTCTTCTATTGTCTTGTTGGTATTCTTTCTCGGTATACTATCAATTGTTGAAAATGTGATACTGAAGTCTGCAATGATTATTTTTTTTAACGACATAAATCTTGTATTTCATTTTCCCTTTAAATTTTTTATTGTGGTAAAATACACATAAAATTTACTATCTTTACATTTTTAAGTGAAAAGTTCAGTGATACATTTATACTGTGCAGCCAATCACTACTGTCAATCTATAGAACACTTTTTCATCTTGCAAAACTGAAACTCTGGGGGCCCCTGGGTCACTCAGTCATTAAGCATCTGCCTTCAGCTCAGGTCATGATCCCAGGGTCCTGGAATCAAGCCCTGCATCGGGCTCGCTGCTCAGTGGGGAGTTTGCTTGTCCCTCTCCCTGTGCCCCTCTGCTCTGCTTGTGCTCTCTCTCTTTCAAATAAATAAATAAAATCTTAAATAAAAACACTGAAACTCTGGAGCCATTAAGCAATAATTCTCCATTCCTTCTTCCACCTACAATCTGGTAAGCTCTATTCAACTTTGTATCTCTAGGAATTATGCCTGACAAGTGTCACCTTTGCAGTAAAGGGCCTGCATCTCAGAAGGGCCCTGCCCATGTGGTTTGATGCTCTCCCATCAGGTCAGGAGATCATTAATAATTTTTTAACAGTTGCTCCACATTTTCATTCTGCCTTGGGCCCTGCATATTAGCTAGTGGTTTTATGTGAGAGGACAGGCTTAAAGGGGTAGGAACTCAAAGAACCCCTACCCTGGATTTTATTTTAAGTGTGATGGCCAGACATTGGAGCATATGAAGCCAGAGAGAGTTGTGGTCTGGTGTGTAGAGGCATGGTGGCTAAAAATAGCAACTCTGGAGTCAGATTGCCTGGGTTCAAACCTACTTTTGCTAGCTTCCTAGTTATGTGATCTTGGATGATTTAATTTAAATTTCTGTAGTTCAGCGTCCTCAGGCATAAAATGGAAAATTGATACAATTTTTCTCACTGGTTGTGGTGAAGACTGGGTTAACATACATATGATGTGGAACACTGTAAGAACTGTGTGAGTATTTGCCATCATGATTAGGAGTACTGGCTGGCAGTATTTTCCTCGCATATGTTATAAGCATGTCACCAGGCATTTTGCCAGAGAGCAGTGAAAGAAGCAGTGAGTGAGTGGCAGGGGATGTGGTCAAATTTGAAGTAACCAGAGGCCAGATCTTGTAGAGCTTTGTGGTTCCTGGTGAGAAGTTTGTACTTTAAGTAATGGAAACGTTGAGGGTAAAGAGTCAAAATTTCTGATTTGCATTTTATTCCCTTAGATCCCATCTCTTTTATTAAAGATTTAGGCTACTATCTTGACTCAAAGTCCACTCAGAAAAAAATAAAACTAAGTTTTGGAATTTTTGCTGCTTCTTGAGGGATGCAAAATAGCATCTTTACTGAATTCAAGGCCAGCTGCACTTCCTAATCTTCTTTGAAGGCACAGAAGGGCCTGAGGCCAACATTATAATATATTCAAGAAATGGTCTAAGTTCAGGCTCCTTAATGACCTACCCACCAGCAAACTTGCTGGAAATTGTCACATTATAATTCCTTTCATAATCATCAATAATTTCCAATTTGTTACTCCACAGTCACTTCTCTGATAAGGGTGGAGGCAAACTTCTAGCTCCTATAATTTACTTCCCTCTCTCATCTCCTTTTCCTGATTATGTCTTCAGTTTGTTCCTCCTCTAAAATCTGTAGTTCCCTGCAATACCTAAAATCTATTGCCAAATATAAAAATCCTATATCCTGAAGGGGGAAATAAAGTCACAGTTCGAAACAGGTTACAATTCCATGAAAATAAAGAAATCAATAGCTTCCAGAAGGGACTTTGGCTGTGGAAATTGCATCAGAGTCATCATTCAAGGCAGTCAGTTAAGCAATTGCTATGGGAATAATTATTAGTACTATCAGCTATCAGTGACCATGTTCAGCATTTCAATATGTCCAAGCAGGAAGGTGAAACAAAGTCATTGCCTTGCCAACTTGGTGACATTGTCTGGCATATTCATTGCTGTATCAGAAGTAGACTAGAAATGGGGAGACAAGCAAGTTTGCTTCACTACCTGCTGAAAAGCTGCAGTATTTGAAAGGTGGTGGGACCTATTTTCTATTATAAAGAATTTGTAAGTGTAGTGCAAGGAAAAACCTTAGAATGGGGTGAGTTTGTATAACCAGGCCGATGTCAAAACAGGAAAATGGGACAACTCTGGAGTTTAAAAAAATAGAAATTACACAGGTGCCATGTCATACATACTTTGGTGGTTTTAAACTTTAGCTTGCATAGGCTTATCTTGAGTACAAATAAAACTTCAGACTTCTCAGCTCCACCACAAGAAAATCTGCTTCAAGTCTCCTAAAGCACTTCGTTGAGCACATTCATAATCCGATAAGATGATCTCCTATAAAAACTAGCTTTTTGCTAAAAGTCACCTGTCCTTGTTTCAAATTCTTTCATCTTTCTGTGTTGGAAATGTTATGTCTATTCTTTTTCTAGACTAAGTTTAGAGTTAAGCTTTTTATTTGTGGTCATTTTTTAGTACTTAGTTCTATCAGGGACTTTAGAGAAATTTGGGTGGGGAAGGGTAAGTGCCAGTGCTCAGAGCTCCATAAAATGTGAACACCGACACCACCCTTCTACTGTGTTGAGTGACTTATGCAAGACCAATAGACTGATTATCCGCCAAGTCACAGGCTATGGACTGGCCTGAGGATTTTTTTTTTCTTTCAAGTTGTAGAGTAAGTCTCACTTCACTGTTCCTGACAGGGAGGCATTAAAGCCCTTTGAGAAAGTGCATTTTACATTTATTTATTCAACCAATGTCCATTGAACACTTACTCGTGCCAGATTCTGGGGATAAGGCAATGGAGAAAACAGATGAAGCCTTACTTTCCATTTTAAAAGTAGGAAACTGACAAAATATATGTAATATGATGTCATATAGTGGTGCAATTTATGCAGAGGAGACAGCAAGGCTAGGGGATAGACAGTGATGGCAGCAGCGTGGTGGGAAGAGTGGTACTTATGTTAGATAGGAAAATCAAGGATAATCCTTCTTTGAGTAGAGAGAATAGAACCGAGTAAGCTGAATGTATATTTGGGAAAACAACATCCCAATCAGAGAAATTAGCAGGTACTAAGTACTCAGCAAGTTCAAGGCACAGCAAAGAGGCCGGTATGAATGGAGCCAAGTGAGCCACGGAGAGTGATGGAAAATGAAGCCAAAAGTGGGATGGGCCAGCACTGTAGGGCCTAGTAAGCCATAAGGGTGATGTTTTTTTAAATAGAATTCTCAGTGATATTGAAAACCATTGGATAGTTTTAAGGAATGACATGATGCAACTTTTTTTTTTTTTTTTTTTAAAGAATCAGTATGGACACTATTTGGTGACTAGATCATGGGGGCAAGGGTGATACAGAATGACAATTTTGAAAACTGTTAAGAGTAGTTCAGAGGTATAAAAACTTTATATTAAATGACTGTGTTGGTTGTAAGAATTTTAACTTTTCAAGGGGCTTTTAGGTCCACAGAGACCTTATCTCATTTACTCCCTCAAAAGAAATTTCAGGCACATCAGGAAGGAGTCTGTTCATATACTTTCCTTTAATAAAAGAGAGAATTGGAAAGAGGGAGGGTATAAGGAAGTCCACTAGGCTTTGAAGCTTTGAAGTGGGAATGAAGAAAGATTGAAGAGGAAAGTTGATGCTTCTATTTCCCAAATGAGAATAAAAATCTAATTTCAAAAAAGTAATGAATGTGCGTTGAATCATTTCCACCATAAAATCTGAAATGAGGCTTGGTTTTGATTAATGTTTTATTGGTTTTTTTTAAAGGCCCCAGCAAAACTAGTACTGGGCCTATGCAAGTTTAAAACTTGGAAAGCAAAAGACAATCTGGAATGCATATATTTTTCTTCTATAAAAAAATATCATTGGAGCATGTAAATATTCTATTCACATACCTACTCACTTAAATTTTAAACAGAACTGCCATGTGTCTCCTTGGATTATAGACTATGATATAAACATCTTATTAAAATTATTATTGTTGTAAGTTAGCGTAAATTACTTCTCATTTTTCCCCAGACATTATTCATTACCTATTAGGATAAATAATAAAAAAACAATCTAAAAAATAATTAACACCAGAAGGGTAAAGAAAATAATTATACACTTATGAAATTTTTAGGAAAAAAACAGAATCTCTTAATTAGTATTTTAGAGTCTCAACAGGAAACAGAAATTAGATGGTTTTAGGAGAAAAATGTGCGATGATATTATGTGAATAAAAGGAGAGGCAATTGATGCCACAATCCACAAATTTTAAAAGGATGATCATATCTTGAGTCATTCATCTAGCAGTATCTGGACAAATCTAATCTTTTTCTTTAGATAATCACAATTAGGAGAGTTTCTTTGAAAGTAAATCATATGTCCTGCTCAATACACACACACACACACACACACACACACACACACACAGAATGAGAGAGAGAGAGTTGCCATATATGTGTCCAATTCCACACGCATAATAATTTTCCTTTTAGGCATTTGTGAATGTATTTATGTATGTGTACATGCCTTTTTTAATAGTATTATTTATTTATTATTTATTTCAGTGATACTTTATTTTATAGTCTAATTTATTTTTTTCAAAAGGTGATACTTTATTTTTTTAACCTTTAAAATAGGAATAGGTAGTGTATATTAAATGCTTACTATTTGTTCTATTTATGTGATCTCATTTAATATTTAGTGGAAATAGCTATTATTATTTTTTGGAAATAGCTATTATTATCATGAGTATGTCACCTCATTATTCCCAATTTACCAGTGAAGGCTCAGAAGCACACAGAGGTTAGTTAATTGCTTGAGTTCACACAGTTAATAAGCTGAACAAAGAATTTAATGCAGAAGTCTGACTCCAAAGTCTTTGCTTATAATCGTGTTGTACCAGTTCTAGTGTAGTTGTGTGCCCACACCCAAAGGTTTAGATTCAGGTATGTAGCAAAGTAACTTTTGGAAAAGCTGACCTGGAAGTAGTGTGTTTCAAGACGCAAAACGGAGACACGGTTTCGGGAAGGCTTCGGAGGGTTTCTTTAAAAAAATCTACCACCACCATCGTGCCTGCCTACCTCTTGGCCTGAGCCAAGCACATAGATCAACCTTCCGAGAGAATCAGTGAGTTTGCGTTGTTTGTGACTACCTGAGGGAGTAATAGGAGACCTTAAGTTCTATGATGTGTCAAAGAATAATAATTACCTACTAGGTCAGCTGGTGAAGTGGGAGTTCCCAGAAACTGTGCAGTAGGAGTCAATCAGACAAATCTATCTTCAGATTATCTGAGAAAAGAAAATTATACAAAGTGTACCAGAATTTAAGGAAAAGCTAACTAACCTTGGCAGCTGCTCCAAGGAATAATCAGTATTTCATTCTGCAAGGTATAGCCGTGCATTTCACTGTATTTAACCCAAATTTCAAATAAAACACTTAGGGAACAAAGTAACTGGGTAACTCTTTTAGAAAAGAAAACAAAAAAGAAAACCTAAGCAAAGTATTTTCTCATAAACAAGTACTCGTTTTCAGACGCATCATGATTTTAAAGTAATCCATACCTGGAAATTTCTACAATTTCCTGTGGTTAAGAACATTCTCTCATTATCATTTGAGATACATGAACTACCTCTCTTTCCTTGATCTTATGACTTCATTCTTATTTCTCCAACCGTGTACCTTTGCTTCAGTATAGTCAAAGTGAATAGTGTAATTACTTACCTCATTTCCTCCAGATAAAAATACTTTGGTTACTATCAGGATAGTAATTAAAATGCCTTTGCGTCTCCATGCATACAAAATCATGCTTAAAGGAATTCCCCTTTTTAGAACATCCAGCAAATAACTCCAAGTATAATTTCCCAGTCTAGGTCTAACTGTAGACCAATCAATAGACATGAAGAGGTACACGAGCCGCACCTGTGTCTATGAGGGACGGGGATGACTGCCTATATCTCATGGCTGATTGGAGATAATAATTTGTTGTGTCCGTTTGTGCAGCTTAACTTAGTATACTGTGTTCATTGCAATTGCACTGAAAGTTCACTTAACTACACATACACAGTTATGTACTGTGCTTTTAAAGTTCCTGTGTTAACCTGAAACTGTATGTTCCATTGTATATTAACTAACTGGAATTTAAATAAAAACTTGGAAAGAAAAAGAAAATACCTGTGTTAAAACAACATGAAAGATGTAAATAGGAATGAAATTAGGGCAGCAAAAGAAGGCATTCGACTGTTATATGCATATTTTGCTGAATTTATATCCAGGAGCACATGGATACAGACACGTACATGCATAGATAGGGAAGTAAACATATGAAGATATTCAGACGCTAAATCTGTGCATCCACCAATTAGAATGTTCAAAAATGCCAGAAAGCATACATGTGTATGGAAGCCGCTATAATGATTCTTGCCATGTGCATCTGCAAACAGGAGCATGAACAGAGGCATACGGTGCACATAGAGTGTATGAGAAGATACATGAACAATTGTTAGGTTTCAGTCAATAGATGCTATGTCCATAGATAAAACAAATGCATCCTAGAAATCTCTGAAATTTATTTGTGAACTCCAATACCAAAAGGAAAAAACACCTTTAAATGCGTACCCTGACACCCTCCTCCCCCCACCAAATAAAGTCACAATGAAAGAGGAAATGACAGACAGTGGGATTAGCACTGTAGAGAAGGAAGATTCGTCCTAGGCCTTCATTCAAAAAAAACCAGTCCATGTCTCCATTATGGGAAGCAAGAGGATAATTGTTTTCGGGGTTCCTATTTCCCTACCTTCTTTTCTCTTTGATCCTATCAGGGTGAAAATGCATACACACATCAAACACAAAAACAAGCTGCTCATTTTACAACCAGGAGGATAAAATGAGAGAAGGTGTATTCTTTGTCAAGTACGATCAAGAGTTCATTTCAGCAACTTGATGATGATTTAATTTACTTTTACCAACACACCTCTCTGGTCCTCAGTTCCATCTATTCAGAGGATGTTTATTCATCATATCTTTTTCAAATTCGCAAACATTAATTGCTCCAGTAGGCATTAAATTATGTACCTATATGCTGTGTAACAAATGGCCAGAAACCGATCTAGTAAATACATTCTATTTGATTTATGCCACATCTACTTAAGGAGGCTCTAGGTCAGGGGTTGGAAGAATAGATTTTAAAATATGCTCTTCATGACCTGCTCCTCTTACCCGTATTGTACTGTTCTTTTTCCACTGTGTTAGAGTCACCTCCGGTCATTCTCAGTGGCTTTCAGAAGCCAACTGACAGCAGCACATTTTATCATGTGGGCAACATGACCATTTCAAAGATATGGACGCTCTGCCAAGTGGACCCCAAGATTTACATACTTGACACATTATTCCAAGGAAAGTCTTGAGGAGCCGCTTTGAGGATTTCTGACGCAAAAATCTTTGAAGTTTTGGGATCAAGACTGAAGAAGTATAAAGGGGTAAAACAGAAATTTGCAGAGGAAAAAGCACCAACTTATCATTTTCAATGTGCTGCCAATTGAACAGGAACTTAGGGGTGTTCATCCTCTGCTCCATTCTGCTGCATCTTCTAAATTTGAGCTGGGACTGTCTGCTGAATATCTATCTCTTGACTTACTTTTCACAAAGGGTGCTTTTATCATGAAAAAGGAGTAAAGATAAGCAGAGTCAGAAAAAGGACCTGACCCACTATAGATTACTCTTTCTTCTTCTCACCCTTGGTAGAGATATTGCCTGTGAACGTATGCTCATTTGACAGTTAATCAAGTGCAGAGGTCAACTGCTTCTTCCAGGAGCCTCAAATAGAGCCTGATTTTCTAGGAACAAATATATTGCATTATATGACCTTCCCAAGATGTTACTGTGTCTGCAGGACATGAAGTGAAATGGTGTTCTCCAAGGAACTAAGGAATTTAGGAGCGGAGAATACGAAGAGGGGGAGAAGGGGGAACACATACAATTACTTCACTTCTGATGCAGATGCTACCATGGGATTAGAGAAGTACTGCACAGACACCCTGATCAATCATTTTGCTCTCAAATGTATGGCTTTTCTGAGTGGGGGGAGGGGGAGAGAAGGGAAGGGAGAGGGAGGGAGGGAGGAAGAGAGAGAGAGAGATGCTACCCCAAGTATAAGGCTGAGAAATAAAATTTCTATTTTTTTATGGAAGAAAATAGAAGAAACCTCTTTGGAAGGATTCCATGGAAGAAACCTACATTTCATTGTCATCTATACCTAACAGACTCATATGTCTTCAGGGAACAGAAAGCAACAGAAATTTTCCCCTTTTGTTTTTTGAACAGCACCAACTCACAATTATCTGGTTATTTGAATTCAAGTATTCACTTTCAAATATTGTTAGCTAGTTATCTGTGAACACTATAAAAATTATTTTTTGAAGTTTGGGACACCCATGCAAAATAGTATATATTCATCAATCTTAGTTTAATATGATTTTCTCAGTGAAGACTTCACACAGACAAGATGCATTCACTCCCCCCACTGCCTTGTGGTATGTTGTCAAGAGAACCCTGTTTTGTTTTGTTTAGTTTTGTTTTTATAGCAGTTGTAGGGGCCAAGAGCTGGCTACCCCAAAATGTGCCACTTTGGCATACTGATGATTTTTTTTTAAAGTCACTTAAGAAATAGCCATGCAGAAAGAATTCTGTGACCCTCCCCACACTTTGTCTCCAGAAAACAGAAAATAAATCTCTCATGTGAAAGTTACCCTCCCTGTACCAGGAGGTAAAGATGTATCCTTATCACCAGAGACAGGAAATGCAGAGCCAAAAAGACTGCATGAACAACCCTTGTGACTTTTTACTAATTTACTATCCCAGCCCAAATTCTGTTTTCAAATGTCTTATCAACTGAAGCTCTCAATGTTTTTGTTTTTTGTTTGTTTGTTTGTTTGTTTTGTCGGGTCAATTCTTCACAGATTTGTTGCCTGTCTGTCTAAAAAGGATAAAACCTGCCTGCTTTGGTCATCTCTTTAGGTTTTAATTTCATGACTGGGTCTCTAAGCACATGTAAGAAAACTTTTTTTTTTTTTTTCTCCCTGCGGTTAATCTGTCTCATGTCCATTTAATTCTTAAGCCAAATGAAAGGCAAGAAGAAAAAAATTCTTCCTCTCCTATACAGTCATTCATTTAGCTGTGTGCCTCCTTCATTTGTGATGGCTCCCTCTCTAAACCGTAAGCTCACTGAAGGCAGGACTCTGGCTTTTGCAGGAGAGGCAACGTGGTTACTTAGCTCAGCACATGGATTCCAGCAACTCGTTGCCGCGTCTGTAACAAACCCCTTCCTCTTACCAGCTGCGCGATCTTGGGCAATTCGATTAGTATTTTTCTACGTCGGTTTCCTCTGTGAGATAAGGATAACTGCGGTATCGGTCTCACATAAGAGAATATTTAATAATCTTTTAAAGAGCTCTATAAGAAGGGGCTGGAACATTAAGTGCAATAGGAGTGCTCACAATTACTCCTTTCGCCAGTGCTATTTTGGACAGACAGTGGAATGGCAGACACAGGGATATTTTTTGAATAGCTGAATGACTGGCTGACTGAAGGAACACATGGGGAGAAGGGATCGTAGAGATTACTGTAGTCAGTGATTTTTCAAATCACATTAAACTTGGACTTCCTTTCTTCATTAAAAGTATTTGCAACAACGTGGATGGAGCTAGAGGGTATTATGCTCAGTGAAATAAGTCAATCAGAGAAAGACAAGTATCATATGATCTCACTGATATGTGGAATCGGAGAAACAAGACAGAGGATCATAGGGAAAAATGAAACAAGATGAAACCAGAGAGGGAGATTAATCTCAGGAAACAAATTGAGGGTTGCTGGAGTGGAGGGGGTGGGAGAGATGGGGTGGCTGGGTGATGGACACTGGGAAGGGTATGTGCTATGGTGAGCGCTGTGAATTGTGTAAGACTGATGAATCACAGACCTGTACCCCTGAAACAAATAATACATTATATGTTAATTTAAAAAAAAACTCTCTTAAAAAATTAACTTCACACACACCAAATAAATACAGTATAAATGGCCAAAAAAAAAAAAAAGTATATTTAGGGTGTGTAAGCCCAACAAATCAATTATATGAAAGAATAGATACTCTAGTTGAAGGTGAGGGTTTGTGGAGTCCAGAGCCCCATCTTTTAGATGTGCATTTACCTCCTGAGCAGCCTTGGGAGCTGAGTCTGCTAAAGGACTAGGAGAGCAGATACAACTGCAGAATGGTGCAGAATGCACAGGAAAATCTCTGATTTAAGTCCAACAGTTTACGGCGCAAGAAGTTAGAAACTTAAATACTAAATGAAATCAAGTGGCCCGTGTAAACCCAGGCGAACGTCAAAGCTAGATTCCAACTAAAGACACACACATGCCAGGTGAATTGTGGCTATTACATTGAGCAGCATTCCAAAATTCATCCAGAAATGCCACGTCTCTTCTGCTTAAAGTCACAGGCACAAGCCCATGGATAAATCTCTCAAAGAAAAAAAAAAAAAGCAAGAAAAAATAGCTTAGAAACTTGTTGTTGGTGTATAGGAATGCCACTGACTTCTGTGCATTGATTTTATATCCTGCCACTTGACTGAATTCCTGTATGAGTTCTAGCAGTTTTGGGGTGGAGTCTTTGGGATTTTCCACATAAAGTATCATATCATCTGCAAAGAGTGAGAGTTTGACTTCTTCTTTGCCAATTTGGATGCCTTTGATTTCTTTTTGTTGTCTGATTGCTGTGGCTAGGACTTCCAATACTATGTTGAATAGCAGTGGTGATAGTGGACATCCCTGCCGCGTTCCTGACCTTAGGGGGAAAGCTCTCAGTTTTTCCCCATTGAGAATGATATTCGCTGTAGGTTTTTCATAGATGGCTTTTATGATATTGAGGTATGTACCCTCTATCCCTATACTCTGAAGAGTTTTGATCAAGAAAGGATGCTGTACTTTGTCAAATGCTTTTTCTGCATCTATTGAGAGGATCATGTGATTCTTGTTTTTTCTTTTGTTAATGTATTGTATCACGTTGATTGATTTGCGGATGTTGAACCAACCTTGCAGCCCAGGGATAAATCCCACTTGGTCGTGGTGAATAATCCTTTTAATGTACTGTTGGATCCTATTGGCTAGTATTTTGGTGAGAATTTTTGCATCCATGTTCATCAGGGATATTGGTCTGTAATTCTCCTTTTTGATGGGGTCTTTGTCTGGTTTTGGGATCAAGGTAATGCTGGCCTCATAAAATGAGTTTGGAAGTTTTCCTTCCATTTCTATTTTTTGGAACAGTTTCAGAAGGATAGGTATTAATTCTTCTTGAAATGTTTGGTAGAATTCCCCTGGGAAGCCATCTGGCCCTGGGCTTTTGTGTTTTGGGAGATTTTTGATGACTGCTTCAATTTCCTTAGTGGTTATAGGTCTGTTCAGGTGTTCTATTTCTTCCTGGTTCAGTTTTGGTAGTTGATACATCTCTAGGAATGCATCCATTACTTCCAGGTTATCTAATTTGTTGGCATAGAGTTGCTCATAATATGTTCTTATAATTGTTTGTATTTCTTTGGTGTTGGTTGTGATTTCTCCTCTTTCATTCATGATTTTGTTGATTTGGGTCATTTCTCTTTTCTTTTTGATAAGAAAGAGAAATTAAGGAGTCGATCCCATTTACAATTGCACCCAAAACCATAAGATACCTAGGAATAAATCTAACCAAAGAGGCAAAGGATCTGTACTCAGAAAACTATAAAATACTCATGAAAGAAATTGAGGAAGACACAAAGAAATGGAAAAACATTCCATGCTCATGGATTGGAAGAACAAATATTGTGAAGATGTCAATCCTACCTAGAGCAATCTACACATTCAATGCAATCCCCATCAAAATACCATCCACTTTCTTCAAAGAAATGGAACAAATAATCCTAAAATTTGTATGGAACCAGAAAAGACCCCGCATAGCCAGAGGAATGTTGAAAAAGAAAAGCAAAGCTGGCGGCATCACAATTCCAGACTTCCAGCTCTACTACAAAGCTGTCATCATCAAGACAGTATGGTACTGGCACAAAAACAGACACATAGATCAATGGAACAGAATAGAGAGCCCAGAAATGAACCCTCAACTCTATGGTCAACTAATCTTTGACAAAGCAGGGAAGAATGTCCAGTGGAAAAAAGACAGTCTCTTCAACAAATGGTGCTGGGAAAATTGGACAGCCACATGCAGAAGAATGAAACTGGACCATTTCCTTACACCACACACAAAAATAGACTCCAAATGGTTGAAAGACCTCAATGTGAGACAGGAGTCCATCAAAATCCTAAAGGAGAACACAGGCAGCAACCTCTTCGACCTCAGCCGCAGCAACTTCTTCCTAGAAACATCGCCAAAGGCAAGGGAAGCAAGGGCAAAAATGAACTATTGGGACTTCATCAAGATAAAAAGCTTTTGCAAAGCAAAGGAAACAGTCAACAAAACCAAAAGACAACCGACAGAATGGGAGAAGATATTTGCAAATGACATATCAGATAAAGGGCTAGTATCCAAAATCTATAAAGAACTCATCAAACTCAACACCCAAAGAACAAAGAATCCAATCAAGAAATGGGCAGAAGACATGAACAGACATTTTTCCAAAGAAGACATCCAAATGGCCAACAGACACATGAAAAAGTGTTCAATATCGCTCGGCATCAGGGAAATCCAAATCAAAACCTCAATGAGATACCACCTCACACCAGTCAGAATGGCTAAAATTAACAAGTCAGGAAAGGACAGATGTTGGCGGGGATGCGGAGAAAGGGGAACCCTCCTACACTGTTGGTGGGAATGCAAGCTGGTGCAGCCACTCTGGAAAACAGTATGGAGGTTCCTCAAAAAGTTGAAAATAGAGCTACCATATGATCCAGCAATTGCACTCCTGGGTATTTACCCCAAAGATACAAAAGTAGGGACCCGAAAGGCTACGTGCACCCCGATGTTTATAGCAGCAATGTCCACAATAGCCAAACTGTGGAAAGAGCCAAGATGTCCATCAACAGATGAATGGATAAAGAAGATGTGGTATATATATACAATGGAATATTATGCAGCCATCAAAAGGAATAAGATCTTGCCATTTGCAACGACATGGATGGAACTGGAGGGTATTATGCTGAGCGAAATAAGTCAAACAGAGAAAGACATGTATCCTATGACCTCACTGATATGAGGAATTCTTAATCTCAGGAAACAAACTGAGGGTTGCTGGAGTGGGGGGTGGGGTGGGAGGGATGGGGTGACTGGGTGATGGACACTGGGGAGGGTATGTGTTCTGGTAAGCGCTGTGAATTGTGCAAGACTGTTGAATCTCAGATCTGTACCTCTGAAACAAATAATGCAATATATGTTAAGAAAGAAAAAAAGAAGAAGAAGAATGTAGCAGGAGGGGAAGAATGAAGGGGGGGAAATCGGAGGGGGAGAAGAACCATGAGAGACGATGGACTCTGAAAAACAAACTGAGGGTTCTAGAGGGGAGGGGGTTGGGAGGATGGGTTAGCCTGGTGATGGGTATTGAGGAGGGCACGTTCTGCATGGAGCACTGGGTGTTATGCACAAACAATGAATCATGGAACACTAAATCTAAAACTAATGATGTAATGTATGGGGATTAACAATACAATAAAAAAATTTTAAAAAAAAAAATAGCTTAGAAACAAAACAAAAAACCCAAACTAAAACATTTTGTGTATTTTCTCTTCCTAAAAGACTACATCTTATGACTGATTCCTGATCACACTAGAATACGCTCGCTTCTGCTTCTTTTTTTCTTCCCTTGCTGCTTCAGGTTCTGAATTAATTCATTCAACAAATATTTGAGCACCTTCTATGAGGCAGCTATCTCTGAGCACTTGAAACTCATTTGCAAACAAAAATACAAAAATCTCTGATACCATGGAACTCTATTAAAATAAACAAAATGAAAAAAAAAACCACACCCCTAAATAAAATGAAAGATTTCTGAGCCATTGGCAAAAAGAGGTTGAAGATACTTCCAGGGTGACATTTCAAAAAAAGTCCTTAGCTCTTGATACATATAAGCAAGTACTATTTTTAATGTCAATATTTGCTTTTTCAATTAGTTGATGTAGGAGGATATACATTGTAGTCTTGGTAACAAATCTTTATTGAGGAAAAATAGGCCATCTTTCAGTAACTTTTATTCTTCATCATTGACCATTAATATTATATAACATAATCCAACAAATAGTTCGGGGAAATTTAAGACTGTACACGTGACTAAGAAAATGTCCCCTAAATAAACAAGTCTATGTGTTCATAACTCTCTAGGTCTGGCTGGCTCACCTTACTCTATGGCATCAGTAATCATTTCAGCCTCTGTGGCAATTAGTGCTACTTACAGTACCTGAGCTATAAAAATAAGATTCCATTAGAGCAAAGTTCACAGATATTGTTTTAATCCAGCTATCCACATTATAATCTAAAACAGTAAATGTCTGCTTCTCACATAACTGTTTTGGACTTGTAATTCAGTATATTTTACGAAACAGAATTGTGTCTGAAATAGCATTATAATGCTAAATATCTGCTTAAAGAATAATAAAAAAATTTAGCCATCTAGTATATTCAGTATTCAGAGATTTAAGATCACACAGAAAACCACATCTAGAGGAGTTACTGAATGAGTCACTTTTCTTCTGAGCATGTTGGCATTGGATAGACAGTCAGCATTCAGGTCTTACACATTTTAGGCACTCATCCAATTTACATATAATGTAATGCATATAAAAGGAAAAACAAAGTCCAAAACAAATTCCTGACTTAGAATGGATATATAGCATTGATTAGTATTTTAAAATAACTAGAGAAATATGTTTTTGTTAGTTTCATTAGTACCTACATTTAAACAAGTTTATTCCATTGGAAAGTATGTTTGTTTCTCAATAGGAGTCAATTTATATTATGCAAATCTTAAGTAATTTTTACTGCTTACCATTATAGGCACATAATAGAATCATACTACCAGTTAATATTTTCTTCCACATGAGATTAGTTAGGCTATGAATGTTAACTCCTCGAAAACAACATCAATTTATCTAGCTGTTGATTAAAAGAAATAATAAGCGACAGCATCTCTTTTATGGACAAAGCTGCACATGTAAGTAAAGCATTTTAAACATTTTGGATGCTATTTTAAAGCAATTAAAGGATTGAGAAAAATAAAATGCATTCATTAAAGTCACATAACATACTAAAAAAAAAGGAATTCTGTGCTTGACTATTAAAAGGAACTTCCATAATACTTTTCTTAAAAATATTTATAAAGCACTTCTGCTATGATTCTTTTTTGTTTTGAAACAAATAATGCAATGCATAAACCACAGTAAACTCTGCAGGATGCATAATGCTATCTATTGTTAAAGAAAAATCTATACATTATACTTATGTAAATCCCACTTGATCATGCCAGTAATTAAGAGAAACACACTGATTATTGTCACATATTAGAGATATAGAGCATAGGAAAAATAATTTACAAATAAAACTGTTCAAATTTGATTAATATTAAGCCATCTTATAAAAGTTTCAGAAAATATCAGCTTGATTCTCTTTTTATTAGTTCCAAAGGTGCCTCAAAACATGTGCTAAGGTGAAACGATGATTAACTTTCCACAGGGTCGATGGAGGGAAGTTGGAGCACAGGGAGAGTGTGGGGAAGTGAAACTAAATTAAAACTAAATTAGCAGCTCTCCTTTTATAATCATTGGAGATGGTCAGGGTTTTGGGGGACAGTGGGGAAATTATAAGGAATAGAACTCCGAAACTAGCAATATTAGAGCTGAGGAGTCAGGGGAACTTTGGACCTTGATTTTTTTCTTCTATCCTGGTCACTTCATCTGAAACCTCTAAGGACCATCTATAAAATAAATTCTCTTTTTTCTTGGATAGCCTGCAGTCTAAAAAAAAATACTGATAAATGACGCTGAATTACTGCACAAGCATAACTGCTACATGGTTATATCACAATAATACTTATACTATTTATGATAGTCTGCCATTTCTCCAAACCACTAAATTTCTTGGAATATGTCATTGTGATCAAAGGTGTGCCATTATATGTCAGAATTTAAGTTCATCTATTGATTAAAGATTTCCTCATTCCTTCCTTCCCTTCTTCCCTCCTTTCCTTTCTTAAATTAACAATATCTCCTTAGATAGCCTGCCAGGATACAGTGCTCCAAATATATTAACTGTGGCTTGGCAGATCCATTCTATAAAACCAACTGTTTTATATGCTTTGTGCATTTGCAAAATGGGTCTAGCCAGTAGAAGTGAATATATTCAGTGCAGACAACTTAACTGGATCATTTAACCCATTAATTTGAGTCTTTAAGTCTGATGCTATACCAGTCTTATCAATTGGACAATTATTCACGTATCAATTCCTGTTGCTTGTGAGCTACACTCAGATTATTCAGGAGTGCATTTATTTGATTAGTATATTCCTACGTAGAGACCCAACTTCAGCGATGATCACAGCTGTTGACTTGTTTTAATAATACATTTGTTTTCAAAATATACAAATCTGGGTTTATTGGTTCTACATGGCTGTTTTACTTTCATCAAATCCCCATTTTAAAATGTGTATTATCTGCTCACATATTTCTGTTTTGCAACCCTCTTGTCATCCCACATTCCACTACCCAATTTCACACACAAAAAAATCTTGCCAAGCATTTCAAAGAACTCAATTCCTAACTTGGAGTAATTCCAGCAGACAACCATAGGGATGTGTCTATAGAATGCCAAAAAAGATCTTATCAATTGTGTCAGAAATATAGTCATTCATCCACATATTTTGTCTACATCATACCAAACATGTTTAATGAATTCTGTTAATTGACTAAAAACCAGACAGATTTGCCTTGACATTATTTAGACATGGTTCCAAATAATAAAAAGAATGGCAATAAACACCCTCAAATAATATATTCAGACTGACACAGATTCTAACCTTAAAGTGACTCCCATTGGCCAACGTGGAACAGAATCTTTATGATATGGTTGAAATTTGGATTCTAAAAATGCCAAGGATCCACAAAATTTTTATCATCCTCCAGCTGATTTCAAAACTAGATCACAGAAGTACTAGATACCCAATGAACCAGAAGAATTAAATGTTGTTCACTGCATTTGAGTTCAAAACTGACCAATTTATGCTGGGCAATTTACTGATGACAATGACTATTTATGACTGTGGATATCCATTTTAATTAGGTTATTGCTTAAGGATCATAATTGGCCTGGAATCTTCTGGAAAATTTGTAGACTATATAAAGTTACAGAAAATTGTGAAAAAGTTGCATGCTTTAAAAACTTAGTATTTCCATCAAGCTTGTGGTTGAAAAAGAGTATGAAGACAATCATAAGTGGATGTTTTTAACACAGTTTCTTGATAGTTACAGTATTTTTTCTTCTCTAGTTGCCCTCCCTTCAAAGTTGGTCAATTGTTTTTCCGGGTTTTTTTTCACCTCACATTCAGTACAAGGAGGCATTTGCAATTTCTGTCAAACAATACAGAAAAGACAATTAGAATAGTTAAAATAAATATATGTTTAAGGTAAAAATTAAAATCTTAAAAACAGTAATATAAATTTTTATATCTCAACAAATACAGAAAATGAATGCTAGACCAAAATAAAATAAATGTAAATGTGTTAATACTTCTATTTCATGGAAGTACATAAAATATTATTTATAAATGGTGGATATTACAAAAACTATTTTGAGAAGACTTTAGCTAAACCATTCAACTCTGATTAATCTAACCTAAAAGTTTGGAAATGTTGTGTTAAGTGAAATGATCCCTAAGAATTGCTATGATAGAATATTTTTGGTCAAATATAGAACAGTACAGAAGGAAGTTCAGAATTAAGTTCCTGAATTGTGTTTGTTGTTTGTTTTTGTTGGGGATATGTACTTCTTTCTATCTCCTCTGTTTCCCCAAATGCTCTTTTTTATTTTTTTTGTTCCATAAGGAATAGATGTATGTTTTTTGTTATCCATTTATTTTTGTTTTGTTTCTTGGTTGTGTGTGTGTGTGGGTGGGTGGGGGGGATGTACCTCCCTCACCCTTGTTCTGAGGACCTCAGATGATTGAACCAAAAACTTAGTGGCTGGCACAGTGGTCATGGAAAGTCCAGAGGCACTAGGGGAAGGAAGTATCTTGTATCAGTCAATACAACATCCCTGCTTCAGCTAGAGAAAAATCACTGGACCCAAAGGATTCAAGTTCTTTCTGACAAAATCAAAACAAACAAACAAATAAAATACCTTTGGGGCAGTCACTGGCTCTTTAGTGGTATTGATTAGGGGAATGTTTTTGTGCTTTGTTGAGCAGGTCCTGCCATCTTGTAAAACCTGCAAATGAAAATAGATCATTGTAGTTAAATTAAATGAAGGAGGGGATAGAAAAATTCCCTTGAATTCTTCCCACTGAGAAACTTCCTTCACTTTGATGCAAGCTGAAAGGGCAAGCTAGGGACAAAATAAAATCACCACATCCTGAGTGGGAGCCAAAGGAGAGATCAAACACTCACAGGTGGTTTGGGGATCTTAGTGGTGCCTATGAAAACCAGCTACTACAACAAAATTCCATTCCAATGGAAAGTTCTTTCTTTGCAAAAGCAGTTCAACTGAAGTAAAGAATTATAAAACTACTGTATCTGTGATGCATCTGGACTCTTAAGACTTAAATATGTCAGTGGTCCCTACAGGGGCAGGAAGATCAATATTGCAAGCCCCAAAGCAATTTAAACAGTATAATCATCAATCTGTCTAGCAAAAACTCATCGGTACCTTAAAAAAGATTACATTTTGGAAAATAAGATCTTATATTTTACTAACCAGGAATTCTCATCTTTATTAGCTTCAACAGTTTTGAAGAATTGCTGGCAGTGTATTCCAATTGGGCTTCATTTCCATTTTAACCAAGGTTAAAATATTGACCTTCCCTTCCTTCCCTTTCTCCCATGCTCTCTCCTTCTCTCTCTCCCTCCTTTTCTTTCTTCCTTCCTTGTCTGCTTCTCTTCTCTTCTCCCTTTCCATACTGTCTCTCATTCTACCTCCCTCCCTTTTTTCCTTCCTCTTTATTTTTTTTAAAGATTTTATTCATTTATTTGAGAGAGAGAGAGCAACGAGAGAGTGAGAGAGAGAGCACAAGTGGGGTGAGGGGCAGGGGGAGAAGCAGGCTTTCTGCTGAGCAGGGAGCCCAATGCGGGGCTCAATCCCAGGACTCTTGGATCCTGACCTGAGCCGAAGGCAGACGCCTAACTGACTGAGCTACCCAGGCGTCCCTTCTTCCTCTTTATTTTAAAAACATTTTCAAAGTAACTACAAAAACTGCTTATTGTAAGAATATGCTTCTTTTTTGGGGGGAGTGATTTCTTCTAATCCTTTCCATGTGCACAACAGAGCCTAGGAGTCGAAGAGTCCATGGCCACTGGGTAGCTCTGAACTTAAACAAGTCCGTTTGTTTCCTTGGGATCTTACAGCGGGGAGGAGACCTACGTTGCCTTCAAATCCCAACATCCTATAAATTCTACAAGTAGATGACAACTAGAAAGGTTCTATAGGAGACTTAACCTGGTCCAATTCAGATTTTAGAGCAAAGTTATTTTTATATGCTTCCTATTCTCACACTGTATTGCTCTTAATACAGTGAATACACACTATGCTCCTTTACCATTCCATGCCTATATGTATGCCAGCCACCTCACCTTCACCAAAGTCTCTCTTCATTGTGACATCCTGACAACCAGCTACTCATTCCTTCCCTAGGATGCCATTTCCACCACTAGATGCACTCAGTCATACTTGTCTGCTCTAAAGGTACAATGCATATAAAAACTGTATCGCTTAACAATGTTTTTATATGTATAAGCATGCCTAGCTCCTCAATATATTGTAAGTTCCTTGAAGTTAGAGGTAACATTTGTCAGCTGTATATCCCAGCTTGATGCCAACAGATAACAAGGGGCCAATATGAAATCTCTGAATAAATAATAATGAAAATATTGGCTACAAAATTCATTGGCTATGAAAATATTTTAGTCCTTCAGAATTTTAATAAATGCCTGATTTTTTTCATATGATCAGATTTAGGTTTATTTGATTGAGACTCCAAAATGGTTACACAGAGCCCCTTTTTCTATATAAGCCTACGTTATAATAGCAAAGTAAGATAACAACTATAATAATAGAAATCTCAAAACCTTGACTACCTTATTCCAAAGAATTTTAGATAGAGGCACAGAGGAATCTTGTACACAAGCTAAGAAATGTGTTTGTTTTTATGTTCTATGGGTTCAAATTAGACCTGGAATCTAAAATTTCTCTAGAATAGTATAATTATTCTACTTTTGTTGTGGTAATACAGCTGGCTTGTGTTTTTACTATGCTGGCATTCAGCCTTTGAAAAATTAACAAATAATTGTATGAAATCAAGCTCAGAAAACATGATCAATGCAGAAAGTACCTTGCAAAGTATAAGCTTTCCCAAAATATATTTTAGGATAATGGCATTTGTAGGTCATACATGTTTTGGGGAAAAGTTTATTTGAATATTAAACAGTTGTATTTAAAGTAGTTCTTCTCAAAGCCTTTAGCATGTAATTTCTTAAAGTTGTGGTCTTAAATGACTTGTTCACAAAATGACATAAGGTGATTGTTAAAACATAACACTCCTAGGTGGTAATTCAGTCCTAGACTATGGGGCTTGCATTTTTATTTTTAATCAGCACTCCAACAATTCAAATGCACAGTCAAATTTGAAATGCACTTCTTCATAATGCACAAATGCATTACAAATCTCTTAGAAGGACATATAACAATTTCCCAATTCTATTTGACCTCAAAACCCTGTCTTGTGTGGTGCTTCACTTGGGGTCATTCTCATGAGGAAGATACTATAGGATTTGCAGTGGAGTTTTTTCTTTCATTAATGCAAGCACAGCCGACTATTTCAGACAAGCTTTTGATCATCTGAACAATGAAAACTTATTAAACTTCAACATTAAATAAAATTTTATGTGGCTGAAAGATAGCTTAAACCTTTTTTGATATTTTGATCTTATAATGAACACTACCTTTAAATTTATTTTTTTCTGTGCCTCACAGGCACTGTAGAAATTTCATGAGCTGACGTTCATAAAATTCTTAGTGTTTCTCAGAGAGGCAACAGATATAAGAGCAACATAATTATCACTTGCAGGTATCATGACTTAATAAGCATCTTATCAACTTTGTAGCTATTGATAAAGTGGGCATTCACTTGGTGAAAACATAAAAGGGAAGTTTCTTCATGGAACCCTCTCACTTGGCTGCCAACATCACCCAGATTGCCAAAAATTCCAGACAAATGTACTTAAGACAAAAAAAAAAAAAAAAAAAAAAAAGACACATTAGGTAATTTTGCCTAATGGTTAAAATGCTTGGAGTAAAATAGACTTTGGTTTGAGTTTTAGCTCTGATGTCTATTCATTGGTTGTCTTGATAAAATAATTTGATAAGTTACTTATTTCTGGGCCTCAGGTCATTGGCTGTAAAATGGAGCTAATTCACAGAATTATTTTGAGGACAAAATGAGAAAATATACAAAAATATTCAGTATAAATACTAACAAAATAAACATTCTCCCCTTTCTCCCTCTTCTACCTTCATACTAGTATTAGCATCGTTAATGATTATACACCAACAATTATGGTGAGTTGCCACTGACATTACACATGACATATGGGGCAGAGTCAACAGTCACATAATTCCCATGCACAGAAGCAGAAGAGGGAAGGGGGAGAGAAAAGGAAATGGAGACATGAGTGCTGATTTGAAGGGAAGCAAAATCACTTAGGACCAATACTTCTCTTCTGACACTATAGATAAAATAACGACAATTAATAATCATTAACTAATAATTAATAAAATTAAAAATAATTAATAATTATTAAATTATTATTATTAAAATAATAATACAGTTAACACAATGTTCTTTGTTGGGAGGAAAAAAGACGAGAGGGGCGCCTGGGTGACTCAGTTAAGTGTCTGACTCTTGGTTTCAACTCAGGTCATGATCTCAGGAGTGGTGAGTCAGAACCCTGCATTTGGGCTCCACGCTTGGGGGGGGGGGGGGGGAGTCTGCTTGAAAGATTCTGGGCTCCATGCTCGGGGGTGGGGGGAGTCTGCTTGAAAGATTCTCTCCCTCTGCCCCTCCCAACACTTGCACGTGGGCGTGAGCAACTAACACACTCTCTCTCTCTAATAAATAAATAAATCTTTTTAAAGAAAAGAGAAAATAGAAGTTTCAAGGTTATGCAAAATGATGTTGATATATTTAAAGATTTATCCAATAAAACACAGGCTTGAGAATGCTACTGGCCAACTCCTTAATTTTACTCTTGTGAAACCAGGAGCAGGACCTAGTTAAAACTTGCCAGACTCCTGACCCGTGGAAAATGAGAGATAATTAGTGTCTCTTAAGGCCATTCACTCCATGACAGTTTGTAACTGAAAACTAATACAGATATTATGGCAGAAGACCTATATGTCATATCATGTGAGCCTAAGTATCTTATTATTGTGTTGCTTTACCTTTGTTTTGATAATTTAACTATAGTTGATGTATTGGTTCCACACTTTGTGAAGGTAGATGGTAGTTAAATTATAAATAAAAACTCTTTCGGGGGTGATAATTTAAAAATAATTGTGTGAACACAATATACAGATGTCTTTTTAAAATGTAATAATAACATATATTGCATTATTTGTTCCAGAGGTACAGATCTGAGATTCAACAGTCTTGCACAATTCACAGCGCTTACCAGAACACATACCCTCCCCAGTGTTAAGAAAGAAAAGAAGAAGAAGAATGTAGCAGGAGGGGAAGAATGAAGGGGGGGAAATCGGAGGGGGAGAAGAACCATGAGAGATGATGGACTCTGAAAAACAAACTGAGGGTTCTAGAGGGGAGGGGGGTGGGAGGATGGGTTAGCCTGGTGATGGGTATTGAGGAGGGCACGTTCCGCATGGAGCACTGGGTGTTATGCACAAACAATGAATCATGGAACACTATATCTAAAACTAATGATGTAATGTATGGGGATTAACATAACAATAAAAAATTAAAAAAAAAAAAATAAAATGTAATAATAACAGATAATCTCTTTCCCAATTTTTTCTCCCAATGACTTTGTTGCTATTAATACTGCTGGCTCTTTCATGGTCTTAAAATTCTCTGTTTAATAACCCTTCTCTCTTGACATTTTATTATCTAATCTCTTTGTCCCCTTCATCGCAAGCCCTCATATTTACACATGAGGAGAACAACAGCTGTATAATGTTCTCAAGGCCACAAAGGTATTGTCGCTGCAAATAAAACCCATGTCCACCTTGCAGTGAATTTGGGATCTTTCCGAGATTCCATACTACTTTTTCTCACATTCTTATTTAACTTTGTAATGTCTTATATTTTAATTGTCATGTTACATTTTACAGTTTTAGCTAAGGACACAATTTTTAACAACAAAATAGTTCCTCCTATACTTTTGAAGCATTTAACAAAGATAACTTAGTAAATAGTAGGTACACATCGGGGCCTGATGAATCAATGAGATGTATTATCCAGAAAAGAAGAAAATATGACGCTTGGATAGTTAGGGTGACTAGGGATTTCTTCATGAAGGAAGCCACAGGAATTCATCCCTGAGTAATGGGTAGAGTTGTTTGTGACAGAGTCAGTAGGAGGAAGGAGAAGTTACAGTGTTATGGTGGGAGAACACATCAAAGGTAACAGTGTTGAGGCCAGCTGAGACAGTTACTACTGAGAGATAACTAGAATAGGGACAGTTCATGGAAGGGCTGTAGGCCAAGCAGTGATATGTATACTCAATTTTGCAATTATGAAGAGATAGGTACACTAAATATCCTGCAATGATATGCCTACAGTCTAAGGAAGTTTACAAGTTAATGCTTTCTCTATGTTGGAATCTAAAGAGATTCATTAGTAAATCTTAAAAAAAAAAAAAAAAGAAAACAAAAAGAAAGAGAAAAGAAAAGAAAAAGGGACGCCTGGGTGGCTCAGTCAGTTAAGCATCCACCTTTGGCTCAGTCATGATCTCAGGGTCCTGGATCGAGTCCCACATCGGGCTCCCTGCTCAGCGGGGAGCCTGCTTTTCCCTCTGCCTGCCACTCCTCCTGCTTGTGTGCACGCTCTCTCTCTCTCAGACAAATAAGTAAATAAATCTTAAAAAAAAAAAAGAGAGATTCATTAGTAGGGCTTTAAAGTGATCAGTCCATATAACACTTGCTTAAAAACGCCATCCTTCTCTCAGGTCATGATCTCATGGGTCATGAGACTGAGTCCCACGCTGACGTTGGGTTCTGCACTCAATGGGGAGTTTGCGTGAAGATTCTAGCCCTCTGCCCCTCCCCCCACTCATGCACGTGCGCACTCTCTCTCAAATAAATAGATCTTTAAAAAACAAACAGCCAAACCAAACCAAACCAAACCAAAACAAAACAAAACCCTCCATGCCTCAGCAGAACCTTTTTTCCTTCCGTAAAAGTTCCAGAATCTATGCCATTTTTATAAGCACTTGTCTTTCATTTGCACTATTCTGGAGACCCCCAGGACTCATCAGGGCAGCTCCCTTTTCCTTCTCTCACCAGGCTGACAGAAAGTTGAAACTTGGCTACATTTTTCAGAAGTTAGGTTTAAATACTCAAATATCTGGAGTTGGAGTTTCAGAACTTATGTCACAAGTCCCTTACTAATAAATTAAATTATGCAACTGAAAGAACAATAACAAAAAATTCCTTATTCAAATGATTTGCATTTTGTGTCTGAAACTTCTACACTACATGTCATCAAAACATGTTTAATTTCTCATCACAACTCAACTCAAGAGATAGTAAATCTTGAGACTTTTCCCTTCATAGGCATTGGCCAGAATCTAAGAAAAGCAACAACAAGAACAATACAATATAGTTTAATTGCTACATATAGATTCAGGAAAGGTCCTTGCTTGAGGATTATGTTATCTTGGCTCGCAAAATTGGGAAACTTGCAGATGAGAGCAGCCGACAGTCTTTCCATGGGTAAGTCTGTAAACCATTTTTTATTAAAATAATTCAGTATGTTAGACTCTAATCCCCTCTGTCTTTCGGAGATCATGGGGTTTATCCCTTTATTTCCTTCCTAGATTATTGAACTAAACTATCCAATTCTCTCTAACCTTGTTTTCTCCAATCCATCTGCCACTCAGCCTCTAGAAATGTCTTCCTAATATATATTCCATCATGCCAACTTACTGCACAAAAAAATCAATCAAATCAAAACAAATTAGAAAAATACCCCCCATACACAAATTTGTGATTTCCCATTGCTTATAAAGTACAGAAGACTGGGTAGATTGATGGGATGAGAGATTTGGAGACTGTTTTCTTAAACAAGTGAGATGTGATATAGGAGCATGGCCTTCACACTCACCTTCATGAACTACAGCAAAGCCTCAGAAGACAAATGTTTGGGCATTAAGAGAAGGAGTCTCTGCTGTCACCTACTCAGGCTTATAGATTTTCTTTTTATTACTGTTGTTAAATACATACACATATACAGAACTTTTTGTCACACTGATTTTTTCTTTTTTTTTTTTTTTTTGCCTCATTCCCCAATACTACCTAGAATAATTATTGACTTTCATTCTTTTAATTCTTTCTGGTACAACCTGGAACGGAACTGTCAATCTTGGAAAGAAGTGAAAAGTGCTATTTTATACAAGAGATGTTATGACTAAACAGCATAAGGTAGTGGTTTAACCTGTAGGCTAAGAAGTTTGTCTTAACCAATGTTCAAATCTTTAAATCTATGGCTTACTAGCTTCATGGTCTTCGACAAGTGATTCATTTTTTTCTCGATCTAAACATCCATATTTGTAAAATGTAGAACAATATTATTTTATAAATGATTGTAAGGATTACATAAGAGAATGATTTAAAGCACTTAGCTCAGGGCCTCTTACTACTAAGATCTCAATGTATTGTAGTAGCAATGATGATAATGAAGATAATAGCGAATTTGTAAGCCACCTAGAACAAAGTACCTGATACATATGAGATACTCAATAAATCATACCTATTGTTATATCATAGCAGACTCCCTGATACTGTTTGCATCAAATAATTATTTACATAATGATATATGTGCTCACACAGTTTGGAAGGAAAAGTAGTTCTACGTGAACTTTTTCAGATGCATTTGTATTAATACAATGCCATTCTCATGTCATTGAAGAAAAATGATATGATCTAATTACACTCAAAAATTATGTCATCATTACAATCGTAAGCTATTTTTTTCTGTCAAACAAGGAAACAAACAAAAATTATACATTTACTGTTGGCTCCAGCATGATGAAATTGGCCTTCTCTCTCTCTCTCTCTCTCTCTCTCTCTCTCAATCTCTGTATTTCTTTTTTACAATGCCGATGTGGAAATAAATTAATACAGATGTTTTGGAAAATATTTTAATAGGATAGATACAATGGTTTTTAAATATGTTCATGATCCAGTATATTTCACTTGGGATAGTGTCTCTCTGAAGAAAACGATCCACGTTAAAAAAAAAAAAAAAAAGAAGAAGAAGAAAACCTTTTCACTCAGAAGTATTAATTTGGGATTTGTATAACAGTAAAAAAGAAAACAAAATAATGGTTGAATGTAAGTAAGCTGGTTAATTAAATAATGATAAAATAATAAGATGAAATATTTTATAAGTCATTAAGACAACATCTGTGGGATATTTATTAATATGAAAAACACCTAAGCTAAAAACATATAATACAAAATTATACAGTTCAAATCACAGTGATGCATAAGAAGTGCCATGTAAAACAGACAGAAATAATCTTGATATCGACAAAACAATAAAGTTGGGGAGAACAAAAGAGAGAGTTTTGTTGCGCTTTAACATTTTTGTTGATTTCAAATAACACATAACACATGTTTATATGTCTGCCTTTCCAGCTCTGAAACTACTCATCTCTTTATCTATCCATTCTTCCACCGCCTCTCCCACTCCTGCCTTCTCTCCTTCCCTCCGTCTTCTTCTCCCTCTTACCCCGCCTTTCTTTCTTCTTTTTCTTCTTTCTTGGGAGACGTGGCTGTTCTGTCACTTTTCAATGAGCTACAACCATCTATAGAAGAACTGTTTATATATGGTTTCCCTATAGGAGAATATACATGTTCATTTAAAAATGTGATTTTAAGTTGGAACAGTGCCTACACACTTTAAGCTCTTCCTTATCAATTTGAATCTCAAATTTTCTTGAACAAAAGGGAAAAATTCAGATGTCATTTTCCTTCATGCATGTATGATTAAAAAATGCAACTTTACTTGTGGAAGAATGGATAGAGGTGTAACTCACTTTGGTGAATAACCAATTATGCAGAGTAACTACTTTCTGTTTTAAGAGAACAAAAATTTAAATAGTAATCTTGAGAATTTCATAAAATTGTGCAATCAAAGGCTAGCACAGGCCTTCAAAATATTCCATCTCAGTTAGGTAAAATTTAACCTGATTAGTAATATACGTATATCCAGAAACTCAAGTGATAAAATACAAAGACTGATGAGGAAAATATGCACAAGTTCAGCTGCTTCAATATTCAGCTCACCTATTCAATCATACAGGAGACCTAGGGCCTAGGTCTATAAATTATGAAATGGGATAAGCCATGAATACATTTTTATTGAAGTGATTATACTTATCTCTCACATACACACCAACATCACCAAAATAACCAGTTTGTTCCTGTGCTTTTGAGCAATGAACAGCTAGGTATTTGACAAAACGTTATATTATGGCCAAAGAGCAGGCAAAATAACAATAAAACCCGTGTAGTTGAGACAAGCTCAGCTAACTATCTTGGTACATGGAAAACACACAATCACAACATGGTGGGAAGACTATAATGCTGGGGCATCCTAGAATTATCAGGAATTTTTTTTTTTTTTTTAAGAGAGAGCGTGAATGGGGGGGAGGGCAGAGGGAGAGACAGTATCCTGTCTCAGGTCCAAGCAGACCTGACACAGGGCTCGATCCCACGACCCTGAGATCACAACCTGAGCTGAAATCGTGTTGGAGGCCCAACTGACTGAGCCACTCAGGCGTCCCAAGGACCTTCATTTTAATGTGGAAATACCAGGCTTTGGAGCCATATGTAAATGAATTTGAGTCCCAACTCTATCTCCCACATCTGTGATAATGGGGTAAGTTAATGAACATTGAGTTTCCTGTACTTTAGTATTTTATAAAAGAATAAAGTTAAACACCAATAATAAACATGAGGATTGTCAGCTTCAAATTTTGACACTGGAACAAATAAAGCAACAAACAAACACACTCAACTATATTACAACAGTGTTTCAGAAAAGAAAGACCATTTTAATACTAAAATATATATATAAAGGATCCAGAGTCAAAGGAAATTATTCTTGAGAGGCAGAGGGAGACAGAGAGATAGAGAGACGTTGATTGATTCATGGAAAATCCGCTAATATTTTATTTGACTCTTTATTCAATGTTCATTTTCTACATCTTTGAACTGTTGAAAACTTCATCACCGGCTAGCACTTGCCAGTGGAATGACGTTTGGAAAATACCAACTTAACCTCACTTTTTCCTCATTTGTAAATGTGGATAACAATGCTGACAGTCAAAAGTGACATCAGTGTGAAATGAGATAAAACAGGTAACTTGGCTAGGTGAATGGAGTGAAGAGTTAGGCCATCTCAGGTTAGAATTCCTTCAGCCCTTACTAGCTGTATGGAATTGGAAAAGTTACTTCATCTTCCTGAGGTTCTGATGCCTTATCTGTAAGGTAGGCAAAATAATACCTACCTGAGAGGGTTGTTGGAAGAGTTAGACTAAATTAAAATATAGAATGGTTTCTAATGGAGTATCTTGCACATAGTAGGTGCTCAATGAAGTTTAGTTTCTATCCTTCCTTTCCCATTCTCAGCTTCTGCCTCCTTCAATCAAAATGTCTCTCTTTTGCCAATAAATATTTGGATCCTATGAGAATGGAAACACTGATACTCTGTCATTTCAATTTCACAACCCAGGTATGAACACATTGACGCTGGTCATTAGAGAATCTTGATATTGCCAAAGGATTTGTTGCCGCCACCCCTCCCCCCAGGTCTGTGGTTCTTCCTGTCTGTCTCATCCTTTTCTGTTTATGATTTAACAGGGCAAGAGAAAAAATCTTATTAACCTACCGTTCATTATTCCTAAATAGCCTTAAACTTGGATGCCTTTATTCTTCCTGTTTTGTTTTGTTTTTCCCCTCCTCAATGCATCAGATCAATCTAACTAATTTAACTTAGGCATTTAGTTGTCTCAAAAGATTTTATTATAGGGGCGCCTGGGTGGCTCAGTCTGTTAAGCATCTGCCTTCGGCTCAGGTCGTGATCCCAGCGTCCTGGGATCGAACTCCGCAACGAGGCCCCACATCGGGCTCCCTGCTCAGCGGGAAGACTGCTTCTCCTTCTCCCTTTGAGCCTCCCCCACACTCACGCTCGCTCTCTCCTGTTCTCTCTCAAATAAATAAATAAAATCTTTTTTAAAAAAAGATTTTCATTATGATACAGGTACATCTTTAGCTTCAATGCAAATATCCCATTTAGAAATTATGAAAATAAAGTCATGTTTAGAATGACTCTTGTAAAAGGGCACTTTTAAGAGTTTAGCTAAATTTCCATAATATTGCTGCTTCAGCATCCATTTTGTGTGGCTAAGAGGTCTGCTGGAACTGACACTAGCCTCTCCTAGGAGGGCATGTCCTAGATAACAGCCAGCAGGGTCACAAGAAAGTGTAAATTCCTGATATGATTTCCCCAATGCCCCGGAGATAAGGCCTCTCCTGTCCACCACGCCCCCACCCCAACTTCTCCTTTTCTGTTCCTTAGCTAAGACTCTCCCTCCTCCCCCTTCCTTAGATCTTACCAAGACCCCTGCTCTTTCTGGTTTAAATTGACCAGTCAGGCCTAGCCAAGGACTCCTAAAGCACTCTACCCACCAACCCTAAGAAAACACATGTGCCTCAGGTCCCGCTGCTTCCCCTCTGCCTGTCCCCTGCCCTGCCCTGCCCTGCCCATGTTGCCCCAGTGAGCTATGCATTGCACTTCCTCCAAAACTTGTGACTAATGAAGTTCTTTATTTCACTTTCCCTTGCCTTGTGATCTTTCTTGAACCTTGGCTCACTATTTGGCACCCCAGGGCTCTACTTAATGTTCATTTAACAAAAGTCACAATGAGCCCTATGACTGATTTAGCAATCATTGGAAAGCCTATAAAAGGAAAATGGCTTCTTTTGCATTTTGTTTATTTTATTTATTTTTTAAATTTAATTTAATTTTATTATGTTATGTTAGTCACCATACAGTACATCATTAGTTTTTGATGTAGTGTTCCATGATTCACTGTTTTCATATAACACCCAGTGCTCCATGCAGTACGTGCCCTCCTTAATACCCATCACTGGGCTAATGCATCTCCCCGCCCCCCTCCCCTCTATAACCCTCAGTTTGTTTCTCAGAGTCCATCGTCTCTCATGGTTCGTATCCCCCTCCGATTTCCCCCCCTCTTCATTTTTCCCTTCCTTCTCCAAACGTCCTCCATGCTATTCCTTATGTTCCACCAATAAGTGAAACCATATGATAATTGTCTTCCTCTGCTTGACTTATTTCACTCAGCATAATCTCCTCCAGTCCCATCCATGTTAATGTAAAAGTTGGGTATTCATCCTTTCTGATGGCTGAGTAATATTCCATTGTATATATGGACCACATCTTCTTTATCTGTTGAAGGGCATCTCGGCTCTTTCCACATTTTGGCTATTGCAGACATTGCTGCTATGAACATTGGGGTGCATATGGCCCTTCTTTTCATTTTGTTTATTTTAAATTACCCTCTATTCCTTCTCTCGGAAATAATGAATAATAATTAAGAATTAAAGCGGATCGAATGATTTATCAGAAATCCATTTAAAGTCTTTAGCTTACATCTAATCCTGCTGACCACTATAACTTTGTTATTGGTATTAAACATTTGGTTCTACTTCACAAGGGAGATTAGTTATATCTCTTATGATCTTTCTCTAAAACACTGAAAGAACTCAAAATAATTAATGCAAAGGTGTAACTGGGCAACCTGAAATTCTACCAATAAAAAATATCTTTGGCAGGTACGTAAGTCCAGTTGATTCTGCATATTTAAATAAAATATGCGACAGGCTGGAGGCTGAAAAGAAGGATTTTTCAAATATTATAGAGAAAAAAATGGAATTAAGAAGCAGAGTTGCTTAAAAACATGAATACATTTTGGTTAAATTTTTCTGTGATGCCACTTTCCTGCACTAAATAAATTTGTCATCTTTATTACAGAATGATATTTAGTACTATATTTAGTACTGCATATGAAACAGTTAAGCTTTTGAAAACCACAGCCCTAATTTCATAATTTTGGATGTTTTAGAGAAATATTAATACGCATCTGCTAAATGAGCATTTTGCTTGGTCCTGAAGGAAATACCAATATTTTTATGGTTTCTGTCCTGAAATTGTTTATTATCTAATGCAAAATGAGAACTCTGTACAAATAAGCAACATGCAAAATGGACTGTAATACAGGATAAAATATATATATAAACCAAGCACTATGGGAACCAAGAGGAGAAAGCCATTCTGTGTTTTCAAGACAGGAGGAGTCAAAGAATTATTATTATTTCTTAAAGATTTTACCCATTTATTTGAGATACAGAGAGAGCGAGAGAGAGTGCGAGAGAACACAAGGGAGAGAGTGCGTGTACAAGTGGGGTTTGGGGAGGGGTAGAGGAAGAGGGAGAAGCAAACTCCCTGCTGAGCAGGGAGCCTGACATGGTGCTCGATCCCAGGACCCCGAGATCATGACCTGAGCTGAAGGCAGATGCTTAACTGACTGAGCCATCCAGGCACCCCAGGAGTCATTAATAAGTTAACCATTGTTATTACAGTTTCTATGCAACTTCTGATAAGAACTGACACTTAAGTTCACATTCTTGCAACTTTAAATTGATGCTATAGTAGGGTAACATGGAGATTTATATCTAATGTGCAAAGCAGAAACCCGTTCTGAAGACCTTATGGAACTATGTACCATGCTGTATTATCTGGAGGCATGTCTGTTCCTTCTTGAAGGAACCACCATAGGACAGTGACAATGCCTTGTATGAAGCCAACCTCTTCAGATGTCTGATGAAGTCTAGCCCAGAATGATAATGTTGTGTGGTCTCTAAGCCCAATTACAGCAGGGCATGCCTTGCTTAGAAAATTTTGTTAGTGCAGCATCTGCCAACAACTCATCAGGTCCATCAAATACTACACAATGAATACTGGGTATAATAGCAAACTAGGATTTCTTAAATCTCTGCCAAAATTGTTTTAGCATAAAAAAGCTGGCATCATTTTCTACTCACAGCTCTAGGATTTATTTTCTGCACATTTTCCCCTCTCATTTCCCTAGTCAATACTTGCTGTTAAATAAACTCCCTTTGGTCAGGGACTTGCAAGCAGATGTCATGGGAAGAAACAGAGCTTGTGCTCTCGATGCTAAAGAGAAGCTATTGTGTTTTTAATTTTCTCAGCACATTAAGAAAAATTAAATGTTTGCTATCTATAGGAGTCAGGAATATTGTGAAACACATTTACATTAGCATTAAGTCTTAATCTCTAAGTGAAAATTAAAATTGAATGCTCAATGTCTTTAATTCTTGATATGCCATTAAACAATATGAGACACATTTGCAAACTTCAGATAAATGGGATGGGGCAGGTACATCCTTTGCTTTCTCCATGTGTCTCCATTATTATCATTTAATATACCGAACTGATAGTCTAATATGCTGCTAAGCCGTTGGTGATCTACTTAAAGTTTTCTAAGTCTACTAAAAAAAATGGAGGGGGGGGCGGCAAAGAATCCAAAGGACATTTTCCTAGGTGACCCTTTCTGGCTTGCATTGGTCAGGAAATAGAATGAACCCACAAAGATATCTAAGAAAATGTATAATCTCTTATTCCAAGTTTGGGACCTTGACATTGAAAATATGGAGACCTCGGATATTAAAATTACGAAGCAGCTTTTTTAGAATGTACTAATAAGGATGTTGTAATATAACTGAATACTGTGTATTTAATTTAATATCATATATAATTATCATGACAAACCTGTAAGAAATCAACATCAAAGTTTCTCAAAATGTTTGCCAGGAAATATTGACAGAAAAAAATCTAGGTAGGTTATTAAAACAATACACATTCCTGGGCTGTGCCCCAGATCTACTGATTAATAATCTATGGGAGTGAAGCTTGACCATAAGCAGTTTTACCAGGTGACTTGGTAATTCATAGGCATGCAAAAGTTTGAAAATCATTGATCTACATTATATAGATAAGGGATCTAGATTATAAAATCACTTGCCAAAAGTGACATGTTAGGAAATAGGAAAGCTGGCATTCAAATCTAGGTTTTATGTAATTTCAAGGTTTTCTCTACTATATTGTTTAGTATCAGGTATACCAACAGGAGTCAAAATGCATCTCTTTTGCTATTTTTTACTAAGAGATTGCATGCAGTCCCATCAGCTCAATGAGGCTGCTGATGATCACAGAATCCTGGAATTTAAAGAGATGCTCACATGATAGTTCTTTTCCTTTTTCCTATTAGTGTTTCATTTTCCAAATACATCCAGAATAGTTGTTTTTCATTATTGTTTTAAAGATTTATTTGTTAGAGAGAGAGAGAGAGAGCGCATGGAGGGAAGGGGAGAAGGAGAGGGAGAGATAGTCCTAAGTAGACTCTGCATTGAACACGGAGCTTGATGCAGGGCTGGATCCCGTGACCCTGAGATCACGACCAAGTGTAAATCAAGAGTTGGATGCCCAACTGACTGTACCACCCAGGCGCCCCAGCTTTTCATTATTCAATCATAAAATATACTATGTCTTCCAGTGGCTAATTCTGTGTTCATATACTTTTCATTAAGAGTTCACTTTTATATTTGATTGAAATATTCTCCTTCTTATAGCTGTTTTCACCGGCAACGTCTGGTTCTGCCCTGGAGAGTAACAGTGCATTAAGACCGCTCCCTATTTCACATTATAGTTTTTTCTCTTTTGAGAAATTAATTAAAATATACAATTAAAAAATATTTATTGAGGTTTTAAGTGAAAGGCATAGCTTTGCATAAATGAATGGATAGTGATAATTACTGAGGACCTGCTATGTGCCCATGATAAACTAGGTGTTAAGCTGGACTATCTCACTGGAACCTTTAACAAGTTATATAAGGTAGGCAACATTTATCTCTTTGTCAGAGGAGGAAAATGAGCCTCAAAGGTGTTAAATAGTCATGGTTACACATCAGGTAACTGGTTGAAACAGAAATGAATCTGATCAACATTATATACTGAATTTCCTCTTGAGCCTTTCCTCCCAAGCTTTAGTAGATGCACTTCATTTGTCCCTGCTGAACTTAGCAGTGTCATTTCTAGAATGGGACATGCTTTATCAGTCTAGACTGGTAAGTAAAATCGGATAAAGGATTTCTCTTCCTTATTCTGGATATAGTATTATAATTACTTGAAATTAACACTGTAACTTCATGCAGTTGTTTTGCAAATGACATCACAGTTTGAGTTGGAGCATAGTCACTTGAAACTCTTTAATCTGTTACAAGATAAATATACAAAAATTAATCCCATCTAAATGCTAGCAATTAACAATCTGGAATGAAATTAAGAAAAAAACTCCATTCATAATAACATCAAAAGGAATTTAAAAATTAGGAATAAAGAAAACAAAGGAAGTGCAAGACTTGTACACTGAAAATCTACAAAATATTACTGAAGGAAATTTTAAAAGATATAAGTAAGTGGAGAGATAACCAATGTTTATAGATTGAGAGAGTCAATATTGTAAGATGACAATTCTCCCCAAATTGATCTATAGGTTCAATGCAAATTCTGTCAAAATCCCAACGGTTTTTTTTTTTTTATTGTAACTGAAAAGCTGAACCTAACATTAACAAGGAAATGGAAGATATTCAAAATAGCCAGAGCAATCTTGAAAACAACAACAAAGTAAGGGGACTTTAACTTTCCAATCTCAAACTTGCCATAAAGCTAAGTAATTGAGAAAGTATGGTACAGGCTTAAGGGTAGACATATAGATCAATGAAACAATTGAAAGTTAAGAAATGAATTCAGATTTGTAGTCAATTATTTTTGACAAACGTGCCAAAGCAATTCAATAGGGAAAGTATATTCATTACAACAAATTTTTTTTAAAGATTTTATTTATTTATTGGGGGGGGGGAGAGCATGAGCAGGGGGAAGGGGAGGTGCAGAGGGAGAAGCAGACTCCGCACTAAGCAGGGAGCCAGACCCAGGGGCTTGATCCCAGTACCCCAGGGGCTCCATACCAAGACCCCGGTATCCTGACCTGAGTAGAAGGCAGACATTTAACAGACTGAGCCACCCAGGTGCCCCTACAATAAATTGTTTTGAAGACTAAGCCAGCTGAGTATCAATATGCAAATAATAAAAATAGATCCTTATTTCACACCATGCAGAAAAACTAACTCAAAATGGGTAATAGATTTAAATGTAAGACATAAAACTAAAAATATTTTTTATAAGAAAATGTAGAAAAAAATCTTTATATTCTTGGATTGGGTAAATATTTTTTAGATAAACCAAAATCATGATCAAAAAAAGAAAAAATGATAAACTGGACTTTACTGAAATTAATAACTTTTGTGCTTTAAAATACACGATTTAAGATTACTGGTTTGCCCCCTGATATATAAATAGCTTGGAAGTTGCCACTTTTACCTCAAAACAAGAAAAAAACAAACTGATAATAATGTTTCTTAGATCTGTCAGAGAATTGAGGTCCCCAGACAAATCATCACCCCCAAAACTGGAGACAGGTAAATATACAGAATACAGACAAACTTACCTGAAGTAGAAAGCCCAGGGAGCCATTACCTTATAGGAACACTTAAAAGTGTGACATCTCAAAGGACTATGAAATGCCTCCCCTCCCCCACACCATAACAGCATATGAAATGTGATTACAATTAGAAGAACTGCAAAGTTCAGACTCTATTTAAGAAGAGTCTAGGGAAACCTGAAGACATCAGGGTGAGAAAGACAAGGAGATTAGCAGAAATTAAGGCCTCTGACATGTATAGACAAAGCAAACAGTAACCACAGTCTAATTCCTAGCCAGATAACCTCATACTAAAGTTCTATCTACTTCAGTTCCCATTACCCAGTACATCGTGTCTGGCTTTCATTAAAATTTGGCGGCACTGAATGGAGAATGATGTCATCATGGTGGTAGTATAGGTTCTTTCTGACTTCTATCCTCTTCACAAGAAGGCCAACTAGCAACTATCCATAGACAAGACACCGTTGTAAAAATCCCAGGTGAGGCTGAAGCATCCCCAGGACTACAGAGACTGAGGACAGCATTAGAAGATTAAGATGAGTAGCTGCACTCTGACCACATTTGCCCCTCCCAAGCCAGCACAGGGCTGCATCAAGAGGGCTCCCCAGGACTTACAGCTTCTGGGGGGGTTGCTAAAAAAAGAGCCCAATGTGAACATCCTGTTATCCCAGCATTGCAGGATGATTCCTGGGAGGCCCACTCAGGTCTTGCTTCACGGGAAATCACTGGTGTAGTATGTGGGGTTAGGGATAATATAGAAATGGAAAAGGGGGTGTAACTTATAGTAACCAGCCCTCAGGGCTTGGCAGATCATAAACCTGCATGCTGCAGAGCCTAAGCAGATTCCAACCAGCAGCTCTGCCCATCTACAATCCAAATTGTGTATAAAAAGAACATACCTCAACAAAATAAGGCCATATATAACAAGCCCACAGATAACAGCATACTCACTGGTGAGATTTTGAAAGCTATTTCTTTAAGATCAGGAACTAGACAAGGGTCAAGGGTGCCCACGGTCACAACTCCTATTAACATATTACTGGAAGTCTTAGCCAGAGCAATCAAGTGAGAAAAAGAAATAAAAAGCATCCAAATCAGAAAGGAAGAAGTAAATTGTAGGTGACATGAATAGAATCGTAGGTGACAACAGAAATCCTAAAGACTCCACCAAAAATTTGTGAAAACTAAAAAACAAATTCAGTAAAGTTGTGGGATAAAAAACCCACATATAAAAATCAGTAGTCTTTCTATACACTAACAATGAATTATCTGAAAAGAAAATAAGGAATTTAACGCAATCCCTACCAAAATACCATCAGCATTTTTCAGAGAGCTAGAACAAACAATCCTAAAATTTGTATGGAACCACAAAAGACCCTGAATAGCCAAAGCAATCTTGAAAAAGAAAAGCAAAGCTAGAGGCTATCACAATTCTGGACTTTAAGTTCTATTACAAAGCTGTATTGATCAAGACAGTATGGTATGGTACTGGCACAAAAACAGACACATAGATCAATTGAACAGATTAGAAAATCCAGAAATGGACCCTCAACTATAGGTCAACTAATCTTTGACAAAGCAGGAAAGAATATTCAATGGAAAAAAGACAGCCTTTTCTAAAATGGTGTTGGAAAAACTGGACAGCAACATTTAGAAGAATGGAAATGGACCACTTTCTTACACCATACACAAAAACAAATTCAAAATGGATGAAAGACCTAAATGTGAGACAGGAAACCATCAAAATCCTAGAGAAGAACACAGGCAGCAACCTTTTTGGCCTTGGCCATAGCAACTTCTTAGTAGACGCATCTCCAGAGGTAAGGGAAACAAAAGCAAAAATGAACTATGGGGACTTCAAGATAAAAATACTTCTGCACAGCAAGGGAAACAATCAACAAAACTAAAATGAAACCTTTGGAATGGGAGAAGATATTTGCAAATGACATACCTGACAAAGGGTTAGTATCCAAAATCTATAAAGAAGTTATCAAACTCAACAAATAATCCAGTTAAAAAATGGGCAGAAGATATGAACAGAAATTTCTCCAAAGAAGACATACAGATGGCTAACAGCCACATGAAAAGATGCTCAACATTACTCAACATCAGGGAAATAAAAATCAAAACTATGATGAGATACCATCTCACACCTGTCAGAATGGCTAAAATTAACAACACAGGGAACAACAGGTGTTGGTGAGGATGTGGAGAAAAGGGATCCCTCCTACACTGTTGGTGGGACTGCAAACTGGTGCAGCCACTCTGGAAAATAGTATGGAGTCTCCTCAAAAAGTTAACACTGGAATTGCCCTACAATCTAGCAATTTCACTACTAGGTAAATACCCAAAGTATACAAAAATACTGATTTGAAGGAATACATGCACCCGATGTTTATAGCAGCATTACAATAGCCAAATTATGGAAAGAGTCAAAATGTCCATCGATTCATGAATGGATAAAGAAAGTAGTGTGTATACACACACACATATATACATATACATGTATATACATACATACATACATACATATATACATATACATGTATATATACACACACATACATACATACATACAATGGAATATTACTCAGCCATAAAAAAGAATGAAATCTTGCCATTTGCAATGATGTGGATGGAACTAGAGGGTATTATGCTAAGCGAAATAAGTCAGTCAGAGAAAGACAAATACCGTATGATTTCACTCATATGTGGAATTTAAGAAACAAAACAGATGAACATTTTGGGGGGGGGAGAAGAGAGGCAAACCAGGAAACAGACTCTTAACTATGAAGAACAAACTGAGGGTTACTGGAGGGGAAGTGGGCAGGGGGATGGGTTAAATGGGTGATGGGTATCAAGGAGGGCACTTGTGATGAGCACTGAGTGTTGTATGTAAATGATGAATCACTAAATTCTATACCTGAAACAAATATTATACTGTATGTTAACTAACTGGAATTTAAACAAAAACTTGAAAAGAAAACATAACATGGGGGAAAAAAGGAAATAAGGAGTACAATCTCATTTATAATAGCATCTAAAACAATAAAATGATTTGGAAGAAATTTAACCAAGGATGTGACAGAGCTATACACTAAAACTATAAGATATTAATGAAAGAAATTGAAGAAGACAGAAATAAATTAAAGAATCTTTCTGTTTTCTTGGAATGGAAGAATGAATATTGTTAAAATTTCCATACAACCTATAGCCATTGATAGATTTGATGCAATTCCTATCAAGATTCCAATGGCATTTTTTACAGAAAAAAGGAGAAACCATCCTAAAATTCATATGAAACCACAAAAGATACCTAATAGCCAAAGCTATCTTGAGAAACAAGAACAAAGCTGAAGACATGACACTTTCTGATTTCAAACTCTATTATGATAATAAAACCACTCACAAAAATTTCACACCATTCACAAAAATTAACTTGAAACAGATTCAAGATTTAAATGTAAGCCCTGACCATAAAACCCCTAGAAGAAAACAAAGTGAAAAAAACTTTGACATTTGCCTTGGCAATGATTTCATGGATATCACATCAAAAGCACAAGCAACAAAAGCAAAAATTAACAAGGGGAACGACATCAAACTATAAAAAGCTCTGCACAGCAAAAGAACAACCAACAAACAAATGAAGAGGCAGCTTATGGAGTGGGAGGAAATATTTTCAAAGCAGTTACCTGATAAGTGGTTAAAATCCAAAATATATAAGGAACTTGTACAAGTCAATAGTAAAAAACAAGTAATTTTGATAGAAATAGACTAATCCACTATTACAGATAGAGACCACATGCAACACTCTCTGTCAATAACTGATAGATCACACAGACAGAAGAATCTGTAAGAATATGGTTGATCTGAACAACATCATAAATTAACTGGCTCTAATTAACATCTATAGAATATTCCATCAAACAAGAGAGAAATACACCTTCTTCTTAAGGTCACATGGAATATTCACCAAGGTAGACTGCATTCTGGTCCATAAAACACATCTAAACAAATGTAAAGTATGCCATCAGACTGTCATGGAATAAAACTAGAAGTCATTTACAGAAAGATAACTAGTTGTTAAACAGAACTCTATGCACTCTTGCTCAATTATTCTGTAAATCTAAAACTGCACTAAAAAAAGTCTGTTACAAAGACACCATTAAAAAAATGAAAAGATAAGAAACACACTGAAAGAAATATTTTCAAATCATATATCTGGCAAAGGATTTATATCCAGAATATATAAGGAATCTTACTACTCAACATTAAGAAGACAAATAACCCAACCAAAATATGGGGAAAATATCTGAATAGATATTTCACTGAAGAAAATATATGAATTGCTAGTAAGTACATGAAAATGTGTTCAATATTATTAACCATTAGGGAACTAACGAGTAAATTTGCAATGAAATCTGACTTCAGACTCACTAGAATTTGCCTTTGAAGCAAAAATTCAGACAATAAAAAATAGTGACAAATATGTGGAGAAATTAGAATTCTATACATTGTTGATTAGGTTATAAATGCAAACACTGCATCTACAGTGCTGACACTTTGGAAAACCATTTGTTTCTTAAAGTCAAAAAAAATTTTATCATATCCCATTCCATTTCTAGGTATCTACTCAAGAGAAATTAAAACATATGTCCACACAATGATGTTTATGTGAATGTTCACAGTGTCATTATTCACAATAACCAAAAAGTAGAAACCGTCCAAAAGGTATCAACTAATGAGTGGATAAAGAAAATGTGGTATAGTCACATAACGGATCCTATTCAGCAATAACTACAACTATATGTTACAACATGGATGAGCCTCAAAATCATTACACTATGTGAAGGAAGTGAGATGCAAAATACTACATATTATATGATGAACATATAAAATTTATAAAAAGGCAAACCTATACAGATAGAAACTAGGTTAATGTCTGTCTGGGCTGAGGTTGAGAATAGAGATTAACTGTAAAAAGGCATGGGGATCTTACCAGGGTGATGGAAATGTTCTAAAGCTTGACTGTGGTAATAGTTGCACAACTCAATAAATTTCATGAATAACTGAAATATATTCTTAAAAATGTGTGGTTTTGGGGGCACCTGGGTGGTTCAGTTGATTAAGCATCTGACTTGTAGTTTCAGCTCAGGTTATGATCTCATGGGTTATGAATGAGAAGGGCTCCTTGCTCAGTAGGCAGTGTGCTTGAAGAATCTCTCCCTCTGCCCTTCCCCCCACTCACACATGTATGCTCCCTCTCTCTAAAATAAATAAATCTTTAAAAAAAATGTGTGTTTTTTTGGTATGCAAAGTACACCTAATCAAAGTTTTTTTAAACTACTTTTTTTTACAAATAAATTAGCTCTAATGTACATTTTTGTTCATTCTAGTTATTAAAAGAACATGAACCTCTTCTGCTTAGAAGTAAATGGACAAAAATTAAGTTAAAATTCTTCCTCTGGTACTTTATTTTATCTGAGAACAACAATACAATTGCTTTTATTAATTAACATGAAAATCGGGGTCCATATTAGACTTTTATCTTTACTTCTGCATCTTCACTTGATCACAAAGTCCTATGGATTTCTCAGTTTGATATTATGTTGATTTCTTTCTCTCAACCATTTCTGTTACTGGCTTCGTTCAGGTCCCTATTTTATGATACTTTTATTATTTTTAAAATGTCCTCATTTGGTAGTTTCTAGGTTTTTGAATTTCATGGAGTAGAAAAAGAAATTTTAAAAAAAGAAATGGGAATAAAACTGCCAACTATAATTTTGCCAAGTAAGGCCAGTAATATCAAAACTTACCTTAACAACTACCATCTACTTTCATTGTACAAAACTTAAGTTGCACTGATTAATTTGATTAAAGAAAACTCTTTCATAAAATGCAGATACCAATTATTTGAAAATACACCCAAAGCATGCAGAATACAAATATGGAAAAGTGATTGCATTAGTCAGTGTACTCCAGAGAAAAAAAATTAATAGGATATATACATACATATATATATATAAGAAGGGATTTATTATGGGAATTGGTCCAAGTGATTATGGAGGCTGAGATATGCCATGCTATGCCCTATGCAAGCTGGAGAATCAGGAAACTGGTGGCATAATTCAATCCAAATCTGAAGTGCTGAGAATCAGGTTCGCTGATGATAAGCTGAGGCCAAAGGCCTGAGAACTGGGGAAAGGTGGGGGGTATGCTGCTGGTCGAAGTCCCCACGTTGGAAGACCCAAGAACCAAGAGCTCTGATGTCTGTGGGCAGCAGAAGATGCATGTCCCAACTCAAAGAGAGAAAGAATTCACCCTTCTCCCACCTTTTTGTTCTATGTGGGTCCTCAAGGGATTAGAGAATTCCCACCCAATCCTCTTTACTTAGTCTACTGATTTAATGCTAATCTCTTCTGGGAACACCCTGTTAGACATGCCAGAAATAATGCTTTACCAGCATTTCTGAGCATGTTGATGCATAAACTTAATCATCACAAATTCACCCCTTGTCAATATGGCACCCATACACCTCACTTTACACCATACTTAATCTCCAAATAAAGACAATAAGGAAGCCATAATTCTGTCTAATATAACTATCTTTCCTACAACAGAAAATGTACTAATCCCTTTCTCCGAAAAGGGTAAATTTATATTGCTTTTACTTTATGAAACTATGTTTGGATACCTCATTTGGACATTCAATTAAAGCAGCCCAAATTGGAGCTCAGTCTGCAGCTTGTTAAAGTCAAGTTGAAGGTATTTTCATACTGCTGTATTAAAATGGAAGCAACCACATTTCATGATATTAAACACAAATGAGAATATTCTGGGTGATTTTAGACAAGCTGAGTAACAACAGTTCTCATAGATCCAAAGATCCCCCTGCTTTGGGGCGCCTAGGTGGCTCAGATGGTTAAGCGTCTGCCTTTGGCTCAGGTCGTGATCTCCAGGTCCTGGGATGGAGCCCCATGTCAGGCTCCCAGCTCAGCGGGGAGTCTGCTTCTCCCTCTGCCGCTGTCTCTCCCCCTGCCTGTGCTCGCTCTCTCTCTTTCCCTCAAATAAATAAATAAATAAAATCTTTAAAAAAAAAAAAGAAAAAAAGATTCCCCTGCTTTCTTTCTGTAAGGTTGAAGAAGTCAGCAGAATTGGTCTCAGCGCTGGGGAATCCTGCAAAGGAACTAAGCTCTCCATGCTTAAAATTAATCATACTCTGGTTACTGTAGCTTGGGGTGATGATGGTCCACTAGATTTCTCATGGAGAGTTTAGCAATGGATGAAATCCACATAACAGCTTCCTGATCAATTCCACAGTCCTACATCAACACTGGTCTTATATAGGTTACATAATAAATGAAGGGTTTTGGGATGGGTCTCTCCCACCCACTATCAAAGGTCATACACAGTTTTTCATATTACCAATATAGAACCTAACTTAGGCACTGCCCTCTTTTAAATGTAAGTATAAGAGAGTCAGAAAAGTAGAAAATCCATTATTAAACAATATAGTAAAGGGATTATGTGTTATCTAAACCAAAGTTTTTCTAATTATGGCTCACAAACCATCCACCTCAGAATCACCTGGATTGGAAAGAGGGTTGCCAGGTCCATGTTAAAAAAAATAAATAAAAATGGAGGTTACATTTAGTCCTATTCATTTATAATTTCTTGAAGAATTTTTCAGAATCTTAATTTTTAAAAGCTCCCCACATGATTTTTACTATCATTTACATGTGAAATACATTGGCAGTAAAACTCGACTGCACATTAGAATCACCTGGAGTAATTGAAAAAATAAATACAACTAATGTCTAGACCCCACATGCCAAGATGTTGAGTTAATTTTTCTGATGTCAGCTCTGGGCATCAGTATTTTATAAGAACTCTCCAGGTGATGCTATTTTGAGGACAGCTAAGAACTGCAGGTCTAAAACTTGAAAATTGATGTTCACACCAGTTCCACTAATTCCTACCGCTTACATCTGGTGTATTTCACTCATCTGTATTACTCTCGCAGCCTTTAAATGTAATTGAGTCTACAGCCTATGAACATTGAGCACTCTCTGCACTACAAAGTGTAGCTTCTTGGAAGTAGAAACTCCGAAGACTAAAATCTAGACAGAGGTCAGGTTCGAGAGACAGCATTCACCTTGGTGCAGGTGGAGGCAGATTTTTGTAGGGACCTAGATTGGAACCTGCAACAAGGTAGTAGCTACTTATGAGACTTATTGAAGGGAAAGGAATTATCAGGGACAAAAAAGGACAATAAAAGTAGAAGGAGAGTCAAACAAACAAACAAAAACAACTTACGATTTTGAGCAGGTCTCACTCTTGATAAGAAAAGTAGACCAGAATTTTGCTTTGGGAATCTGAGCAAAACACACAGTACTTTTCAGCTTTGTCTCCAATGGGAACATCTTGTTTGTTTGTTTGTTTGTTTGTTTGGTAAGCTTGATGAAGTCCCAGTTCTTTTGTCCCTTTAGATGCTTCCACCACCTCATTACAAGAATGGTTTGCTCAAGGCACACATATGCTCACGGTCAGTACAGAGGCAGGAATAAGGCGACTGAATTCCTCCTAATCTAAGAGCTCAAAGTGGTACTTTTAAGGATCAAGCCTGAACATTACTCATAAGGGTGTAGCTTCCAAGATTCCTTTCTTTTCCTTCCTTTTTTTTAGTGATACACAATTAAGACAGAACCCAGTTTTAAGTGTACAGTATAATGATTTGGTATTGTCTATATTGCAAAATGATTTTTTGGTAGTTTTAAGAAAATAAGAAATAAAAACATTCTCCTTAAAATTAACCTTATTGTCTCATAACTTAATTGGACACAAACATCTGAACTATAACCTTAATTCAAACCAAACTCTTCAGCTTGGGAATCCAGGGTCTCTCATATTTAAGTCCCAAATTATCCTTTTAGGCATACATCCCACCACTTTCTGCACTCTATTCTCTAGTCATTTTATTCGGATGGTTTCTTGTCTCTGCACATTCACTCACACTGTCAGAGACCTATCTGTCTTTAGCAAAATGTTCCTTCCTACAGAAAACCTTCTTGAGTTCTTCATTTGGAAGTCCATCGCAGAGATTTTCATTTTTACTTCTCATTAATTTTATTATGTTCTGAATTGGTACATGTTCAAATATACAAAGATTTGAAGGCAAAATTGTTGAGAAATTCATATTTTAAAATTCTCTTTGGCAGCCAGTAGAAGAAAAAGAGATAGACTCCATTAACTTATGTGTCTATTCTACCTTATTTTCTTTGCTGTAGCCTGATCTCTTTTCAATCATGAATAGCTTCAGCATATACTTTTCATTTTGTCAAATCAATTAAAGCCTAACTTTGAATCTACTCAACACAGTTGTCATTTGCTGTTTCTCATATCCAGACATTATAGGTCTGTAATTAAAATAATTAAAATTTCATTACATTACTAGGAGAAATAAAAAAGGGCACAATTATGTATTTCCTATTATCATTTGAAGGTTAACAATCTCTCTACCTTCAATGTAATGTCTTTATTTTGCTGGGTTTATTTGCTTTACAGGGAGAATACTATTGAATCACATCCTTTGGGGTTTTGTTTTTGTTTTAAATATTTTAACAGCTTTCTGTCATGTGGTTGTGGGAATGAGCACATTGTTGGGCACGTGGTTACCCTCTTACTTCTCTGACAACCCAACTTCATAGTACTCCTAAGAGTCTGGTTACATTTCCTAACAGAATACTTACTTCATTGACAAATTTTAAAGTACAGGGTTTAGATAGTAGATATCACATATAGAAAGTTTCATGGTGGCATGAACTAGAATTGTTAAAATGCCTATGTTCTTATTTTCATGTTGAATGATATGAAAACCATTTTAAGTTATTCTTACATTTTGAGAATTGCACTCAGTGGTGTTGGGATTTTCTTCCTTTGTTGTCTCAACGTGAGAGCTCTCATTCCTTCCAGGAAAGGTTTGCTGAGCCTAGAGAAAGAGAAAGTGAGAAATAAGTTCAACCAATAGATCCATGTGACTATTGTAAAATACGATACAATGGCAACATCACACTCAAGGAAAATGAATACAATGGAAATTTGTATATATCAGAGACCTTAAAAATTGTACATAAAAATTCTTTGAAAGTACATAAAATAAGTTCTGTTCAATTTTGTATTAGTGAGGTCCAATGGCATTATTTTCCCACTGGAAATATTTATTTCTTGCATAATAAGCTTTTATTTTAAGGTTACTACTTCTACAAAAAGCAGGAATCCTGTCTTTTCTCATATTTTAACTCCAAGTATATCTGAGAAATATAAGTGTACACTTCACATTCTCAGTCAGAAGGAGAATGCTTCGTAACAGTTCACTATAATTTACATAGAGGATTACATTTATTTCAATGCTTTACTAACTAATCAAGCACTGCTTCATATCTCTGGAAACTTTAAATACTATTCTAAAATTCATCTCTTTAGGAACACTAATTTTTTTAAAAGATTTTATTTATTTGAGAGAGAGAGAGAGAGAATGAGAGGGCAGGTGGGGGGGGCAGAGGGACAAGCAGACTCCCTTGCTAAGCAGGGAACCCTATGCTGGGATTGATCCCAGGACCCTGAGATCATGACCTGAGCTGAAGTCAGATACTTAACTGACTGAGTCACCCAGGCGCCCCTAAAAATATTTTTTTAAAGGCAGTTTTTCAGGTTCTGGCCAGGGAAGGGTATGCATAATTAATATATGTAAATATCCACAATAGGCTGGTCTAAGATTATCCACTGAAATGTGTGTTTCTTGGGCAAAGCTGATTTGAATATGCTGTTAGGCTCATCAATCTGTGAGGGTACTATTGTAGGATAGACAAAAACTAAATTTAGTGAATGCTAACATGCTTGGATCTGAAACTGTGATCTCAGTGGAAGAAAGGGGCCTCTAAGCATTGGGGACCCAGGAAGATAAAGACAAAGATATGGTCTGATCAAAGTATCCAAACCCACTCAGATTTTGTCTGTGTTACTTTCACTGACCTGGTTTTCCATAGGCAGTTACATTCCTTCGCAGGGGAACATTCTTACAAAATAATACTTTGATAAAAATAAAAACCAAAGGTATTTCATAAAACTAGTAGAGTATTAAATGTAAAAAAAATCTATAAAACTAGTAGCATATTAGAGAAGTAATAGAAAATAAAGCACTTCGGTTGGCTAAAATAGTTCCTATATTAAGTTACCCAAATCCTGGGCTTTACATATAATAACTGATAAACAAATAACTACATAAAATTCTTTTTTCTTTATACTTAAAGGAGTTCAGCTTCATTGTATGAGTTCCAGAAGGCACTAAGTGTTTTCCCCCTCTCTTAGTCTCTCTTTCTCTCCTATTCTTCCTTGCTTTAAGACCCCTATCTTCTGATCTCCCCTCTATGTATTCCATAAGCATAAGAAATTTAAACAGGAAAACAAAATGTCTTTGAATAAGCCAGTACTCTGTATTAGATGTTGTTGGTGGATATAAAGATGAGAAAGGTGTTGTTTTTGTCTTCATAGAATTTATACAATCTGATTTTTAGTCACATAAATAGCCCTAAGATAAAGCAGATTAATAAAAGAGGGCACAAACAAAATTGTATATATTTGGAGAGAATGGACGTTAAATCCATTTGTGATAATAATAAAAGACACGATGGAAAGGGAAAGCTTTAAAATGAGCCGCTGAGTGATTAAGGCAAGAATGAGGGAGAGCATTCTAGGTGAAGGGAACAGTATAAGCAAAGATATTAGGAAGAAGATTCAGCTGTTTTTCTGTTGGTTTACAGGGTAGCAGTAGAGTGAGCATGAGAAAAATGCTCAAGAAAAATGCTACAAAGTAGGAAGGAAATTCCAAAATTGAGCAGCAAAGTATGCATTTAAATTTAGTAGCCAAGTCAGAGTCCACTGGATATTTTAACGCAGGCATATGACATGGCTAGAGCCTCTGTTAGGGTGATATAGCAGCAGTATAAAGGCAAAAATGGAACAGAAGAAAATTAGGGTGTGGAATTCAAGAAAGAAACAACAAACGTTGATCAAGTAGATGGTAACAAAGGCTGAACTAAAGTATTAATTCTGGCAATAGAAAAGAGATTGCTCCTTGTGGAGAGCAAAGATTAGAACCTCCAAAATTGAAAAATTCTATAGAAATAGAGAAACCCAGAGAAAAGATAGCTTTGTAGCAAAGACGGTTACTTGTGTATTGCTAATAGAGAGTTCAAAGCACTTGTGACTCTTAGAGAGGCACTATTCAATAGCAGTGTTAAATATATTAACATGAATCAAAACAGCTATTTAATATAGCTAAAATCTACTGGACTTCCTATAACCTACAAATTACAGATAATGTGAAGAAATAGGTTAAAAAGTACAGGGGGAATACATAAATGGTAAGAGTTAAGGAGAGTCTCCCCTGGCAATCACAGCAAGAATCACAACTGTAAAAAGATAGAGTAAATCCCATTAACAGGCAAGGAGTAATTTTAGTGTATTTTGTTTCTGTTGAACAATCAAAGCATTGAATAAATAGTCCCAACATACCTTTGAAAATTCATTTATTGTATAACAGCATTAAAAGAAATTGAAATATAAAATTCATTCATCATTCTAGCAATAATTATTTTTACTTCTCAATGTTATCTTTCAGTTTTTGTCTGTATCCTCATGCATGAATATTTAGAGTCACAATTACAGTGCTCATGACATATTTCTGTTTTTACACACATATATATGTTTTATCTACCTAAAGATAAATGTGAGGATGTAAGTATTCTTTACATGTCTAATTAATATTTCATAGAATGAACTTGTAAAAATGTATACTTCAGTTAAAGACTGGTGGTTCTGAATTTTAGGTTATAATATTGGGAAGAATATCAGTCTTCTTGGTACCAGTTTGCAAGATAGCTCATATCACACTAGTCATTGGATTAAATGTCTGACTCTCTTTAAAAGCTGGGAACCCATGAAGGAAAGATATCATGCCTTATTCGTTATTGCATCTTTTGAAGCTAGTACATATTCTGCCCTCAGTAAGTTTTGTTTTTCTTTTCATCATTTACTTAAGATATATTTCTTAGGACTAAAGGAAAATAAGAATTAAGGAGCAAAACTAAATCAAGAGGAATGGATATATTTATGTCTAGAGAAGTCTTTCCAAAATATGGCAATTTGAATTACTTCTAGCAGCATGAGTCAAAATTAATCGTGCATACACTCTATGAAAGCAGTGTGTTTGGAACTGAGATCAAACATTAAAAACATAGTTCTTGATCTCAAAGAGCTACCATCTGCTCCTCATTAATTGTCATCGTATCTTTTACCTTCCTAATAGCTCCTGATTTCATTCTGGAGGGTTACCTCGTTCATGGTATGGTGTTTCCAAAGTACTGTTTTATGTATCAAATTCCCTGACCCATCCAAGATATTGGCACGTGACCCAAGTTAGGTCATGATACCTCCATTCTTATAATATTGATTACATTAAGAGGAGCCATAAATGGTTAGGTACACTAATTCCAGTAGGGTGCCTTGTCCAAGTTGTTTCTACGATAAGACCCTTCCTTATGGTTCATATGTCCAGTCTTCTAAAGCAGCCTTTGTTTCTGCCCATTTCCAGATGTGTTACTTCTATCTTTTCCTTGGTACTATGAGCTCCTGATGTTCTATCAATAAAGCCCCTTAATTTAATCTGGTAAGGGTCAGTGTTGGTTGCATGTAATCACAGAGACCTGGATGATAAAGGGAGTCAAATCAATAAAATAAAACTGATAGCATAACATAAGGGCTGAGGTAAAGCTTTACCATGGAAACTAACAGGAGGGAAACCTAACCCAGCTAGAGAAGCTCAAAAGAATAATAACAGGCTCGCCAATGATGGAGATTACATTTTAGGGTAGATATTCAATATCTTCCTAAAAATATAAATATGTAGCATATTAATAAATTTTAATGTTTGATTTTTTTCATGCAAGTACTGTACATTTGTGAAAATGCTCCCAGATTTTGGTGGTAAGGCTGAGACAAGGAATATGTCCAAAATAAAAGGTTTTATCTATCTATCTATCTATCTATCTATCTATCTACCTACCTACCTACCTACCTCTCTATCTGTTTTTATGGGATTTTGTTACTTTGGACAGATGATAAAAAGAGCTTTATTAACTATTAAGTTCACAAAAAGCAAAGGGAAAAGAATGACAGTGTAACTTTTCTCCTCCATACGTTTGCCAAGGCTACCCTTGTGCTCACATATTAATAAACTGGGGTGCCTGGTTTGCCAATGTCTATATCAATACTGAAGTTATCTCCATTTTGCTTCAGGAAAAAAAAATTACATATATTACTTTCAACAACTGGAGGAAATGATACATTGCTTCACCAGTGTGAGCAACGAAGTATAAAAAGTTAAATCACTTTAAATACAAAAATGTAGTATTTAATTGAGGAACTGCTTACACTTAAATATAATACATGTAATGCTTAATATAGGCTTTTGCCATCAGTGAGATGCTCCTTGTGGAAAGAAGCTTTGTTGAATATGATGAATTAATACAGAATGGGAACTGACTTTGGAGAAAAGATAATATACCTTTGGAGTTAAAGAAATGAGGATTCAGATTCTGGATTAGCCATAAATAAATTGGGGACTTGGAAAATTTATATAATTCTGGAGGGTCTCTGTTTTCTGCTGCTTTGCTAAATTAGGTCAAGAATACCTAGCCTGCAGTATGGTTTTGTTTGTTTTGTTGGTTGTTATTTTTTTTTTTTTACTTTATATTTTTATTTTATTTTATTTTAAAGATTTTATTTATTTATTTGACAGAGAGAGAGAGAGAGATAGGGAGAGCAGGAACACAAGCAGGGGGAGTGGGAGAAGGAGAAGCAGGCTTCCCACCAAGCAGGGAGTCCAATGTGGGGCTCGATCCCAGGACCCTGGGATCACGACCTGAGCCGAAGGCAGACGCTTAACAACTGAGCCACTCAGGCGTCCCTTTACTTTATATTTTTAGAGCAATTTTAGGTTCACAACAAAATTGAGGGATAGGTACGGAGATTTTTCATACAGCCCCAGTCCCACACATGCATGGCCTCCCCCATTATCAACATCTCACACCAGGTTGATACAAATCTTATCAAGGATGGACCTGCATCAACACATCATAGTCATCTAGTGCCCATAGTTTTCATCAGGGTTCACTCTTGGGTTTGGAATAATGTATAATAACATATATCCATTATTATATTATCAGAATATTTTTCATGGCTCTAAAAATGTTCTGTGTCCTGCCTATTCATCCTTACCTTCCTCAACCCTGGTAACCACTATTCTTTTAATTTTTTCCATAGTTTTTCCTTTTCTAGAATGTCTTATAGTTGAAATCATACAGTACGTAGCTATTTCAGATTGACTTCTTTCATTTGGTAATATGCATATATGTTTCCTCCATGTCTTTTCATGACCTAATAGCTCATGTCTTTTTAGTATTGATTAATATTCCATTGTCTGGATGTACCATAGTCCAAGACCAGATGACTCACAGCGATTTCTACAAATACTTAATGAATAATTAATACCAATCCTTCTCAAACTCTTCCTAAATATAGAAGAAGAGCAAATAATTCCAAACTAATTTCACAAGGCCAGTATCACACAGACACCAAAGTCAGACAAGTACACTGCAAGAAAAGGAAGTTGCAGGACGATATCCCTGATAAACATGGATGCAAAAATTCTCAACAAAATATTAGCAAATCAAATTAAAAAATACACTAAAAAGATCATATACCATAATCAAGTGGGATTTATTCTAGTGATGCAGGATGGTTCAATATCTGTAAATCAGTCAGTGTGATATTATCATATTAACAAAGTGAAGGATAAAATCATATAAGCATCTCAGTATGCAGAAAAAGCATTTGTTAAAACTCAACATCCATTTACCTCTCAAAAACTCTCAACAAAGTGGTTATAGAGGAAACGTACTTAAACGTAATAAAGACCACATATAACAAGCCCACAGTCAATATCATATTCAATGATGAAAAGCTAAAAGCTTTTCCTCTAAGATGAGGAATAAGACAAGAATATCCACTCTCGCCATTTTTATTCAACACAGCATTGGAAGTTCTAGCCAGAGCAGGTAGGCAAAAAAAATTAAAAAAAGGTATCCAAATGGAAAGAAATAAGTAAACTTGCCTCTGTTCACAGGTGATGTGATATTATATATATATATAGAAAACCCTAAAGACCACTCCAAAAACCTGTTAGAACTAATAAGACATTCTGGATAGTAAATGAATCCAGTAATGTTGCAGGATACAATGACAATATACAAAAATCTATTGTGTTTCTATACATTAATAACAAATTATCAAAAAGAAAAATTAAGGGAGTGCCTGGGTGGCTCAGTCGGTTAAGCCTTAGGCTCAGGTCATGATCCCAGGGTCCTCTGTTTTGCTTCTCCCTCTCCTGCTCCCCCTGCTTGTGCTCTCAATCTCTCTGCCGTCACATAAATAAATAAAATCTTAAAAAAAAAGAAAAGAAAGAGAAATTAAGAAAATAATCCCAGTTACAATAGCATTAAAAACTATAAAATGCTTAGAAATAAACTTAAACAAGGAGATGAAAGACCTGTACACTGAAAACTATAAAACCTTAAAGAAAAAAATTGCAGAAGACACAAATAAATAGATAAATATTTCATGCTCATGAATTGGAAGACTCAATATTGTTAAAATGTCCATGGACCCAAAGAAATCTACAGATTCAATGCAATCCTTATCAAAATTCTAATGGCATTTTTCACAGAAATAGATTAAATAATCCTAAAATGCATGTGGAACCACACAAGACCCCGTACAGCCAATGCAATCTTAAGAAAGAACAAAGCTGAAGGCATCAGGCTCCCTGATTTCAAACTATACCATAAAACTATAGAAATCAAAAAAGTGTGGTATTGGTACAAAAACAGAGACACATGGATCAATGGAACAGAACAGAGAGCTCAGAAATACACTTGCACATATACGTTCAATTAATTTATGATACAGATGCCAAGAATATACAATGGGAAAGGACAGTCTCTTCAATAAATGGTGGTGGGGAAACTGGACAGCCACATGCAAAATAATAAAACTGGACTGCTATCTTACACCATACACAAAAATGAACTCAAAATGGATAAACATCTTGAATGTAAGACCTGACACTATAAAATTCCCAGAAGAAAATGTAGGTAGTAAGCTCCTTGATGTTGGTCTTGGAGATGATATGACACCAAAAGCAAAGGCAACAAAAGCAAAAATAAGTAAGTGAGATTACATCAAACTAAAAAACTTCTTCCCAGCAAAGGGAACCATTTACCAAAATGAAAAGACAATGTACTGAATGGGAAAAATATTTTCAAATCATATATAGATGGCCAATGGGTACTTGAAAAGATGCTCAACATCACTAATCATCAGGGAAATGCAAATCAAAACCACAAGGAGATATCACCTCACACTTGTTAGAATGGCTATTATAAAAAAGATAAGAAATAACAAGTGTTGGTGAGGATGTGCAGAAAAGCCCCCCCACCCCACCCTGTGCTGTTGGTAGGAATGTAAAGTGGTGTCGTCATTATGGAAAACAGTATGAAGTTTTCTAAAAAAATTAAAAACAGAACTACCATATGATCCAGCAATTCCACATCTGGGTATTTCTCTGAAGAAAACAAAAACACTAACTTGAAAAGATATATGCGTCCCCATGTTCATTGCAGCATTATTTACAATAGCCAAGACATAGAATCAAATTAAGTGTCCAACCAAGGATGAATGGATAAAGATGCAAATGTAATATTATCAGATGTATATAATATTATTCAGCCATAAATAGAATGAAATTTTGCCACTTGCAACAACAGGGTTGGACCTTGAGAATATGTTGAGTAAAATAAGTCACACAGAAAAAGACAAACGCTATGTTCTCATTAAAAGCAAAAAACAAAACATAAAACCAAGAAATGATACAGAGAACAGACTGGCGATTGCCAAAGGTAGGGACTAGGAGGTGGGCAAAATGGGTGAAGGGGGTTAAAAGGTATATATTTTCAATTATAAAATAAGTAAGTTATGAGGGTTTAATGTATAGCATGGTGACTATAGTTAATAATACTGCATTAAATAATTTGAAAGTTGTTAAGAAACTAATCTTCAAAGTTCTCATCACAAAAAAAAATAATTTTGTGACTATGTATGGTGATGGATGTTAACTAGAAATTATTGTGGTGATCCTTTTGCAATATATACAAATATCAAATCATTATGTTGTATACCCGAAACTAATATGATGTTATATGTCAATTATATCTCAATAAAAAAACTGGAAAGCCAAAGGGAAATGGGTACAAGCAGCAATGTGGATGGTGGCAAACCACTGAAATTATATTTATTTTCTAATCATAAACTTCGATGTTTTTAAGATTTTGAATTACAGATTGAAAATAAACTGTTTTCGTTAGATAAAAACAAACACAATAACAGAGTGTCTACGTACAATGGAGGCCCCATGAAGATATATGTTATGTCTTATGGCAAAAGAGTAAGTATTATCTTATATGGTAAAGGATGTGATGAAATTAAGGACCTTGGGAAGAGGAAATTACTCGGTGTCTTAGTCCAATTAGGCTGCCATAACAAAATGTCATAGACTGGGTGCCTTAAACAACAGAATATTTTCTCATAATTCCTGAGGCTGAAAATTCCCAGATCAGATTAAGCAGGGTTTGGTGTTTGGTGAAGGTTCTCTTCTTTACTTGGATACTGCTGCCTTCTAAGAGTGTTCTCACATGGCAGAGAGAGAGCAAGCTCTCTGGAGTCTCTTCTTATAATCTTACCAGATCAAGGCTCTAACCTTATGACCTTAAATACTGAATTACTTCCTTAAAGGCACTTTCTCCAAATACAATTAAAGCTTCAACATGTGAGTTTTAGGGGGACACAGTTCAGTCTACACCACCCTGGATTATATGGATGGGCCCTAAATACCCCCCTGAGTGTCTATCTAAGACAGAGGGAGATTTCTTATATACACACAGAAGAGAACACAATGTAAAGATGAGGGTAGAGACAAGAAGGATACAGACACAAGCCTAGGAATGTTCACACAACCCCCAGAAATTGAAAGAGGCATGCATGGAACATATTTATCCCTATAACTCCCAAAGAGAGTATGGTACTGTGAGATTTCAGACTTCAAATCTCTAAACATGTGAGAAAATAAATCTCTGTTATTTTAAGCCATCACATTTTTTGTGATTTGTTACAGTAACCACAGGAAACTAAACTACCTCTTCCAGTAATTTAGAAATGTGTTAGATACTCATTTTCCTAGCACTTGAATATGTTCCATAATTCTTTCCAAGGCAAAGTAATTTTTAAATTTCCTCAGTAGTATATCCAAGGTTCTCTTTTCTTTTTTTAAAAAGATTTTATTTATTTATTTGAGAGAGAGAGCACGAGCAGGGGGAGGGGCAGAGGAAGAAGCCGACTCCCCATTGAGCAGGACCCTGGGATCATGACCTGAGCCGAAGGCAGACACTTAACCGACTAAGCCACCCAGGCGCCCCTCTCTCGTCTTTTCTGATGAAAAATCCCAAAGCCTAAACCTTTCAAATAGTACTGAAAACCTTCTTAAATGTAAAAACTATTAAAGAAACTGCTTTATTATATTTTATTATGTTATGTTAATCACCATACATTCCATCATTAGTTTTCGATGTAGTGTTCCATGATTCATTGTTTGCGTATGACACCCAGTGCTCCATGCACTACGTGCCCTCTTTATTACCCATCACCAGGCTAACCCATCCCCTCTAGAACCCTCAGTTTGTTTCTCAGAGTCCATAGTCTTTCATGGTTCGTCTCCCCCTCCGATTTCCACCCCCTTCATTTTTCCCTTCCTGCTATCTTCTTCTTTTTTTTTTTTTTACCATATAATGTGCTTTTTAAATGGATGAAATGAGCATCCTTAGCAGTGTACTTGTCAAAAAAAGAATTCCAGAATCAATGGCATATCTTGGTCACTTCCACGTTCTGTTGGAGAAAGCATAGGCATGTGTATTACATATGTGGCTTCTCTCTAATTTAAATTGATTTGTATATACTGTGTGTGTGTATTTTTAATATATCACTATGAGGAAATTGGAATAGGTGATGTGTGAAGTTCTTTCCTTAGCAGCAGAAAGATCCAGAAGAATAATCGGGAATGTAAAAGTGAATGGAAAAATAGCTTTGATTCCAGGCTCACAAATAGTATTCTCACAGCAATGATAAGTGCAAATATATATATATATATATAGACACACACACACACACTACATATATGCAAACGTATATAAACATATATAAATATATATCACAACATATTTCTTTCAACTGGTAAGCACTTTATAATATTTAATTGTCTTAAAACAGAATGCGATAGATTTCTTTTTTTTTTTTTTTAAAGATTTTATTTATTTATTTGAGAGAGGATGAGAGGAGAGAGAGAGAGCACATGAGAGGGGGGAGGGTCAGAGGGAGAAGCAGACTCCCTGTTGAGCAGGGAGCCCGATGCGGGACTCGATCCCGGGACTCCAGGATCATGACCTGAGCCGAAGGCAGTCGCTTAACCAACTGAGCCACCCAGGCGCCCGATAGATTTCTAACCAAGACTTAATAACAACGATTACATTTACTCTCCTACCTGAACAAATGAAAAAAAAATTGGAAAAAAGAGGAAACAATGGTATTAAGAAAACTGACAACAGACAATGAGGGGACAGTGGTTCCTTAAAGACAGGACACAAATGAGATGCATAGAGCCTGTATCATTGTCAGCTAGAGACCAGGAGAAGGGTATTGAGGAACTGTCAATGAGAAATGATGGGCACCAAAGACCACTACTAGTAGGGATGAATTCTACCAAAGCCTACATGCACTGGCCTCTCCAGAGACCAAATCATGGTCTGTATCTTCCTTGTAATGAGGACCATGAACATGAATGAAATGATTGGAATTGTTTTGTTGACTTAATTTAGTTCCCAGGGTCCTGACACAAAAATGAAATCATGAACTTTTTTTTTTTTTGAGAGAGAGAGAGAGAGCGAGAGCACGCACGCATGTGCATGAGGGGGGTGGGGGGGGCAGGGGAGAAGGAGAGAGAGAATCTTAAGCAGGCTCCATCTCACGACCCCGGGATCATGACCTGAGCAGAAATCAAGAGTGGTAGGCTTAACCAACTGAGCCACCCAGGTGCCCCCAAATCATGAACTTTTTAAAGGCAAAGACAATGCCTCTTTCATCTCTACAACTCTTCACAACTAGCATCAAGATTGACAAAAGGAAGACTTTTGATGTTGTTTAGAAGAATAGCAACATCACAGAACTCCTCATACTGTATCTCACCTGAACTCTGCAAGGCCTTTGAGGTGAAGAAACTGAGACTGAGATGTTCACTGAGTCACCAAAATCAAAATGCTTTTGGATGATACAGCTGTCATATTCTGATTTCTTTGTGTTTCCAACTCCATCTTAATACCTCCCTATTAGAGATAGTAGTTGATAGGATTTATCACCATTTACTATATTTCCTCTCTTCACCCTCAATTTATGTAATGACTCTCCCCAAGCATCTAGTTTCTGTATTATGTGCTCCTGGTAAAAAGAAAGGGGGGGCCTTTACAGAGTATTTTTTTCTGTAGAGCCCAGTTTGCTACAATATACTTTAACTTCATTAAGTTTGCTTTGTGATCAAGTAATTGCTTTAGGAATTTTTTTTTTTTTAAAATTAGGACATAAAATTACACTCTATTTGAAGAATATAAATACCCATATGTATTTATTAAATTAAATTTAGCAAATATATGGGGCGCCTGGGTGGCTCAGTTGGTTAAGAGACTGCCTTCAGCTCGGGTCATGATCCTGGAGTCCCGGGATCGAGTCCCACATCGGGCTCCCCGCTCAGTGGGGAGTCTGCTTCTCCCTCTGACCCTCTCCCCTCTCATGCTCTCACTCTCTCTCTCAAATAAATAAATAAATAAATAATCGAAAAAAAAAATTTAGCAAATACATGATTTTTCTACATACTCATTAAGTTTGATCTAGTAAAAATCTCTGATAATTTTATAGATTGTTGACAAATGCAAGTCATAAGGAAGGGTGGTATGAATGCCATCCACCCATAATTTTCCCAGAATCATCCATTTTTAAACTTTAGCTCACATATATAAAATGAGGCAAAGAGAGTGACCAGAAAAACTGTATATGGTGATAGTTAAAAACAATTTTGGGGGGACTCAGAATATTAGAAAAAGAAAAAAAAAACTTGAAAGAACAAAGCTTCTCCTTGCTCTACCTCCCTCTCTAACCTTAGGGTAAAATAATATGCTACAATAGAAATAAAATATATCCTTAGCTAATATACAATTTCCAAAGCTCAGTTAATGCCCTTCTAGTGCTGTGCTCCTAATTCTACTGAAGTCCTTCTGTTATACTTCAGCAGAAAATACACATCCTTATCTTTGGATACCTCTTATTTCCCATTCTTACGGTATTTCCTGAATAACAGCTTTAACTTGAAAGCCCAAAGCTTCCTGACATTCTGTTTCTCTCCAGCTCTTCAGTCTCAGATTGTTTACCAAAGTTGCTAAGAGGAAACACAGACCCTCTTGTGGGAATCTGTATAATAGAGTTATCTCTAAATAAGAGTCAACAAATCATTCCCTAAAAACAAACAGAGCTGACTGGAATCTTAACAAAAACAAATCCTGGAGGGCACCCAAATCTCCTTTTGGTCTAATGTGAGAAGTTGTGATAAATTCTATAAATATGTACTATTCCCATTATCAAAAATTACTTTGTTTGACAGGACCCCTTGCAGCAACCCCGGGGTGTTCCGTATATTCTGAGCAAGTCACACACTATCCTCTCTGTGCTTTTGTTTAATTTGCTCCTTCTGTCCCAATTTGTTTTCTCCCGACTCTGTAATCTGAATCCTACCTGTGCGAGTGGCCCCAGCTCAGCCACTCCTTCCTTCACAGAATAACTCAGTAACCTGATTGATATTACATATATGGATGTGTGTGGCCTATATGCATAAGGAAGACTGTTTGCAAATGGATTGGAAGGATACATGGATACGTTTGATTAAAATCTGAAACAACGAGGTTAATTAAAGTGGGAGTGAAGACTTCTACTGGTTTAAAAAATTGAAATAATTAAAATAATTTTAAAGACACTGAGTTTGCTTTTATTTTTCTTTTTGTTGGGAGAAGAGGGGTAACTAATAGTTTTTATTTATAGAGCCCTTGCCATATGCCAGAAGAATGTAAGTTAATATGTGCACTGTATTTCAGCAAATAATCAGGCTACCCTTTAAAAATGAGGAAACTCAATTCAGAGTTTAAGGAATTTGCCCATGCGGTGCCTGGGTGGCGCAGTTGGTTGGGCATCTGACTCTTGATTTCTGCTAGGTTGTGATCTCATGGTCGTGGGATCGAGGTGCACGTACGGCTCTCCGCTCAGCACAGTGCTAGCTTGATTCTCTCACCCTTTCCTTTTGACCCTCCCACTCACTCTCTCTCTCTCTCTCTCTCTCAAATAAATAAATACTTCTTTTTTATTCTTTTAAAGAAATTTTCCCAGATTTGACAGGTAAGACAATGGTAGAGCTCATTCAAATACTCACTCCTTAATCACAGTGAATCCTAATATTGGACCACTGTAAAATTTGATTAGGAAAAAAAAATTGACATTTTAAGTCAATAAACTTACATTGTTTTTACCTACATTGTTTATATGCCATTTTCCAAATAGAGCACTTCTGAAGCATATTAGAAAGAATAATATTCACAATGCAACAATTCATCTCCAGAGGTTAAATGGTTTGTAATTATGAAACTTTAATAAATCAATTCCAATGCCTAATCTGAATCTTTACTACCAAATTTTCAAATATATTCCCTTTCATCTCATTTTAATAGAAATACAGAGAAGCTAAAACTAAAAATTACAGTTCAGTAATATTTCCTACATAGAATGTCCAGATAACTCAACTTCCCAGTCTAAACTTACTTTTGTAACTTTCTAATAACCTTTAATGTAGGACTTCTTAAACTTCTGCCAATTGATACTGAATTATAGGTATAATTTTCTGTGGAGAGAGAGTCCATTGCTTTTATAACATGAGTAGAGTCTGCAAAATCTCAAATGACTAAGGACAACTGACCTAAAGTACATTCCCCTATTTTTGCCCCAACCCTAATGCCTTGTACACACCCTTCCTCTTTAGGGTGGTGGTAAGTATGCCATCCACTTACTTGTTCAGTCATTCAAAAACTACTTCCTGGGTGACCTAGATGTGGCCAGAATATGGCAGAATACAAAACAGACGCAATCCCTGTGGTTCAAGGAGCACCCAGTCTGCTAGAAGAATTGCATGAAAACAGGTTACCTCACAAAAATTTAATTAAGTACAATCTGGCTAACTACCATGAAAGATTTTTCGATTGCTTTAAGAGTACAGCACACAATAGAGTGAGCCGACTCATCGGGAGGGTCAGGTAAGTTTTTCTGAAGAAATAGCACTGAAAACAAGACCTGAAGGATGAGCAGTTCCCCGGGTGAGGAGGCCAGGCAGAGCCTTCTGAGTGAAGGAGAATAGGTACAGGATTGAGGAATAAGAAAACTTTCTAACTTTAAGGAACCCAAAGAAAGCAATATGCCTGAGGAAAGATAAGAACTGATGAAAAATCCAGTTAGAGTGGTAGGCATGGGTGTCTCCTTAATGTCTGCCTAATTCTCTCTCCCATCTGACTTTTAGCTCTACCCCCAGAGGCATCCACATTTTCTATAGTTACAGCTTTCTTCCCCATCTGACCCCACACAGATGCCCTATCTCCCCCTCGACTGCATCCTCCAAAATGCTGACAGTGCAGTGTGGTGAAAGACAAAGCTCAAGGCGATCATGTTGATTGATCTTCCTCTGTTGGCATTCAGGTTAACATAACAATTCCTGGGCTGAAAACAGAAGCTCCTTCTAAACCTCTCTTCTACCTATCTTTCTATACCTGCCTGTTACCCAGTTACTGTTCTCATTGTCAATACTCCAAACCTCACCACTCACCACTTCAAACGCTCCCTCCTTCTCTTTCCTCTCTCATTCACATTTGTGTGTACACACATACATACACACGTGTGTCTGCACAGTGTTTTTAGGTCTTGCATTATTCCTAACTGTCCCCTCCTCTGTTCCTCAGCCCATGGTTACTTCTTCTACTTTCCCCCAAATCCTTTTCCTGATAAATTTCCACTTACCCTTGAAACACACTTGGAGTATAACATGCACTAATGAATCTTTCCAAAGTCTCCCATGGAAGATCACATTTTTCTTCACGTTGTGTCCTTTTTTTTCATTGACATGTTAGTTTTTTAACATATTACAACATAATAACAAATATATTATTTCTAATATGTTTAATTATCTTTCTCCTTTATCATACTGAAGACTCGATCAGTTAGAAATCATTTAGTTGTAAGTTATATAATCCCCGACTAAAAACAGCCTAGGCACTAAGAGTTATTATCTCACATAAGAAATCCTAATATAGAGTTCTAGAGTTGGTTAATTCTGTAATCCAGGATGTTGCCAGGATCCAGTAATTTTCCATCTTTCTGCTTGCTGTTTTCAGAACACTCCTACATAATTACAAGACGGCTACAGCAGTTCTAATTTAATAACTTTCTGCATTATTCTTTTGGCTATACACTACCATATGCCCATTACAGATTTCATCAGTTGTAGATGGTAGAGTCCAATTAATAAAACAATTTAAAAAGTTATTAAATTAGACCCCAAGAGAAATTATTTATTCAGGGGACCCCAACCCAATATATCATAAAGATATGCAAGGCTTCCAAGAATTCAAAGTAGATAATGGTTGTACTAGAGCAGCAGAGAGGAAAATAATGTCTGCAGGTGATTAAATGTAGAATCAAAACCCAAGCATTTGATAATAGCAGAATCCATTTATAGGTATATAAGCCAACACCAGGAAAATAACTCTATAGAGATGACAACAGAAAAAAAAAAAAAAAAGATGTAATTAGTGAAACATAAATGGTTATATAGTGCTGCAATGAAGATTGATTTGATTCCTCAAATCAAAAAGAATGGAATTTTGGAGTGACTGGCTGACTCAGCTGGTAGAGCATGCAACTCTTGATCTTGGGGTCCTGAGTTCAAACCCCACGTAGGGCATAGAGCTTACTTTGAAGAAGGAGGAGGGTGGGGTGGGGAATGGAATTTTGTTCAAAAAACCTGATATTCAGGTCCAGAAAATGAGAGTGCCTGAAAATAGGCTGGGTGTAACTGGTTTTTCTGGAGGGAAATGTGGTCAGTTAAAAATGGGGAGATGAGTGATCATACTTTATTAGGAAACCACAAGTGCAAGATGTTGGTTCTTGGACATTTTTTTTTTTTTAAAGATTTTATTTATTTATTTGAGAGAGAGAGACATAGCAAGAGCAGGAACACAAGCAGGGGGAGTGGGAGAGGGAGAAGCAGCTCTTCCCGCAGAGCAGGGAGCCCGATGTGGGACTCGATCCCAGGACCCCGGGACCACGACCTGAGCCGAAGGCAGATGGTTAACGACTGAGCCACCCAGGCGCCCATCTTGGACATTTCTTTTAAAAAATTCTCAGAAAATGACTTTATTTGTATGAACAGAGTATGTGGTATTAGACAAAGTAATTTTCTCCAAAGTAAAGGTCTTTTGTTGTTGTTCTTTTGTGTCCATCATAGTAAGGCTGCTATGGAATCATTCCCATATTTATACATAAAAATGTTAGACTTCAGAAAACAGTGGATTTTCAAAAGGGCCTGGAACCTTGATTACATGCTTGGTGCAGTTCACAGATGGTTATTAACACAGGTGGAACTTATGAATTCCTTCAAAATATTATGAGACTTTAATATTCTACAAAAGCCCATTCCAGGATGTGAAGCTCTTAAGTCATTATTAAGAAGGTTAAGTATGTGACACTAAATCAAAATAACATGCCCTTCTGCTCCTATTTCTTGCTTCTGACAGCGGCTTCAAGAAACCTCAGAAATCAGGTCTCCCTAACATCAGCTTCAAAGGTGCGCCTGACAAAACCTTAAGCTCAATAACTTATTAGATAATCATTCATTTAGTAAACAATCATTTATTACCTACTGTATTGGTGCTAGGCACTGTATTAAATGCTGTTGAGTAGAGGGATGAGTGAGGAAGGAAGGGGGATGTGAAAATGAACAAGCAGGATTTCTCTCTCTACATACTCTATTCTTATGGTAGAGTACAAGACAGATCTTTATCTAAATGTTACTTATATATTTATTAAAAAGGACAAATGGAAAAAAATTAAAACAGAAATAAGGAGATACATGAATCAATTATAGTGTACATCTACAAGGAAATGATATATAAAATAATTCAAATAACATTTACAATGAATTTTAATGAGATGTTATTATTTCACTCATACAATGTCAGCCAACTGTATTACTTTTTGTGAGCAACCTAGTATCTCTGTAATTCATTTTATTCATATGAAAGACGAGGATACATTCTGTATGATGGTGGATACATGTCATTATACAATTGTCAAGATACATAGAATTTACACCACCAAGAAGCCTAATGTAAACAATGGGCTCTGGGTGATATAATGAGGTGTCCATGTAGGTACATCAATTATAACAAATGTACCACTCTAGTGAGAGGTGTTAATAGTGGAGGAGGTTGTCTGTGTGGGAGGGTTGGGGCAGGGGGGCAAAGAGTATATGGGAACTCTCTGCATTTCTGCTAAATTTTGCTATTACCTGAAACTGCTCTGAAAAATGAAGTCCATTTGAAGGAAAAAAATAATGAGAGTACTGGATTATAACGTAAAATCTAAAATAAATATCTATGAGTCCATCTGATATAAATAAGTGACTGAATGAATAAATAAATGGGGGGAGGACAAATATTCCTTACGGAAGAATTCTAAATAATATATACACAGACATTCCCTCTGTAAAAGGTAAAACTTAACTACCCTTCCCTTGAGTGTAGGCTAAACTTAATGATTCATTTCCAAAGAATAAAGTATGGAAAAGGACAAGTGCTAACTTTGTGGAGAAATCTGGCACGTACCATCTTAACCAAGTGATGAGGATTAACATCACCAATGATGTCATGTACCTGATATAATGATAAGAAGAGTACCACAACTTTGTGATATTATTTAGAAAAATCCATAACGCCAGTCTAAGCATGACCACCCATCAGACAGCCCTGGTTTGGGGGATGGATATTCTACAAAATATTTGGCCATGACTTCTAAAGTGTCAAGGTTATGAAAAACAAAGACCGAAAAACTGTCACAAACCAGAGGAGACTAATGAGACATGATGTCTAAAAATGCAATGTAGTACCCTGAATTGGATATCCTGAAATATAAAAAAAAGGACATTAGTAGAAAAACTGGTGAAACTCAAGTAAGGTGTGTAGTTTGGTAATGATGTATCAATGCTAATTTCTTAGTTTTGATAAATGCCCATAGCTATGGAAGATGTTAACATTAAGGAAAGTTGAGTGGAGGGTATATAGGAACCCTCTGTACTATCTTTGTAATGTATTTTTATTAAGTCTAAAATTTTTCCAAAGGAAAAAAATTTAAAAGAATGAGGATAACAGTATTTCTTCCTTCTAGAGTTTTGTGAGGATTAAATATGTTCATATGGGTATAGCACAATTCAACAAATGTCAACTATTGGTATTATTACTATTACCATTATTTTCCAAATTTGTCCATGACAAATAAGCATACTTTTTAAAAAAAAAAGATCTTATTTATTTATTTAAGAGAGAGCACGAATGGTGGGAGGGGCAGGGGGAGAGGGAGAAGCAGACTCTCCACTGAGCAGGGAGCCCGATGCCTGCTCGAGCCCAGGACTCTGAGATTATGACCTGTGCCCAAGTCAGACGCTTAACCGACTGAGCCATCCAGTCATCCCTTAGCATATGTTTTATAATAAAAATAATTAATATTTTTAGGGGAACCTGGGTGGCTCAGTCATTAAGTTTCTGCCTTTGGCTCAGGTCATGATCCCAGGGTCCTGGGATTGAGCCCCACATCGGGCTCCTTGCTCGGTGGGAAGCCTGCTTCTCCCCCCCGACCCCCCCTGCTTGTGTTCCCTCTCTTGCTGTGTCTCTCTCTGTCAAATAAATTAATGCAGTCTTCAAAATAAAATAAAATAAAAATAATTTATATTTTTAAAAAGTAGTTGATATTATAAATGATGAGTGGACCTATGTCTATGAGAATATAAACATAACAAAGAATCGATACCATATACATGTTCAAAATATTCATCTGAAAGCATTAACAAACGGCTAAAAGTAAAAAAAAAAAAAAAAAAACTAGGAATTCAGATATAGTCTTACTAAATGTATTTTACACATTAAACATTTTATCTATTTCATGCCAGCCAACAAAACATTAAGCATATGGAGAAGCCAGAGAGGGTCTGTTTTTAATATGGTCCAAGTAAAAGCTTAATGAGACCAAGGGCATGCTTTTAACTGTGTCAATAGTGGTATAATGCAACTTGGGATTTTGCTGGGCTATTGCTGGGGCTTTAGCAGCAACAGCAGGAGGGATGAGGAGGAAGGGAAAACTGATGCTTCAGGGAGAGAGACACCTTCCCAGTTGTAAAGAATAGCTCTAGATGGGAGGTCCAATGTTTATAATGTCTAACTTGTGTGGCAGATTTAAGCATAGCTGGACAACTGTGTGGGGAGGTTGGCAGGAAGGAGTTTAAATCACTCATCTGAAAACAGTATTATGGGCAGCAGGTAATAATGAAAGCATCAGTATTATTTTTTTAAATGATTTTATTTTTTTGAAAGATCTTATTTATTTGAGAGAGAGTGAGAGAGACAGCAGGAACAGAGGGAGAGGGACAAGCGGACTCCCCACTGAACAGGGAGCCCGATGTGGGGCTCGATCCCAGGACCCTGGGATCATGACCTGAGCCGAAGGCAGACGCTTAATCGACTGAGTCACCCAGGTGCCCTGAAAGCATCAGAATTATTTACACTATCTTATTATTCAGGTGAGGGACTCACAGACATACAGGGAATAGGAGGATATTATCTTTTGCCCAAGTGAGAGAACTGGGAAAATGTCAATCAGGATTTCTTAAGTGCTCAGAAAAGCAGGTTGGCATGCATAGCAGGACCCTCACCCTAACAATAATAATAGGAAATTGAATCCGTAATCCATGGAAATAAGATGAATGCTGGTTATACAAATGGTCAACTTTGTAGGAAGAGGATAGGAAATGCTGCCTCTTGGGTCTTTACATAAGCATTATGGGAAACTCCCTGTTATCCCCATCCTTTGATAGCATGTGCCCCAGGTAGTGGGAAAGGTTCTCCTATATATGTTTTAACTCTATCAGGAATGATTCCTGAATGAATGGTAAATTTAGCCATGGAGAATGAGCAGTGGCAAAATTAAAAGTTCTCAGGGATTCAATGAGATCACATGCTGCATTCTGGTATTTTAATCAAGTCTGGACAATAAACATAAGGTTATTCTGGAAAACTGAACACTGGTGTGTCTCAGATGAACTTAAATATGGTAGTTTTATCATCATCTATGAAAAAGGCATTCATGAACATTCACAGTTTTTATATTTTGTTTTAAAATAAGATTAGAATATTTTACATATAATATTGGAAATAAAATGGCCTGAACCCCATGCTCACTTTTCATTGACTCTGTCTAGCCTTAAGGGGGATAACTAGCAAGAGTAGTAGGCTGGATTAAGGCAAAGCTGTTGCCATCACAGATACTTAAATTCACAATACACACATGACTAATGATGAAGTATGAAAAGAGCAAGTGTTTAATATGGGAATCCACAGCAGTTGTTTTCACTAAAATGAGTATGTTTACTCTCCATCACAGAATGATTATATGGGTGTGAAGAACTTTTAAGAGATACAGCATCTCATGAACACATTGTAATTTGGCTAATGAGGAACTATTCCTTCTCTCAGATTCCTCATTCATTAATTTATTCATTTGTTTCTTCACTCATCAAACATTTACCGTTAGATAAAGGTATTATGGTGAACTTTAGAGGAACTAAAATAATGAAGATATGCCCCAGGTCCTCAGGAGTTTACTGTTGTGAATTAAACCATCAACCACATGTCCATTTAGTGCTATCACTGAAATGTTTCCAGAAGCATCAGAGACTTTAATTTTTGCATATAATGGAAAGATAGACTCAAGTGACATTCTGTTAACTACCTACTTACAAGGAGCTAACATTAATTGAATACTTATGAGTATGCTGTAAATGCACTATCTCATTCAGTCTTCCCTAACAACCCTACAAAGTTATACTGTTATTGTATTGTACGAGATAACAGAATTTTTTTTTTTTTTTTTGAGATAACAGATTCTTAAAGATGTCAAAGCACTTGCCAAAGATTAAATCACTTAGGAAGTAACAGAGCAGACAACTGAATTCAGGTTTGCCTGAATAGAAAATGGCTGGGAGCTTTTGTTTTTTACCTTTTGGGCTCTCTATTCTATTCCATTGGTCTACAGATCTGTTTTTATGCCACTACTATACTGCTCTGATTACTATAGCTTTGTAATATAGCTTGAAATCAGTGAGTGTGATGCCTCCAATTTTGTTCTCAGGATTGCTTTGGCTATTGGGGATCTTTTGTGGTTCCATACAAATTCTACGTTTGTTGTTTTCTATTTCTGTGAAAAATGCCATTGGAATTTTGACAGAGATTACATTGAACCTATAGATGGATTTGGATAGTATGGACATTTTAACAATATTAGTTGTGTCTACAGAGAATGTTGCCGAACCATTTCAAAAAAGTTATCTTATAAATTTATCTCAGTAGTGCAGATTCTATATGTAATATCTTCTGAATCAACAGGATGTGACAGATCAAAATAGAAGGCTCACAAGTACCTACCAGCAACTTTACTGAAGTTATCAATTCTGATATTTGGGAGTCTTTAGAGTTTTCTATGTATAAGATCATGTCATCTACAAACAGAGACTTTCTTCTTTCTTTCCCAGATGCTTTTATTTCTTTTTCTTGCTAATTGCTCTGCCTAGGACATCCAATTCTGAGGGAACACCCTTGTTTTGTTTCTGATCTTGACTTTTCATAGTTGAGTATGATGTTAGCTGCGGACTTGTCAAATGTGGTCTTTATTATGTTGAAGTACATTCCCTCTACATCCAGTTTGTGGAGGTTTTTTAATCACAAAGTGATATTGAATTCTGTCAAATGCTTTTTCTCATCTATTGAGATGATCATATGATTTTTTAGTCATTTACTGATTTGTGGGTGTTGAATCATCCTTCCATCTCTGGAATAAATCCCACTTGATCATGGTGTATGATCCTTTCAATGTAGTGTTGAATTCCATCTGCTAATATTTTGTGGAGGATTTTTGCATCTATGTTCATTGAGGATACTGGCCTATAATTTTCTTTCCTTGTGGTGTCCTTGTCTGGCTTTGGTATCAGGGGAATGCTGACCTAGTATGCATTTGGAAGGATTCCCTCTTTTTTTTTTTTAACTTCGATATAATTGGTATTAATTCCTCTTTAAAAGGTTGACAGATTTCTCCAATGGTGCCATCTGGTCTTGAACTTCTGTTTGTTGGGAGGTTTTTAATCACTGATTAATTTCCTTAGTAGTGATTGGTCTGTTCAGATTTTATATTTCAGCATTATTCAGTCTTGGTACAGTGTGTGTTTCTAGCAATTTATTTATTTCTTCTAGGCTGTCCAACTTTTTGGTGCATGGTTGTTTGTGGTAGTCTGTTATGATCCATTTTATTTGTGTGGCATCAGTTGTAACATCATTTCTTTCAATTGCAATTTTATTATTTGAGTCCTTTCTCTTTGTTTCTTGGTAAGTCTAACTAAAGTTTTGTCTATTCTATCTCTTCCAAAAAAATCAGCTCTTAATTTTTTCGATCTTTTCTATCATCTTTTTAGTCTCTATTACATATATTTGCCTATGATCTTTGTTATTTCTTTCCTTGTTAACTTTGGGTTTAGTTTGTTCTTTTGCTAGTTCTTTGAGGTGTAAGTTAGGTTGTTTATTTGAGATCTTTCTTTTTTTTTATGCAGGTGTTTATCACTCTAAATTTCATTTTTATTTTTTAAAGATTTTACTTATTTATTTGTCAGAAAAAGAGAGAGAGAGCACAAGCAGGGGGAGGGGCAGAGGGAGAAGCAGGCTCCTCACTGAGCAGGGAGCCCGATGCGGGACTCGATCCCAGGACCCTGGGATCATGACCTGAGCTGAAGGCAGATGCTTAATTGAGCGAGCCACCCAGCCATCCCTCTAAATTTCATTTTTAGAACTGCATCCCATAAGTTTTGATGTGTCACGTTTCCATTTTTATTTATCTGAAAAAAATATATTTTTTTTAAATTTCTCTTTTGATTTCTTTTTTGACTCATTGCTTGTGCAGGAACATATTGTTTAATCTTCACACATCTGTGAATTGTCCAGTTTTCTTATGATTCTTTTATTTCATACCACTGAGGTTAGAAAAAAATGCTTGATATTATTTCAATCTTCTTAAATTTATTAAGACTTATTTTGTGGACTAATATATGATCTGTCCTGGAGAATGTTCCATGTGTGCTTAAGAGGCATATGTATCCTGCTGTTAGATGGAATATTCTGTAAACGTCTGTTAGGTCCATCTAATCTAACATGTAGTTTGAGTCCAATGTATCCTTTTCTGTTTGGATGATTGATCCATTGTTGAAAGAAGGCTACTAAAGTCCCTTACTAGCATTGTATTATATTCTCTGTCTATTCTCCCTTGAGATTTGTTAATATTCATTTTATATATTTAGGTGCTCCTATTTTATTTTTTAATCTCCTGATGAATTGACCCCTTTATTATTATATAATGGCTTTTTGGTCTCTTCTTACAGTCCTTGGTTTAAAGTTTATTTTGTTTGATAAAAGTATAGCTATCTCTGCTTTCTTTAGATTTCCATAAGGATAGAATGTCTTTTTCCATCCCTTCACTTTTAGCCTACACGTGTCCTTAAAGCTGAAATTTGTCTGTTGTAGGCAGCATATAGTTAGGTCTTGTTTTTACACCCATTTTCCTACTCTATGTCTTTGATTGGATAGTTGAGTCTATTTACATTTAAAGTAAATATTGGTAAGTATAGACTTACTATTGCCATTTTGTGAATTGTTTTCTTGTTGTTTTGCTTTTTATTCCTTTTTCCTTCTCTTCTAAATGCAAGGGGGTTGTTATCAGAGCCACATCTTCAGCTGTAAAGTGATGGTCAGACTCTCAGATTCTAGAGCCAGGTACACTTGACTTCAAAACCTCAACTGACAATGACCTAGTTTTGAGACTTAAGATGGATCACTAACCTCTATAATGCCTTAGTTTTCTCACTTATAACATCAGAATATTACCAGTACCACCTGAAAATGTTCTTCTGGATTTTAACTGAGAAAACTTGTGCAAAGCTCTCAGCAGTAAATCAATTACAGAACAAATACTCTATAAAATTTAAGTGTTGTGATAATGTAAGAAGCAGTGTATATTTAAATGTTCATTCCTTTTTGTAAGAATATCTCTGAAGTTCTAAGTAATGTGCATTCTGAGACGGTGATTTGGTGCACAAGATTTGGCATAAAAAACCTGGGTTCCTGTTTTAGTTCCTTTGTAAGTAAAATAGTTACAGTAAGATCTGCTCTATTTATTACGATAATCTAGTAAAACATCTTATAGTAACCATAAAGGACTATGCAAATTAAATTCATCACTATTGTTATTATTATTGAGCAATTAGAACTTACGCAATAGCATACAAAGGAGAAAAGTTTGGTCTTTGAGTATACTTGATTTGAATAACTTCCTAGGTTAGGTAGCTACAGACACTCAGGAAATATTCTTGCTTTCATAAAGAGGAGATCAAAGAGGACTAAACATGTCATAGGAAAGCCTAACACTGGCACTCTAGGAGATTCAAAAAGACTGTCTATAATTTCACAAAATCCTGAATATCAATGTGCTTCACAGAGTGATGAAAAGCAAGGCTACTATTTTTAATTTTCTTTGAAACATTTAAATCCAACTCAGTGCATTGAGGGTGGATCAAGATGACAATTCTCTGGTCTTTCATCAAATCTAGTACAAAGAATAATTACTTTCAGCAAATACAAAGATCTTATGTTTCCTGTTGTTTTTGGAAGTCCTTTTGTGGAAATTCTTTTGATGAATGCATGTATTATTTTCTTATCGTCCCCCATATAGAATTTTGTGATGGACACTTCCCCAGAGATAGACACACAATGATATTTCACTAGAGCAAATAAGTCTGAAACTGATAATATTTAGTTTGTCCTCATAGCAACCTTTTGAGGAAAATAGTATTATCCCCATGTTGCTGGTAAGAATTGGTTTAAAAATTTGCCTTTGTTACACAGCTGATTAGTACAGAGCACAAATTCAAATCCGGGCAGTTTGCCTTTAGAATCTATGCTCTTAAACACTAGCTATACTGTATGCCAGATATCATGCTATAAATTTAGCATTTATACATCTTAGTTTACTAGGGTCATTGTTTTGTATTGTTAGCTCTATTTCAAAAGGAATAATCACAGTCTCCAGTTTAATTTCTCAATATCTCATATGTGCATTGAATAATTGGCAGAAGCCGGGATTTAGAATTGGTCTGTTGAATTCCAAATTCTGTGCTCTTACACATGATTCTTGGCACTGAGTAGCTAACATTTAGTTGCAGATTCCAACACAGATTTCCAGGACAGTGATGATAAAGGGAGAGTCCAGCATACTCAGAGTACCCACCTAATAGAACTTGTTAATGCCTAAAAAGGACCATTGGAAAGAAGCATAAGCCTATAACTGAAAAAGCATTATTCGTTTCTCTCTACATGTACATGATAATGTATATACAGAATGGATTAGCATTTAACCCTATTTAAGAAGTTGGTTTTAATACACTGGAAACTAGTGAATTTTAGGTGATTTTAATCCCTTAGTACATTTTATTAACAAAGTTACATTTGCTGGAATACAAATGAATTTGCTAATTTTCTTTTGGATTTATTGTTAATTTTAGTTTATATCATCTTTGAGTATAATGATTACTTTTATTTTACTATATTTTCTTTGAAGCAATACCTCATTTTACTGGATCTCATGTTTCCTAACTTCATGTCTCTTGAGAAGATGTGTCGTTTCATTTTTCCCCTAGGATTGGAAAACAAAGCAGGGTCCCAACAGATGTGCTATAGAGGGAATTTAGAAATTGGAATTAGTGTATATGTGATGGGTACAAACAGGTTTGCCAAAGCATTTGTCTAGAGGGACAGGAAGCTTCTCCAGAGTCAGTAAGGGCCTAATTTTCACTGATGAACTAAAGGCCATTGGGCAGCATCCCCTTTGAACTGTCCTTCATCTACATCAAAATGAATCCATACCTTCCTTCATCTTAATCAATTGATCTTCCATCTCAGAAGTTGGTATGTCCCTACTGCTCTTTACCTAGTGATCATATTCATATCCCTTGGTGCTTCTTCTAGAATTTCGACTACTTAATATAGGTCTCTAAATTTTGTCTTCATTATCTTTATTCATTCCCCCTTTCTCTTTTACCAAAAATGTACTCAATCTCCTTCCATCCTGTTAAGAAGCCCCCCATACATTTGTCCACTTTCCTCCTCTTCACAAATAACTTATTTAAAAGAATCAGCTCGTCTTCTCACACTTCCACACAAATTCCTCCAAATTTTTTATCCTTTGCATTTCTCAAATCCATCCCCTCCTCCCTTTTCCCACCACCACAGACTCATCGTCTCTCCCCAAGAAGATACTATTAATCTCCTAAAAATTGTGTTTGCTAGTATCATCTTGTCTTCCTAATCATTCTCTCTATATTGCCTCAGGTGTACCTTGCTTTATTGCACTTAGCAGATATTGTGTTTTTTACAAATGGAAGGTTTGTGGCAACCCTGCATCTCTCAGTGCCATTTTTCGGACAGCATCTGCTCACTTCATGTCTCTGTGTCACATTTTGGTAATTCCCACAGTATTTCAAAACTTTTCATAATTATTACATTTGTAATGGTGATCTGTAGTCAGTGATTGACTTCTTGAAAGCTCAGATAATGGCTAGCATTTTTTTTTTTTTGATGGGTAGCATTTTTTAGCAATAAAGTATTTTATGTGTGTGGGGTTATTCAGAAAATCTTGATGTGAATACTTGTCAGAGTTTGCAGTTATTCAATATTTTTGCTTTCCAAAAAATGCAAAGACCTTAGAATGCTTTAACTCTGACCACCCGCTCACTATTTATAACCTTCTATAACAGTGTGTTTTAGAGGATGGGCTCTGCCAGAGAAGCTCCCCAGGGCGAGATCTGTAGGGGAGCTTGTCATCTAAACCTGCTCCTGCAAAGTGGAAAGGAAGCCCAGGAAATACAGCAGGAAATGATAAATCTTCAGACAAAAGAGAAAAGGGGAGCAAAGGAAAAACAGGAGAAAATGTCTAACCCAGAAACTAAAGATGATTTACCTGCAGAAAATGGAGAAACTACAAACAAGGGGGGTCCAGCCTCTGATGAAGCAGGAGAGAAAAAAAGCTGAGACTGACTGCATCCTATACGATGTCTTACAGATGGTGACTGTCTCCCTTCTTATACAATCCAGAGGAATATTTTTATCAACTAGTTTGTAGATGTAAATCTTTTAGTAGCTCTAGAAACATTTTTAAGAAGGAGAGAATCTTGCCTCATCCCATTTTTTAAATGTAAATTTTTTTTTTTTTAAGAGGCAAAATCATTTGCTGGTTGTTTATTTTTGGTACAATCAGAAAATAGTGGGATATTGAATATGGGAGGTTTTGATTGTCTTGATTATCATTCCACAGCTGGAGAAGTAGTTTTATATCCTACAATACACAGCACACTGGATGGCAATTTGGAGCCACAGTCCCGCATTTATTATGTCTTGATCATTTTAAATTACTTCTCATCTTATTTTTAGTAGAATTGTTTCCTAAGGGAAAGCCATTCCTTGGCCTTGGCTCTCCCTATCAGCATTTCATGCACTCTGTAACATCTTTGGTCCTGGTAGTTCAGTTTACCTCGTAACTTTGATAATGTGCTGAGTATGTGGTGTAGATGATTTTGTGAGTTAGGGGGATTTATGACACAACAGCTTAACAACATTTGAAAATATTTGCACATGATATCCTCTTAAGAAAAAAATTTGCCTCCAAATTTAAGCTGGAAAGTCACTGGAATAACTGTTTAGAAAAGAATCACAACTGCATACCTTTTAAATTTTTTGGTACATACGTTAATTGTGTACAAACTGAAACATCTGGGTATCGGTCCTCAAGACGACCAATAAAATCTCAATTATGAAAGAAAATAAAAAGAAAATGGAACCTGGTAGCCATTCTTTTGTGACAAAGAAGATATCCAGTAGTGAGGTTTTCTCTGAATATTAATATGACTTCCTAGAGTTACCTAAGATAACATTTCGACCAAGAATGTTTTGTTCCTATTTTAATTTTAGGAAGATTGAATGAATTATGTCCTCCTGTTGCTAACAACTGTCTTTGAAAGAACTTCATAGAGCTACTCGACTAATCAATTTCTATAAATAATGTTCTTATTATATAAGTATCAAGAATAAATTAAAACTAAGGAGAATTTGGTTTCAGACTATTCCAAGTACAAACCTGCACACCAGTACTAAAAAAAAATACATCAAAGATTCCTTGTGGGTTCAATTTTCATATTTACCAGATCAAATATGTATCTTATAATATATAACATAATTTTATAATATTTATGTACATATATATCATGTATATTCATAAAATACCATGTTTTTTATTTTTAACTGAATTTTTATTTTTAATAAAATATTTAAATTAAATTTATTTATTTAATTTTTTAATTTTTAATTTAAATTTATTTTAAATTTTAGTTTTTTAAAATTAAATTAAATTAAATTTTATTTATAATTTTATATTTATATTATATATTAAATTTATATTATATTTATAAATTTAAATTAAATTTTTAATGTTTGTTTATTTATTATATATTATTTAAATTATTATTTAATTAATTATTTAATAAAACAAAACTATTTTAAATATTTTTAACTGAAACTTAGCTTCATTGCCACATACCTGCTGCAAAGTAATCAAAGAAGCTATTAAGACCTCCTAGGACCAAAAATGAAATCCAAACAAAATTCCTTAGTTGTAATGTTATAGTTTACAAAAGTGTTTTCAACTTATGTGTTCATTTTTATCCTTACAATAACTCTGGATATAAAGATATAAAGTATATTTTGTAGCATGGAAGAACACCAACAGTTGATAGATGTGAAAGATAACCAAATAGTGAGCTAATGATAGACAACTGGTAGAAAACCAGATCTATCTAAAACCTCTGAGGTAGTTGATAAATCTCTTCTCTAGGGAAGTGGGGGAAAAGGGTAGGATTAATTCTTAGACTCCTTTCCCATTCTTAGAGTAAGGATCTTAATAGTTCTCAACGTTGGATATAAATTAGAATAATCTGGGAGCTTTGAATAATCCCCCAAACTAGCCTGCTCTTCAGTTGGATTGTATCAGAATTGTGAGTGTTGACACTCAGGGGTGAGTGAAACCCTCAGTGATTAAAAATGCAGCCTAGGTTGAGACCCTTTGGTCTATGATGATTCCAGGTGCATTGCTTTGAGACTTCTTGGAAATTGCATCGCAACAGGTTTTTGGCAGAAGAGAGGGAAATACAGATCCACTTTGCTTTAAACCGTCGGGCACCAAGCAGAATGCAATTTTCGCTTGGATGACTTTAAGCTGCTGAATGGGGTCACTAGAATGACTTTGGCATTTCTAACAAACGGGGAAAAAAACACACACACACAAAACAAAAAACAAATCATCCTTGTCCAATTAAATAGATACCACAGTTGTGACCTTTACCAGTGTAAAGTGCATATAAATCCAAAGCAGTGAGCTGCATGGAAAGAAGAAGAGAGAAGATGGTCACCGCCTGGGGTGAGGATGAAATACTGGATTTTCTTTTCTTTCTTCTTTTTTTTTTTTTTAAGATTTTATTTATTTATTTGACAGAGAGAGAGACAGTGAGAGAGGGAACACAAGCAGGGGGAGTGGGAGAGGGAGAAGCAGGCTTCCCGCCGAGCAGGGAGCCCGAGGTGGGGCTCGATCCCAGGACCCTGGGATCATGACCTGAGCCGAAGGCAGACGCTTAACGACTGAGCCACCCAGGCGCCCCTCCTCATTGTTTTTTATCGGCATTACTTATCTGAATTGTTTTTCCCTTCTGCTGTCTTTCAATGTTCTCCTACTATTATGATCGCTGACATTAAATGTACTCTAAGAATCCATCCATACTACTATGCTAAAAAAACTATAGTTGTACTCATTTGGACAGATCTATTGCATACTCACATATCAACAATAAAACAAGGCACACAATTTTTGTTTTAATTAAAGTTAATATTCCATACCAAAAATCTTTAAATCTTTTCAAAGTGTTATCCTGGTTTCCAGATATAATACTTACTTCCTACTTTTATTGTTTCTCAGGGTCAGACAGTACTGCATAAGCTGAAGGCTGTATGTGGATTTTTTTTTTTATTAATTCGTCACACCAGCTCTGCAGGGTTGGTGCTATTATTGTCTCCATCTTATATATACAGAAGATTAGTCCCAGAGAAGTAATTTGATCAAAGTTTCAAAGTTAGAAAGTTGCAGAAAACAGATTTTACTTCGTCAGTCTGACTTACGAATCTTAGCTCTCTCTTTAAAACAACATGTTGGATGTTGATGAAAAGTACAGCCTAATTACATAGGCAGAAGACCCTCTGTACCTTCAAGGGTCTTAGCTAGAACACTGGGGACAGAAACATGAGCCTTGGGATGCCTGGGTGGGCTCAGTCGGTTAAGCGTCTGCCTTCGGCTCAGGTCATGATCCCAGGGTCCTAAGGCCTAGCCCCGCATCGGGTTCTCTGCTCAGTGGCGAGTCTGCTTCTCCCTCTCCCTCTGCCTCTGTCCCGCACTCGTGCTCACTCTCTCTCCCTCTCTCAAATAAATAAATAAAATCTTAAAAAAAAAAAAAAAGAAAAGAAAAGAAACATAGGCCTTTTCTCCTCTTGAAGGTCTCTGCCCTGATGTGGTAACTGGTGGGTTTGGGACCAGGAAGCAGATGGTCCCGGGTGGGGAGGCGAGAACAACCCAGCAGTCCCCATGAGGCACAGGACCTTGGATGCATGGTGTAGGCTACGCCACAAATTCTTTCCTCTCCAGGCTTACCGAGGGACCAAGGCTGAGGGGAGCCTGTCCTGCGGAGACTTCAGCTCTGGGGAGGGGAGGAGAGCGGAAGGGAGGAGACTGGGAACTGTCTTTGACTAATGTGCCAGGGCCAGTGTGTGGCCTTTTTCGCATCTTACTTAACCCTCCCAGAAACACTCACAGGTAAATATCATCACCCTAATGTAAAGTGAATCCTAGCTCTTAAACTGCCTATCATGCAGTTGTAAACACCAATGACATTACTGTATTAATAATTCATATTTTTTCACCTAAAAATAGACCTCTGGGTAATAGGCCTCCTGTTCTTCCTCCTACATTTGTATATTTTCTAAATTACATAAAGTCACATTTGATATTTTATAATAAAATGAATATAATTAAGGAAAACAGTATAATGGACATATAAAAAGTGTTAGTTTTTTCAGAACATGCCATTAATTAAACAAGCAGTTTTTAAGACTAATTGTTTTGCCTTTTCTCAGCGCTTACTTTTCATCTAGCTCTACCACACAAGCAGAAGACAAAAACAAATGAGTATGTTGATCACATATCGTTTGTACATTATGATGCCAAGTAAGCCTATCTTAAAGGTTTAACACACATACACACACGCCATACTCATACATACACAAGAGTGTGTTATTCACTAACTTAGGGGGTTAGGAGGACCCTGATTTGTAGTGTTTGTCAATTTCTATGGTATAAATACTACCAATTTCAATCTATCAAGGCAGTAATATTGAATATGAAATGGAAAGAGAGATCAGTAGCACAGCCTCGTGTAGTATTTCCACAACGTGGGCCCAAAAGACATATTATAATAACCTCAGGAACAGAGATAATAGCATGATGTAGCAGTTTTGGTATTTACCACATTTGCTTTCAGTAAATTTTACTTAATTGTAAGTATATGTAATTAATATTTAATAAGGGCTGTGTTTATGAGCTGACTAGTACAAATTCTGAAAACTTAAACAGTCAGCATTTATTTATTTATTTATTTATTTATTTATTTTTTAAAGATTTTATTTATTTATTTGAGACAGAGAGAATGAGAGAGAGAGAGCACATGAGAGGGGGGAGGGTCAGAGGGCGAAGCAGACTCCCTGCTGAGCAGGGAGCCCGATGCGGGACTCGATCCTGGGACTCCAGGATCATGACCTGAGCCGAAGGCAGTCGCTTAACCAACTGAGCCACCCAGGCGCCCAGCATTTATTTTTTTAAAGATTTATTTATTTATTTTAGAGAGCGAGCAAGCAGGGGGAGGGGCCTAGGGAGAGGGAGAGAATCTCAAGCAGACTCCCCCCTGAGCTCAGAGCTCCATGTGGGGCTCCATCTCACATCCCTGAGATCATGACCTGAGCCGAAACTAAGAGTCAGATGCCCAACCAACTGAACCACCCAGGCGCCCCCAGTCTGCTTTTAAAAGCAAATACCAGCCACGGAGTATTCGCTGTTCTAACTTTACACAATGACATGCATATTCCGTTGTTTTGTACTGGTAAAACAGCATGAAAAAGTCATGGTTCTCAGTCCAAAAGAGGATCTCAACGAAAGACAAGAGATGCACCTTTACCATAAACATTACGTCAATTAGGCTACACAAAAAAACCACACTGAAGTATTTCTCTTCTCTGGGGTCCTTTGTGGCCCTCATCTCTTTTCATTCCACATTGTCTTGTCAAGTCTTTTAATCTACTTCCAACATTTAATCACCAGCCATGGTGATGCCAAATCCTTTATCTCCACTCAGGTGTCTTCCCTGCATTCCAGATTCAAATGTTCAATCACCTATGGGATATAGACACTTGACTGTATGAGAGACCTCTAACACTTAGTATGTTGAGAAACAAACCAATCTTGGTTCTCCTCTTGCCTTTTGCATCACAGTGAATAAACGCAAGCACAGAGTGTTCTTCTTCACATCCTGCCTTCACGCATCCCACTTAACCACTACATCACAGCAGTTTTATGCCCCCATGACATCTGGAACGCTGTTTCCATTTCTGTACCATAGATCAGATCACCATCATCCTCTACATGGTTCAGGGAAATAGACTGTCACTGGTTTGCTTGTTTCCACTCTAGTTAGGAGTTATTTTAGGCAAATGCAAATCAGAGCTCCTGGCTCGTACCTTTGCTCTTTACCTCTCTGTTGCAACAATATTTTCTACATAATAAATATATACTCTCATAACAAAGACATCATCTCATATGCCTTTGGATCCAGGTCTCTTTAGTCTTTATCTTTAATCAAAGCTATTTGGAATATGAAATTCCAAATACAAAAAAAAAAAAAAAAGTCCTGATCTACCACACACCCCTTGCATTTTTTTCTCTTGTTCTCTTTGTACAGAGAATTCAGTCAGTGTCCAAAAGATCATGTGATCTCAAATTTGCATCCCCAGTGATGAGCATGGTCCTGGCATACAGATGGAAAACAATTTGGTTGAATATAAAGCACTTTATGAGCACTCAATAATATATATTTTCTAACTTCTAAATAAGGAAAATATCCAAGAAGAGGAGCACTGCTATGGACTGATTATATGTATCATCTAAAATTCCTTTGTTGGGGCACCTGGGTGGCTCAGTTGTTAAGCGTCTGCCTTCGGCTCAGGTCATGATCCCAGGGTCCTGGGATCGAGCCCCACATCAGGCTCCCTGCACAGCAGGAGGCCTGCTTCTCCCTCTCCCGCTCCCCCTGCTTGTGTTCCCTCTCTCGCTGTGTCTCTCTCTGTCAAATAAATAAATAAAATCTTTAAAGTAAAATAAAATTCCTATGTTAAAGCCCTAACCCCCAATATGATGGTATTAGGAGCTGGGCCTTCTGAAGATAATTAGGTTTAGATTAAGTCATGATGGTGGAGCCCTCGTGGTGGGATTAGTGCCCTCATAAAAAATATAAAGAGAGAGGGCGCCTGGGTGGCTCAGTCGTTAAGCGTCTGCCTTCGGCTTAGGTCATGATCCCGGGGTCCTGGGATCGAGTCCCGCATCGGGCTCCCTGCTCGGTGGGAAGCCTGCTTCTCCCTCTCCCATTCCCCCTGCTTGTGTTCCTGCTCTCGCTATCTCTCTCTCTGTCAAATAAATAAAATCTTTAAAAAAAATATATATATATATAAAGAGAGAAAGAGATCTCTTTCCAGTCACACATGTCTAAAAAAGACCATGTGAGCACTCAGCCAAAAGGCAGCTGTCTACCTTCCAGGAAGAGGGCTCTCATCAAGAACTGAATCTGGGAGCACCTTGATCCTGGGCTTCACAGCCTCCAGAACTGCGAGAAATGATTTAAGTCACCTAACCTACAGCATTTTGTTATAACAGCCCGAACTGACTAAAACAGAAATACAGCAAGTGTCATTTCAAATGAATTCTGTAGAAACATCATTCTGGACACTGAATAATGTGAGCAAATCAAGGAGCTAAGCACAGTTGTCTCCTTTAAGGAGAGAGGAGTATGCAGCCATCATTGTGTTCATGGTGTGATCAAGAGCCATGAGGGGTAAACACTGTGCTATCAGAGCACTGAGAATAGAAAGAGTAATTCTAACTTGGAGGGTGGGAAAAAATTCCCTCAAATTAGAGAGAAGCAACATAACAACTATGGAGAATACGATGAAGGAAAGGAGACTGACTGACCCGACTGAGGGTCCTCAGCAGAAAATTCAGCTGTAGGACTAAAAGGTCATATAAAGGCATCCTCCAGAATTAAAAAAAAAAAAAAAAGCAGAGGTTCCCAGGGCCACCTGGGTGGCTCAGTCAGTTAAGTGTCTGACTCTTGATTTTGGCTCAGGTCATGATCTCAGGGTTGTGAGATGGAGTCCTGCATCCGGGCTCTGCGCTCAGCAGGGGAGTCTGCTTAAGATTCTCTCTCTCTCTCTCTCCCCCTCTGCTCCTCCCCCTGCTCATGCACTCTCTCTCTCTCAAATAAATAAATAAATCTTTAAAAAAGGTAGGGGTTACCGATATATAAATTATTTTAAGTTTTTGCCAGTAGATTCTGGTAATGTTGAACTCCCCACCTAATGAAATCTGTGGCTTTTAAAATCCACAGTGAAATATACACATATATATTTAATGTAATAATGTGTATGTGTATGTATGTATGTATGTGTGTATACACATACACATACACACACATGAATAATGCAATGAAAATTTTGACTGTATTACCAAATATTCTTTAAGAAAAATAAAATAAAATGACATTTGGGGGGGCACGGTATGTGGGTATTTTGTCTTTTTTCCAGATGTGAGTTGAAAATTGCTTACTTGGCTATGTTTCACAGATTTCCGGGAAAACCATTCAAGAGTTGAAGATTTAAGAAACCAAATGAAAGTAGGTGAGACCAGTCCTAGTCCATGGAAAACAGGGGGCGTTATTAGTTGTAATGTTCATGCCGCAACAACACCCTGACGGGCACCACAGGCACTTGAGGAAACTGAGGCACAGGGAGGGTGAGAGATGTGACCCCTCACAGCTCGCAGGCAGGCACATCACGTCACTTCAGCTACAATTAGCCAACTCTGAAGGTGCACCGGTAAAACGTCCTCATTTAAATGCTCCTTTTTTCACGTACAGAGAAAAAAAGATTCCGTGATGGGAGGGTCTCTCCTACCCACACCCCACATCACATCGTATTATTTGGGATTTTAAAAATGTTTTCTGAGGTGCTGGCATAGAGCTGAAAACCCAAGTATCATAAAAATACAATTTCCACCACTAATGAAAAGATAAAGAATGTGGGCAAAACACAAACACTAGAGAAGCTTTTAATGCTAATCCATAAAACAGAATGCTCTATAGTACATCAACTTAGATTTATTGAACTTTATCTTAAACAATTAGATTTTTCTGTTATTGCTTTTTGAGAAATGAGCAATTCCTAAACCAGCCTCATCTAAATGCTTCCTACATTTTTCTGTGATAAGCCAAGGGAAATAATAAATATTTATTATTTATTTCAAGGACAGGACATACATTTATTCATAGTAAATCAGTTAAAGGAACAATCAGTAATTTCCTCCACACGTTCAGGGTCATAAAGAGCCCAGTTTTACTTGGGCCTAAACAAACGTATTTTGAGTTGGAGACAAGTGTCCTGTGTGCCCAAAGAATTACAAAGTGCTTTGCCCAAAGTCATCAGACTTAATAAGGCTGAACCTTGGCTCCTCTCTTAGACCAACACTAAGGAGGCAGAGTGTAGCTTCCCGGTGGGCGCGTGACAATGGGTGAAAAGCTTGGAAAGCTTGGCATTTTACCAGTGACCAGTGTCAATGGATTTCTTCAGGATTTTTCCTAAACATAACAAATATATTATTATGCAACTTTCTTCCCTGCCTTTGGTTAAGCAAACAAACACTTTAGACCTAGAGTTTCCAAAGAGGCAGGAAAAAATAACGGAGAAAGATACTGGCCTAAACATTTCTAGAGATCCTTAGGTACCGAGTAAGAAGAGAATAAGATGAGATGAAAACATACATTTTTAAATGATTTTTGACAGAGAAACATGAGATTATATAGACTAAATCTGTGCAGTCCATATGTTGATTAGTTACAGATAAAAACATAACACTACATTCTTTTTTTCTCTTGGTTTTGATTCTGAAAACAGTATTTCTCTAAACTGTCATTTGTGCACACCCCTTTTAATTCAAGTGTAGGGAATCAGAATAAGCAGTAAGAAAGCCCCAAAAGTACTGCATCACTGGGTAACTCTTATCAGTGGTTCTCAGGTGTTTCTGGGCCCACCGTTGTTAGAGATTTGCATTAGAAGTCGGACTGGCAGCTAGAACGCTCACTTTACCAGCAAGTGGTCCTAAGGCAAGTGGTAAGAGGGCCAGCACTTCCAAATATACTGCCTGAAGCTACACTTTCTCCAATAACTATTTCAGAGTGTCAGCATTTATTTAAACGGAGAGCCTGTACATTGAAAGTTCTGACGACTGAGGCGGAAAGCAACAAACGCCCCTTTGCCCTGTCTAATGTAGGGTGGTGGTGGGAGCTGAGGAAGTTTTGCTTGATTCACCAGTTCTCAGAATCTCCTGGGAAGTTTTAAAAAACTACTGATGACTTAGAGCCCAAACAGAAAGAATTCAATAGGTTTGGGGTGAATCCCAAGTGTCAGGATTTTCTTACAAGTATCCCACGATAGTCACATGTGTAGGAAGTGTTGAAAACTATGGCCTTAATTTTTAAAAAAAGTATCCACTTTTGTAAGGATGACCGTTATACCCTAAGAGAAAGCATTTTCCATATTAAACCTCTGGTATATACTGGTATGTAATATAAGATGTTTTCTTTTAATTAATTATAAAATAATAGTTATTATTATCATTAAAATATGATTAATAATATAATTACATTAAATTATATAACAAATACTATATTATTAAATTATATTAAGTGATTATAATTATTATAAATAAATTGAAACAATACTGTTAAAATATTATTTTAAAATAATTTTAGATTATTTCAGAATACTAATGATAATAATAATTATTTTTATTACTAGGCAGTTCTGGCTAAAAAGCAGCTGGCTCTCTAAAACAGATGTTGTCTTCCAATGTTCTCCAAGTGACCACGGAGACTTTACAAAAGGGTTACTATCTTCCGTTTACTTCCTAATCTCTCAACGAATCTGGTATCTTACTTGGATCCACTCTGATGATCACACAGAATGAAGTATAAAGACAGTACATGACTTGCTTATACTTTCAAAGCATGACTGAAGTGTACCTGGAATTTTGAACTTGCATCAGGAATCACAGGGCCAACCGTCCCCGGTAGAATTGGCAGCTGAGTTGGATTTGGCCTCATTAGACTTAAAGGGGGAGGTTGATTACGGAACACGGTTGACAGGCAGAGATGTACAGTCTCTTTCATTGCTTTTAGCTGTGAGTCCTACGGAAAAAAAAAGAGATGACAACTTTTACATGTGGTTCCGGTTGTTCTTTATTTGATTTGATTCTCCCCGTCCTCCTAGCCTATACTCATTCCCCACACAAATACCTACCAGTTTTCAAATGTAACTGCCTAACTTCTAAATTCCACTCTGACACACTGTTTAATGCACACTCAGTCTGTTTTTAGGGGCTACTGTGTGTCGTGATCTATTCTGAACACTGAAATTCAGAGACATGTGTTACTAGACATGATTTCAATCGTGATAGCCTGCTGGCAAGGACATGTCCTCTAGGGTCACTTTCAAGTAGAAAATGTCTGTGGATCCCGGGAACTGAACTCAGGGTCTCAGAAGAGGGGGGGGTGGGTAACAGGGTGATGGGCATTAAGGAGGGCACATGTTGTGGTGTGCACTGGGTGTTATACGTAACTAATGAATCACTGAACACTACCTCAAGAACTAATGATGTACTATACAGTGGCTTAGCTGAACATAATAATTAAAAAAAAAAGAAAATGTCTGTAGAAACCTGCCATCTTTCTATTGGTGTCCATCTCTGTTATTACAAACCAGCGCCCAGGCAGTGCCGGCCCCTGTGTTCCTCAGATGAGCCCGTAGCACCACTCAATCTGCGCACAGATGGGAAAAAAAATCAATTTTGTTTCTAATAAAACACTTATTTCCTGTGGGCCTTGTTAAGTGGTAGGAGTTGATCCGATGTGATTGTAAATTGTAATACTTATACTTATATTCGCATAGGATTTCACAGTATTTCAAGCTCTTTCACATGAATGACATAATTTTATGCTTTCTAACACCTGTGGAACTGGCATCATTATTACTATTTTACTCTGAAGAAATGAAAGTTCAAGGTTTTCAGACTGCTTTGTTTCCCTGGTTTATATCACAAGGCAGACTGAACTAATGTAGACAATAACCATCTGTAACTCCCATCTTACCACCAGATTCCACTGCTAAAAATATTTTAATTTTATTTTTTAAATTTTTTTAAAGGGAGGTTTGGTTTTTTTTAAAGATTTATTTGTCAGACGAAAAGAGAGAGAGAGTACAAGCAGGGGGAACGGCAGGCAGAGGGAGAGGGAGAAGCAGGCTCCTGGCTGAGCAAAGAGCCCGACATGGGGCTCGATCCCAGGACCCTGGGATCATGACCTGAGCCGAAGGTGGATGCTTAACCGACTGAGCCACCCAGGCGTCCCTAAAAATACTTTTAAATGCTGATAGAGTAAACAACAACAACAACAACAATAATGTAAAGCTGAGTACAAATGACAGAGAGATCCCCCAGTGCCAAAATGGAAAGAGACATACAACTTTTAGGAAACCTTATGGTAACTCAGGGGTAATAAAGGTCATGCACGTAGGTCCAAATAAGAAAATGTCACATAATCGTCCATTTCAAGACATGAGATGCGGCCTTTGCGGCAAGAGAGATGAAGAGATCAGGTGCTGGGGCCAAGACCCCTGGACAGGCCGGCACATGTGGAGTGCACCCTTTCAGGGCGCCCATGGGCCACTGAAGCAGCAAAGTCTGTTGTCCTGCTGAGGTAGTATTCTTCCAACAAAACTACTATCTTTTATATTCTATGCCAGGAACACATCTCCATATAGCATCTACTCCTATGTCCTGTCTCCTGAAGAGTAGCGACCATGACTTAGATCCTTCCCAATGTCTACCTCTGAGCTTCTGTGATAAAAGATAAAGATAAGACTTATCTTTAAGATGAGAAAGAATGTCTTTCTAGAAGAACAGCAGTTTAAGAAATCTATTTGGTCCAGGTCAGAGATTAAAAAAACAAAACAAAACAAAAAGCAGCCTGGAAGACAGGCAACTGGGAATACATAAGAAATAGAACTGACGTGTATTTCCTTCTCATTAATATTGCCCTGACAAGTTGTCTAAGATGACAGAAAAATCCGATAAGAACTAGGCTGGAGGAATGTCATTAAGTGGACAGGACAGCGGCAAGCTGGGCCAAGCTGACTGACCTTTCACTCAACATGTTCCCTTTGATCTGCTTGCCTGAGCCCCTGACTTCTTGTCCTTCCTCCACCCCATTACTTTCAATCCTATATTTGTGTCCTTTATGTAATTTGTCTCTGACTTTTAATTTATATGTATATATACACATGTGCAAGTTGCCTATTTTGTTCAAAACTGTGTATTTAGCACTGAACATAATCCCTGACACATTAGGAGGGACTCACCAGAAAGTTTTCTGAATCAATGACTTAGACACTTGAGTAAAAATGCTGTTTCTATATGTCAGGGAAGGAAAGTGAGAAGCTATCTCAATGAGAAGAAATGAAATAATAGTTCAGATTTCTCTTCCTCCTGGTGCTTTGTTATAATCGTGGCTAAGTCCCTGCTCACCACAGAATAGGACACCATGGCATTGTGTGCTGGGTCAGGAATGAAATATTCCAGGTGGCACTGAACAATTTAAAGATGTTTTCTATCTCACATGTTATAGTGAGACAATGGAAATAGAGCTAATGCAACAGAGTCAGGCAAGTTTGGGTCCAGACTCAACGTTAATGTGGCTTTGAATGTAGACTTTCAAACATCTCAGATCATGCAGGAAGTTATGATGGCTATTTTATTCACTGCATTTATTTATATCTTGGCTCCTCTAAACACACGATGTGTGTAAAAGTTGTATCTATAACAGGCTTAGTATATATGTTGCCAAAATGAACAAATTTCTGAGTAATGGCTGAACTTGGATGCGAAAATAATGAACTCTATCAAGTTAATAGTTTAGAACATCGATTTTCAGTAGATGCTGTTCAGGGAAGACACATTTTCCAAAGGAACAATACACGACGATGTGCATGTATGTGATATTTTTAATTATCTGAACTTGATGCGATCATCTTGTTTGTTCCCAGCGGTCTCCTGACATGGGCAGGATCATCTCAGATAACAGAATCAACATCACACCGACAAAACCTCCAACTCCCCATGTTTCACAGCCCCGGGGGTAAGCTCTTTGCTCTTGTGTTTCAACCGATTCCTAATCTCTTAGCTCCTGATTTTCTTTCTTTTTTGGGCCACAAGCATACAGCTTGGCCTCCTACCTTAGATTCTGCCTCTGTTCCTTGATGACATTGTAGATTTTTCCTGCCAGAGATCACAGATTTGCTGTGAGCCACCTTGCCCTACTTTGCTCAGCCTTCTACCACAAAAACAGCTTTCCTTAGTCCTTCTGACTTAAAAGAGCCTGTTACTGACACTACTCAGACTTGGCTTGACCCAGTTCCATAAGCAGGACTCAGACAATGATTTTACACCATGACATCATTATATTTTCATTTATACCGCTGGCTGTAGTTGTAGTCTGTTTTGAAATTGCAGGTTACCATTCACTTTGAAGTTCACTGTCACAAGATGTCACCTAACGAAATACAGTACAAACTGTAGAAGGGGTACTTTGTCTAAGATCTTACAACCTATTCCCTCCTAGGGTCAAGTCTTGTTTTTGCCCTGCCTTTCTCCTCCTTGCCCCAAACCACTCTTCTCACTTGCTTTGCCATAGTATAATGGCAAACTTAGTATTTTATTATTAGTATTAAACATAGTATAATGCAAACTTTTTTAGGAAGAACCTGATTATCTCAACCTCTTTTTATTTACAGCCCATCAAAGATTCCAAACATATTTGCATCTTAGAGCTTTTACACTTGCTGTTTCCTGTGCCTATGAACCCTTTTCCAAATATCTATTAGAAAACTTCCACTTAAAATTTATCTCTCAGCTCACATCTTTTTTTTTAATTTAAATTCAATTTAATTAACGTATACTGTATTATGAGTTTCAGGGGTAGAATTCAGTGATTCATCAGTTGCATATAGCCCCCAGTCTCAGCTCACATCTTACCTTCTTGGAAACACAGTCCCTGATGGCCCTCTCAAGGAACACTCCTTCCTTAAAGTCTCTGTCACTTTTCTCACTTGAAGTCCTAGGTAGCCTTGCTGTCATTGCAAATTACCTTATTTCTATGTTCAGTGTGTTATCTATTTCCATTATGATGTCATTTCTTGAGGGCCAGTACCTTTCTTGCAGCATCACCAGTTTCTAACTCAACAAATGTTTGTTAAATGAATAAATAAACCGTCCGGAGGATATATAGGCTGGTGCTGTCTTACACGAGAAAATAATGAAATATTTCTCATTTCATTCAATATATTGTATAAAGAAAGTAGTATTTCGGACATTAAAATACTAGTGCTTGGGGCACCTGGGTGGCTCAGTCGGTTAAGTGACCAACTCTTGGTTTCGGCTCAGGTCATGATCTCATGGGTTGTGAGATTGAGCCCTGCATGGGGCTCTGTGCTCAGCGGGAGTCTGCTTGAAGATTCTTTCCCTCTGTCCCTCCCCTCACTTACTATCTCTCTCTCTCAAATAAATAAATAAATCTTTAAAAAATAAATAAAATATTAATGCTTGTGCTATATAATATGAAAAGCTTATTAGAAATTATTGTGTACATATATGATCTTAACATGGTGGGAGATTTAGAAAGTAATTTTTCATGTGTCTGTAGGTAAGCACTTTTCTCTTAAAATGCACTTTTTTTTCTGGGAACAAGATATAACTTGCAAAGACAACTGTGCCCCTACTTTCTCATCTCCTGACAGATATAAATTCATATGATATTATTCATCTCTCTCTTAATTCATTTCCATGAAGATGTGAGGTCGTCAGAGAGATCTGGGTGCACTATTGGCTGATGGCTTTGGAAAGACCACGAAGGGCTGTGAATTCAAAGGCTTTCCCCTTAACTTTTATTTCTGCCATGAAATCAGCTCTGTGAATCCTGTATGGTCATTCTGACATCTTTTTCTAATTTTTTAAAAAAGATTTTATTTATTTATTTGACAGAGAGAGAAAGAGAACAAGCAGGGGGAGCAGCAGAGGGAGAGGGAGAAGCAGACTCCCCACTGAGCAGAGAGCCCGACGTGGGGCTCGATTCCAGGACCCTGAGATCATGACCTGAGCCGAAGGCAGATGCTTAACTGACTGAGCCACCCAGGCACCCCTCACATGTGTCATCCTTAATATTGATGTAAATAATGAATGCTTTCCTGGGCAAAATTTTGTGACAGTCAGATGCAACAGAAAAATTTTTTTAATATGAAAGTTTGAGAGATTTCCATAATATAAAGCTGTTTTCACATTCCAGTAGCTGAGGCTACCTATAATTCATAAGATATTGCCAAATAAAGAATTGATTGTTTGGAAAACCACAGTTGATTCTTAGATCGTGAGATTATTATTGTTTATGTTGTGATAGTAAACTGAAACTTCTTTCATTAAACATGTCACGAGAACCAAGTTAGAGTGTGAAGATGTTTTCACAATATTTATGAGGTATTTGAGGTTATTTGAAGCCCAGATATAACATTCTTAGGAACTAGGCACCTGAAGAGAGTAAAAAAAGTCTCATATAAAGATGATGGAGAGAGGTAGAAAGCAATTTCATTAAACTGTAGTTTTTATCCATTTTGAAGTGAGCTAGCAGTTCTACCTGCCTTTATGACTGCAGTTTATGAGCCTCATACATACGGTACAAGAGATTTGTTGAAACCAACCTCTAGTAATATGAAATGCTTTTATAGCTTACTGTAGCAAAAGGAATGACAAGATCCCGAAGGTTAAAGAGAAAAATTGTTAACACTGACAGGCAGTCTCAACAATCTCATTCATTGATGTTAATAATTACTATGCTTCCTGAGTGTTTTCCTTGTGCCAAGAGTTCTTAGTACTTTACTTTTTTGGATGCATACAGTTTTCTCACCACCCTTATAAAGTAAGTTCTATTAGTATTCCATTTTGCAGTGATGCATAAAGAGTTTGAGGAATTCGAACATGGTCATTCAGTGGAAGAGTTATGATTGAAGAAAGGCAGACTGATTCTGGAAACACTGCAACTTAAAGCCTCTCCTGCTAAATCCAGACTGTAGCATGGTGTGGGCTGGGCACTCCTAAGTGGGGAGTGGACAGAAATGGGGAGAAAAGCACAGAATGGGTAAGACAAAGGAGAAAAAAACTCTATGTTAACCTGGAGTTCTGTGACTCAGGCCAAATTATAATTTTCTCATTTAGTATTATGTGACTATACCAGTTTGTACAACCCACAAGTACATAAAATGCATTCATTCTCTGTGCTTCTGGGACCTTATGGCTCCACAAACAATTATTTCCTCATTTTTGGTGCCCAGCAAAATGTGAGAGGTGTGGAACTCTAGATCATGTATCACACATGTTTTCTGTTTCCCATAGATCCTACCACATGGTGGTCACACGAAAGGCATTTCAAACCTACTTAGCCATTTCAAACCTGACTTAAGTGGCTTATCTGAAGTCAGATCAGGGAAAAGATTTAATGTAAGGAAGAACATGCCAAAAGTCAGAGTTGCTAAAAAAAAAAAATCAGAGGAGGCTGGGCTGCCTCGAGATCACAGGAATCCTATGTCTTCCTCGGATTTAAAGCATCTTGTAGAGATCGTGGTAGGGGTGTTAGAGAAAGGATTAAAAAAAAAAAAAAAAAGATGGTCTAGTTGAATTTTAGGATTTATATGTATCTCTGATTTTCTGATTCTCCCAACTATAAAGAGTCTTGTCGTCCCTTTTTAAAAAGAAATATTATGTAGCATGAGTTGGATATAGTCAGAGATTAACATAAATTAATATAAACTTTTTTTTCATAAATTAAAAAAAATCTCATACAGCTGGAACCTTGGTAAGATGAATTATACTTGGCCTACTCTACAAAATGGCATGCAGGCTTCCTTAAAACTACTAGCTATTATTTTAAATACTTGGAAAAACATAAAATAAGACAATCACAATGGAACAGAGTTGTTAAAATATCTAGTTGTTCATTCAAAACATTTATCCCAAAGATCTAAACCTTAAGAAAGAATATCATCAGAATTCACAAAATGCCCTTACTAATTTGTTACTGCAACACTTTTTAGATATCCTGTTTGAAAAGTTAGTTATGTTAGCTATGAAGAGGTTTTGGTCATATGTAGTAACAAAAATGCCTATGTGAGACCCAAATCCCTGGGAAGTAGAAGTTTAGCCTGGTCCTTCACAACTACTGCATAACAAGGAGACAACATAAAAACTCCAGAATGGATCAACCTGAAATACTCCATCTCCTCTATCCTGTATCAAAACACCCATCGTTTAACCTGGTGGTTAGGAAGCAACCTCTTTTCTTTACACAACTGCTAAATGTATACAGTATATTATTGCAAAGCAAGTCATCTTACTTGCTTATTTTTTAAATAAAATGGTTGCTAAGCTGTGATCACAAAAATGGAAAGCTCTTAACAGCAGACAGCACACTTTCTTCATTTCTTAAAATAACATTTTGAAAAATATAGGGGCATATAGAGAACAATATAACAATTATAACAAATATCAGGTAAGTATCAATCTGAATTAAATGTTAAAAAGCATGTTTATTATATATTTGTCATATATGATATTATACTTTTATAAAATATATATGATAACATGCATACACATATTGGTAATATACATATACACATGTAATACATATATCTAATATACATATGCAATGTATATACCATATGATGCTTGTATATAATGTGTACAATATATCTATGTGTGTGTGTAAATTAAAGACTATCTGTGTCTATACAATTATTGGAAAATGAAACATTTGGGGAACAGTAGAAGTAATTTTAAGCATCCTTAGTGTGATTTTACTCCATCTTTCCCCAAAGGCAATTGGGTCCTTGAATTCGATATGTATTTTTCTACTTCATCTATTTATATGATATATAATCCAAAACAAATGTGATTTGTGTATTTGAACAACTGTTAAATACAATACATAATTCTGATTTTTTTTTACTCAACAGTATGTGATACATATATTAATATCGATATGTCTTTATATTTATTCATTAATATTAATTCTTGATTACTATTTGAAAATATGAATATGGAAAATATATGAAATGTATATGCTAATTCTAACAGTAAGCATTTAAATTATTTCAATTTGGTATTAATACAAACATTACTGTATTTCATGTCCTTATACATGTTTCCAAATATATAGGGATAAGTGCAAATTCTAGGATACACATATTTAAAAATTACACTCCCACCACTAGTGTATCAGGATTTGGTATCATTAGACTTTTTAATTTGTACCAATCTGACGGTGTTGAGATGACCTCATTGTTCTTATTCACATTTTTATTTTTCTTAGTTAAGTATCTGTTGTTAATAAATTATACTGAAATACAGCAGAATGAAAAAGTGCATGGGTCTTAAGTGTACTTTTAAAACTTTATATACAATTTTAAGGGATATTGCTGTATACATACTGGTTTAGGATTGTGATATCTGTCTCTCTTGGACTGATCTATAATTATCCATTTGGAAAATTTTAAGTCATTATCTCTCTAAATATTGCTTCTGTTTGTCATTCCTTTTGGGACAACAATTATAAATACCTGAAAATATTTTAAATTGATATACACTTCTTATTTTCTCTGTTTACTTTCCATTTATTTGTACTTTCTCTATATTAGTATAGGTATTTGATATTAATTTTCCTTACATTTTACTTGTCTTCAGTTCTATTATGTCCAATTATCCAATCTGCTACTGAACAAAGTTAAAGTCTCAATTACATGCATTATATTGTTCTAATTCTAGAATATCTACTTGATGTTTTTAATAGATTCCAAGTCCAGTGAAAAATTGTATCCTTTTATCTGTTTTGTTTACTTTCTCTATTGTCATACACACCACACACACACACACACACACACACACACACACACACACTCATCTTCGTGAAATCTTTGTTTTCTCATTCCAGTGTCTGAATCAGCTTCAGTTATACTTTCCTTGGTTTCTTTTTGTGTACTGATTACATTGTATTTCCTCTCCACATGTCTAGAAATATTTTTATTACATGTCAGACACCATATATAAATGAACCAAAAATTCTCCAGAGGATATCTTCCACAGAGAGGGTCTACCTTTCCAGTGTTAGGATGATGGCTGCTAACACCCACCTAATCAAGAATTGATCTCAGCCAGGGGATGTGTTGAAGGCTTAGTAAAATGCAAATTACTCCTGGATGGCCCTGTTCCTTTGGCACACACTTTCCATGCTTTTGATTGAGAATAATGTGGTGTTTTCTTCTCAAGTCTGAAATACTATGATTGATTTCTCAGATTCAGAGTTTCCTGTATTAATATGTGCTAGATATATGTTTTCAGTATTACAGAAAATGACACTGTATGTTTGATAAATGGGTGTGAGTAAACAAAGAGATTATTTTAAAGTCACTCTACTTTTTCGTTCTGAGTGAACTAAAGAACAGAGAAATGTTTATTTCCTATAATTTCATAAGGATGATTTAAAAATAAAAAAAGAATGAGAGGCATTAAGAAATTTTGCCACATTCCCTAATGATTAAGCAGAACAGTAATTCTGAACTGTATAATCAATTTCTCCCTCTCTCTTTCCCTTTCCAAAATATGCCAATTGCCTATTCTCCACATATGCCTCACACGAAGAGCACTGAAAGGCAAAGGGCGGCATCAAACAGGAATTGTGGTTTATCCTGAGCATACACATTTGTAACACAATGAGAGATTAATAAAACCAAAATGAAAAGAGGAGGTAAAAAGCAGTGAAGAAAATCTTTTGGAATTAGTGGTGATGGTAGCACACAACTTTGTGAACTTTAAAAACGTGACTTTTATGGTATGTGAATTATATTTAAGGAAAGCTGTTATCAAGAGGGACTGTCACTCCCTCTTGCATTATCTTTATATGAACAGAGTTGGTTAGGAGGCCTACCTTCTTCTTTTATGATTCTCCCTCCAGAACTCTGATTTACGATTTCCAAAATGAAAGTGTCAATGGCTACTTCCATTTGTTTCGTAACTCATTCACCCAGAGTTAATACATGGCATCTTTGTTGGTGCTTTAAAGCATGTTTATTCATGGTGTTATAGAACAAATGTACCGGCAAGGTGGAAAATGAAAAGTCATGAACTCACAAGGCTGAACCTTGAGTCAATTTACTGTAGCAGCAAAAACGAGGAAAGATTTGGGTTCCAAAGGGAGTATCAAGCACTCCTGAATTCTACACCCGTCTTCCAGGTATAGCATCTGGAAGTGCATGAATAAATCAAGTGAAGCAATGGGTCTACCCTAGCTTTGTCTGCTAAAACTGCAACTATGAGGATTCAGAGATGTTAACTTACCCGGTCAAGAGCTGCTTTCTCCAGCTCATTTTTGGCCACAGCTAATTTTCGTTCCAGATCAGTAAGTTGTTGGGCCTGTAAAATGAAAGAAAGGCAAATCTTTTTAGTAAACTCTATAATGTCCCTTTTCACTTTAAGCATCTTTCATTCATTGCAAAGAATAAAAAAAAAAAAAATACTTTGTGAAATCTATTTAGAATTCAGGTTAAAAATACTGTATTACCTTTGGTTAAGTTTCAGAAAATGGTGTGTTTTGGATTAATTAGTATGTACTAAATTCTTCACCGGACAAAAAAAAACCAGTTGCAAAGTTCCAGCTCCCGTCCCTGAAAATACTTTGACATAATAAATCAGTTATGTTTCTAACTGTTCTAGACTGAACTGTATCTCCCTAAAATTCCTACGTTGAAGCTCTAACCAACCCCCTCCCACTATGCGGTTGTATTCAGAGACAGGGCCTTTAGGGAGGTAATTAAGGTAAAATGAGGTTGTAAATTTGGGGTCCTAACCCCATACGACTGGTGTCCTGATAAGAAGAGACTCCAGAGATCTCTCTCTCTCCATGCTTACACAGAGTAAAGGCCATGTGAGGACCCAGGAAGATGGCACCATCTGCAAGCCAGGAAGACCCCTCATGAGAAACCAAGTCTGCCAGCACCTGAATCTCAGACTTCTTGCCCTCAGAACAGCGAGAAAATAAATTTCTGTTGTTTAAGCCACCCAGTCTGTGGCTTACACCATGGCAGTCTCTTGTTATGGCAGCCTGAGCAGACTAACACAATAGCAATCATTCTTTCTATTATTGAGTTTTAATCCAACACACATCTCTATCCCACCATATCCCAGTACCTTTGCAAATGCCATATTTCTTCTGTTAAAAGAAAAGAGCAGTGGTTAAAGTCTTGTATCCACCAATTCCTATCTACATACTATAGCTATCCTTACAAGAAGATGCTCAGCAGGCTCACAAAGGACCTGCAGAAGAACCTGCCTCCCCTCATGGCTCAGAACCTCTCTATACTCTGGACTTTCCCTGTCCCCCAAATTTAGCCAGTGAAAAGAATCTCAAGTTGGAAAGAACAGAGGATCTTTCTTATGTTCTTGTTGGGGGAGGGGATTGAATTCACCAGGAAAAGTTGGCAGCAGAAAGCTTGTCAATTAACAGCTACCTAATCCATATACATAAAATATATCTTATGTGTACTTATAAATGTGTGTATATATATATATATATATATATAATGCCTAAAAATAAAATTTTGAATTAAAAAAAAGAGTGAGCTGATGAAGAAAGTGGGCTTCCAATATGAAGGTACCTATAAGTGGGAGAAAACCAACAAGTTCTGAGCCCCAGGCCCCCATCTGCACTTGCCTTGGCCCTGTTTGTCTCTATCCTTCCTACCTTCCCACTGCCCGACCCCACAATGTGAGGACCTTGGGACCATAGGCCTCAGTCTCATATTCTTGACTCTGGGCTCAGGCCACCCTGCCCACTCCACATCACTGCTGTTCTGGGGCCATCTGCCTTTCTCAAACACTGAGCACTCAAGACTCACACTGGGACTGTCCTTGGTTGCGATAGCCCTGCCTACGCCAGCTTCTGTCCACAGAACTGAGCCTCTATGGAAAGAAGTAGAAGAGTGTCTCTTTTATCTCTCCCTACATCCTCAGTCAAGGATAGGAGTTAGGGACAATGGAGAGGGGCAGTGGGTGGCTCTCAGTGGGGCAGTGGCCAACCCACACTTCCATTAGTTATGGGCTGCCCAGCAATCCCCCATGTCTTGCTCCACCCCTCACCCAGGTTCTCATGCTATTTTCTTTCTCAGGGTCCTCTTTGGTGGGCAGCCACTCTCCTCAAGATGCTGTCAACAGTTACCTGCAGTCCAGAGGGGTCTGCATAGGCACAGGACCTCCTGCCTTGGTCCATTTTCCTCCTTGTGAGGGTTTCAGCTCAAATCCTGTCATTCACACTAGAGGATCCCTACCAAAGAATGACCCAGAGTGTTCAGTAATATAGCAATCCAGGAAGCTTGTATTAAGGCAGGTAGAATGGATTCCACCAGAAATAGCAAATAATGCCTTTGAAAGCTATGTCGCCAGCAGTTCCCAGGATTTCAAGTATTTACCTCTTCTAAGAACTCATTGAACCTGGTAAAATCTAGCCAAGAGACCTTCAAAGACAGAAGGTTACAAGAAGAGTAAGGAAAAATAATCAAAGGGACTACAGATACTGACACATATTATCATATGTTGGTGCTAGTTTTGCAAGGATGAGCTACGGATTAATTTATATATAGCAGTTGTAAAATTACATAAAACAATAAGAATTCTGCGGGTGTTAAACTATCAGAAGACATATAAAAGACTGAGGACTTTAATAGATAGTAAATTTTATTTGTTTTAAGTCAAGTTTATTTGTTTTCTCAATTTAACTCCTGTGAAACAAAGGGTAGGGCTACTTATGAAGAGCTAGTCATGATTCTGAGGAGCTTCCATTCACATTCAATCATGGAACAAATGTAAATTTCTTGAAAGATATGTCAGATTACCACATTCTTCTGATTCCTCAAAATCAGCCTGCATAGAATTAAAGTCATAACCTTCTCTCTGTTTATATTGTCAATGGCACATCGTATTGGTTTCCTATTGCTGCTATAAACAAATCATCACAAGCTTCGTGGCTTAACACAGATTTATTATCTTAAAGTTCTAGAGGTCAGAAATCCAAAATAAATTTCACTGGGTAACATCAAGGTGTTGACAAGCCTGTTTCTCCTAGCAGCTCTAGGGTAAAATCTGCTCCTTGCCTCTCCCAGCTTCCAGAGGCTGTGCCTATATTCCTTGGCTTGTGGCCACAGAACTCCAACATTTACTTTCACTGACATATTTATTACCTTCTCTGACTGACCCTCTTGCCTCCTTTTTGTAAAGACTTGTGATTACATTGTTAGCAAAAAATCCAGAATAATCTGTCCATGTCAAGATTCTTAACTTACGTACCTCTGCAAATTATCTATTGCCATGTAAGAACATATTCACAGGTTCTGGGGATTAGGATGGAGATACCTTCACGGGGTTATTAATTATCCCGTGTCCCAAACACATCATCTTTGGCCCACTCTCAAAATGAGCCTTCTTCCCATGCCCATTCAGTCACAAATTCCATTTGTTCCATCTCTACTGCTTTTATTAGAACTACCAAAGTGGGTCCTCATTTCTGCTCTTTGCTGATTGCTACAACTGGTTCATTGTGTTCTCTGCCTTTAGTCTCTACTTTTTTCCCCTTTCTCCTCCAGGAAGTCACCCTGCATACTCCACCATGTTTATTTTTCATGAACACTTCTTTTAAGCCATCTCCCCTTGATTTAAAAAAAAAGAGAAAAACAACAAAAAACTGTAGTTTTTCCTTATCATCTTTATAATAAAATGCAAACTCCTTCATATTCAGTTTGAGGCTTGTCACAGTTTATCCTACACTATCTTTAGAGGCAATTACTTTTATTTGACAAGACAATCTACCCCACCCAAACTAGGCCAAAAATAGTATTGCTCACTACCTTTGGTAATGGGAGTAGTCTAGAATGTGTTCATCTTCTTCATTTAAATTGCCTTGAATAAGACAACAAGTAGGGGTTCTTCGGTGATGCCTATGTGAAGTTGCACTATAAGTCTATGCTGTTAATTTGGAATTTATATATTTTCAGGTTATTTCAAATTTTAATGTCTTCATTTTATTTTTTTATTTATGTGTGTTCATTATATTAATTTCTTCATTATATCTTTCTCCTTTTCCATTCTATTTACTGCAGGCATAATAAATCCCCAGCATTTTATACATTTATATCCCTCCAAGTAGAGGACTTCCCATTTTTCCTCCTTCCCTCCCCCCTTCTCTCTTTTCTTTCCTCCATCCTTCCCCTCACTCTTTGCTTCCTTCCTTCCTTTTCTCACATTTTCATTTATCAGATATTACTTTCAACATCCCAGTATGAGGACAGTTACAAATAAACACAACATCATATAAAGGCAATACCTTTATATTATGAAGCTCACAGCCTAAGGGCTTCTTAAACATTTCTGTATTCACCACTAGAACTGTCAATGTGTCTCTTACATAGTGAGACAACAAAATTATATTGGTGTTCTATTTGAAGTCACAGGCACTTTAACTTTATTAGTAGAATTACAGGTGTTTTCTTAGGCTCTCAGAAGAGACAAAGAGGTATTTTGACCCAAGAGCATTGTATAATATCTCAGTGGCCTTCTTTATAGTTTACTTAACACCTTAAACACCTCAGGGTCTTCACACGTACCTGCTCTTTCTGCTTAGAATCATGGAAAATTCCCTGTCACCCTGTTTTACCTGGTCAATTCCTACTCATCCTTTAGATTCCAGTTGAAATGCTAATTCTCACAGAGATCTATTTTTGAGCTGCAAATAATAATTTCAGCATTCTTGTCATATTCTCTTGTGAAATATTATGTGGTTTTTTTTCCTATTACTTTTACCAGTTGTAATTTTTGAAACAGAAAATGATTGGAATGATGCGGACATGAACCAATAAAATCTGACTCTTCCCTAAATGCTGGAACAGGGTCCTGAGAGTTCTCTGCTTGACAGATGTCAAGTAGTCAAGCAGTCCCTAAATAGCAGCACTGTGGCAGCTCCTAAGCAGGCTTGCCATACCCCTATAGATTCAGCCAGGAAAGAGACGTGAGCCCAAATCAATTTGGACCGTTTATTACTCACACTGAAAACATAAGGTTAAGATTCAGCATGGTGTTGGCACTCCATGCATCTAGGGTCACTCGATCACATCAAACCAGGGTGCCATATCAAAGGCAACATATGTGGTGGGTCCCTCTCCGTCATTGTGGATCCAACTCCAAACTACAGCAAGGCCTACAGCTATACCCGAAGGAGGGGCAGAAGTGTTATATGGAAAGTCTCATGCTTTACTGACATTAGGAAGGCGGATAAGAAATTGCTACATGGCAACCTCCTGAAAGATAAGGAAGCAGATGAGAAACAGTCTTGTAACAGCTGCAAGTAAGACTACCTGACTACCTATCCTTGTACCTTCCGTGGAAGATTGCAGGACATTCCACCAAGACTTGGGTTAAACTACGTGTTAGTCTTGCCTAAGTGATCTAAGCGAAGATGTGCATGGTTATCAGAGTTTTATGGCCAAGCCATTGTGCTGTAACAGGTGTTAGGCTTTTATTGCTGAATGACAACTAAGTGTCAGGAGAGATGGATTAAGGAGGCAATTAACAGTTGGTACAGAAGTACTTTAATAGTTGAACAATTTGCAAGTCTATATTAATGTATATTGGTTATTACAGTTATCATCTAGCCATCTATCTATTATTAATGCCTCATTCCCTCACTAGGCAACAGGCTCCAGCACGAATTGCTCCTATTTTGCTAACCCTTGAATCAATAATTCTTAGATGAGTGATGGGTACCTAGTAGTTGCTTGATAAGTACTGGAGGAACAAATGAACACATGAGTAAATTTGATGCTGATGCCTCATAGTGTACTAAGAAAACAGGTGTCTTCATCTTCCTCCTTGATTTGTTCTGTCCTCATTGGTCTGTTGAGCCCCAGTGTTTACAAGAACTCTATACCTAGTTGAACATCTTGAAGATTTTTGAGTCCTCACTTTTCCAGCTCAAAGAATGTTTTTTCTGAGAGCCTTTTCAGTCCATCATGTAAATCTCTTCTCTGGCAGTTAATTGGCATGACAGACAATAGCTGCACTTCCTTCTAATAGGCACAGGAAGTGATGGTTTAACATTACTGACAAGAGCACTGAAGGTATAGCAGATAAGATTTGGCATAAAATTTTGTAGATGTCAGGATTAAGTCAGTGGTAAATATTTTGAATAGGTGTATTTTTTTCTACGTGAATCTGCCTAAATGTCATGGTCCCCTCTATTTGTGTAAATCCTCTTGCCACTTGAAGGCTGGATGAAGCCAATTGCTTTAATTTTGTTACTGCCAAAGTATAGCAGCTGCTTTGGATGCTTATCCCAAACATCCTTTCAAAATTTTCACTCCACTAAGTGAATTTTGTTGAAAGCAGCAGGCACTGTACCATCTACATACCAGCTTGTCAAATTCCCTACTACTTTAAATCTGTATTTTTTCCCCTTTAAATTCATTTTAATGCATTTTAGTAGAGACTTTTAATATATTTCCATGGCCCATTTCCCACCAGACTTATTTTGTTCTTTTTACTCAAATTTAAAAGTGGAGCCCAAAGATACAGAATTTGGCAATTAGAGAGTGAGCTAAACTCAACGGAATACCTGGAGCCCCAGAAATGTGGCATTCACCCAGAGATGGAACAAAGACCTTGCAACCTATGTGGATATCTCACCTCCCATGCAATGGTATATAACATGAGCTAACTTTTTTCAGCACACTGTATTTTTTAAATCATATTAAATCATGCTTAGCATATGCAAGTCAAGTTCTATACAATTTCCACATATATTTAATAGTCAAACATCTGGCCAAAGCCACTGTTCCTTTCTGTTTTCACTAGATGTGCAAAGAGAAATTTCTAGAGTTCTAGCAAGCTAGAGATGATATGTAGAAGAAACAGATTCAAAGTCAGTTCTTGATGACTCCAAAGCCTACCTTTATCTCTCTCAAATTCTTCCTCTTAATTCTTGGCTCAAATGTCACCTGTTTAACGAGCTCAGTCTAGACTCTTAACATTGTGAGTTGCCTCACTTCCCACTTGGAATTCCCAATCCTCTATTACTCCCTACTTTTTCTTTTTCTTTTTCTTTTTTTATAGCACTTAACTTTCTAATATACTCCATAAATTATGTTTTCTATTTATTGAGTATTCTGTATCACACCTACTTGAAGGAAACTTTTGTTCACGGAGGAATCATGTAAGTGCCCGGGAAAGTATGTGGCAGCATTAGTCTCCCGCCAGCCCACCCTCCCCCCTCAAATTGCTGATTGAATGCCTTATCTTTACATTATAGTATGAGTGAAAAGGACTTTGGAAGGATTAGAAACATTTTTAAATGTGATCAGGACACACAGATGGTGTTCAACAAAAGATAATGATAATGATTATGATAATCATTTGTATTATTATAATAACTTATTATCAGTAATAATAATTTATATTATAATTAAAGGGAGATTTCTCATTTTCTTAATCAGGCTATTACCACATAATTTAATAATTAATCATCTCATTACCAGATCTAAAATTCTGCCCTGGCTCACTTGCCAGTACAACCGGTAAATTCTTAACACATTGATGACTTGTATTCGAATCAATTCAGGTTGATTCCACAAATAATTATCAGTTATCTACCATGTGCTAATCAATACACAAATTGCAAGGATTACAAAGATACATAAAATACAGACTGTGCCCTCCAAGAATGTGCACTGTAGTGAAGGATATGATGCCTAAACTAACAACTATTTCCTATTTTAAATAGGGTATATGCTACAAATGATGGCATAAAGTTCTGGTTTAAATTTTGAGTTACTTTTATTATGTTTAGAGTGGCAGGAAGAATGCAGGTTTTCTTCCCATGCTATGGGAAACTAATTCCAAAATTGTACTACCAGATAGGAAAAGCTGACTGAAGATCTTCTGATATCAATAGCATACATTATATTTTTTTAATGCTTAAATATATTTAACTTGAGCTAACTAGGATAATGACTGAAGTCAGCAATAAGGATAAAGTAGAACTGGCTCCTGAGCACAAGGCTACATGAACAGTCATGTGAACTTTGTTGACTTTTTTTCTAAACAAATCTTTATCATTAAATGTTTATAATTAGGGGTATTAGAAAGAGTCCTGAAACATAACCTAAAAGACATGTGTTTGGTCTTTCCTTTACTATTTACTAGCTTTAAATTATTGACAAGGCCCTTACTTCTCAAATCTTCAGCTTTCTCATTTGTCAAATGGGAATAACAATACCAGTGACAATTTATGGAGTACTTACCATTTGCCAAGAACTGTGCTGATATTTAAGTATGTTCTTTTTTAAAGTTTTATAAAACTAAGCATTACTGTTACACTTAGAAGGGGGCAAGAAAGCCTTAAGGAGGCCACACTTGTATGGCCCAAGGGTACCTTTACCAGAATTTGACAATTCATACTCATATTCCTTATTCTAAAACTTGTATCTAGTTAAGACTATTTGTCTGAGGTTGTATAATATAATACACATTTTTTTCACTTATTACATTGTTTTAGAATCCATTGCTTCCCAAAGGATAGTAAACTGCAATGGAACATGAAATACGCTCCTTCCATTTGACCAAGAACAAAAATGCTGAAATGTGAACTAAAGTTTTCATGGGAAAAATATTTCATGAAACCCCCACAGATAACACAGAAAGAAAACCAGAAATTTTGAAATCACTGTCTTTTTTTTTTTTTTTTTTTAATTTTTATTTATTTGACCGATAGCGAGAGAGGGAACACAAGCAGGGGGAGTGGAAGAGGGAGAAGCGGGCTTCCCGCCGAGCAGGGAGCCTGATGCGGGGCTGGATCCCAGGACTCTGTGATCATGACATGAGCAGAAGGCAGATGCTTAACCACTGAGCCACCCAGGTGCCCTGAAATCACTGTCTTGATTAATTAATTTCTCATGTGAAAAATGTGTCATAAAAACTTAAAGCTACAAATAACTTTGGGAAGATAATTAACCTAACCTCTCAGTGGGATTTCCTTCTTAATAAAATAGTGCTAAAATGTTTAGCTACATCAGAGGGCTGTTCTGAGGCTTAACTGAGGTAATAAATGCAAAAAAGCTGATGTACAACTTGGTTTTTTGTTTTGATTTTTTGGGGGGGGGGTCTTTGGAATAATTACCTAGAAGTTAGAGCTGTCAATTTGGTTTCAGCAAAAATTTGTCTTTATAACCCAATTCACTAGCTATATTGCTCCTCTGAAGACACCAAAAATAACAGCTTAATTTCTGTTGGCCTTCATCACGTGTCACTGGTCTATCCTCACAGTTAGAGAGGTTACATGTCTTGTCATTGTAGCTGTCAAAATGGCGGTCAGGTATTTATTTTGCTGGTTTGCAGCTGTCACTTTGTTTTACCTACTTAACCTCCAAGGGGCTTAGTGTGTTCCTGTGTCAATGATCATCATCTGAGTAACTCATCCCTGTATGATTAATGAATGAATAATTCTCTTCCTCTCAATAACACATTTTTATTGAACATGGTAAAATTATGTTTTTTTTTTTTTTTCTGGGAAATTTGGTAAACATTGCAAGGAAGTGTTGTAAAGTTTACTGCTCCTCATCCTTATGTGTTCCCTATTCCCTCATTCATTCATCCATTGATTGATGAATTAATTTTCCCATTCATCAATTAGCTACTAGTCAACTCATTCATCCGTCATTTATCCTTCTACTCACTCTCTATCCTATTATCCATGCGTTTCTCCATTTACCTACTCACACATCCATCCACTTATCACATCTCCCCATCCATCCATCTCTCTGTTCATCTATTCACCTGTTATGCATCCACCCATTTACATACTCAATCCAGTAACTTATTCACACAGCTCAGAGCATTTAAAATGGAAAAAAAGAGGGTTACATGAAGCTCATGTCAACAAGAAAGGAGGAGAAACTTGACTTCTTTCAGTTAGAGAATTCAAAAAGTTTCAAAATATTTCCAAAGGTTCTGATCATTTCTCACCTGTACATCTCTACACATTTAAATCATGCGTCCTTAGACCAATGTCACTGCATATGAAAATAGCCACTCTCCAACCCAAACCATCTGAGTCAGGATCATACCTGGCTTAGCACGGGCTTAAGTGTCTTGAAATATGTGCACATAACTTTGATGCAAACCCAGCATAAGAACCACTTCCTCACTGGATGCACACAGTGTGATTTTTAACCCAAGATCATGATCCCCTGGTATGCCTCACTAAAACATGCACATCCCTACTTATGCTTAACGGTAGTATAAAAAGACAAAGACAGGGGTAACCTCAACATCAGTACACTCAAAATGTTTCCTATGGGAATGGAGCGTGGGGGTGGGGTGGCACGACTGATGTTGTCTAAGGGTACAAATATGCAACAAGTGCTAAATAAACCATAGAGATCCAACACACATTGTAATGAATACAGACAATGATGTTGAACTGCAAACTTGCCAAGGGACTAAAACTTAATTATCCCGACCACTGAAAAGAAAGGAATAATTATGTAATGTGATAGAGGTACTAAATAGCGCTGCAGCCACAATCATGTTACAATATATACCACATTAACATGTTGTATACCTTAAAATTACACAATGTTCTATGTTAAATATATCCAATTTAAAAAAATCACTACAAAAAATGTTGTATAAATGTAGCTGTTTAAACTGGTACAATCACCAGTATTCGTGAAGAGAAAACAATATATTCTGGAACTGCCTTAGCTTATGTTTGTCAGTAGAAAAGAAACCAATTCTTTTTCTCGCTCTCCCTGTCTCTCTCTCTCCCTCTTTCTCTCTCTCCCTCTCGCTCTTCCTTCCCCCCCAGTCCAAATCTGGTATGCATTTAAATACATGAATAAGAATTAAACACACACATATGTATATATGTAATATATACACTACATATACACACATTTTTGCCAGATAGCTTTATTATGAGAAAGCTGTGTGTATAGTTTCAAGAGGAAGCTTCCTCTTCACTCAAGAAACAACATGGAAGAAATACCTCTGGATCTTAGCTCTACTGTTTCTCACTCAGGGAGGGGTTATGAGTGATAGACTTACAAGTTTCTAAAAACCCATAAAGGCTTTTTTTTTTTTCTTTATTTAGCAGGGTTAAGATCTGTTTCCTAGTGTCTTTACATAGTCTTTCTAAAAAACAAAGACAAAAAAAACCAAACTTTTTTTTGAAGATTTATTTATTTTTGAGAGAGATTACAAGCAGGGGGAGGGGCAGAGGGAGAGAGAGAATCCCAAGCAGACTCCGTACTGAGCACAGAGACCAACCCGGGGCTCGATCTCAAGACCCTGAGACCATAACCTGAGCTGATATCAAGAGTCTGCCGCTTAACCGACTGGGCTACCCAGGCGCCTCCAAAACAAACTCCTAACCTGTGAATGGTATGCGGTAGGTCATATAGGGCCCAGGGTCTGCTCTTCAGAAGCAGCTACGGAGCCAACGCTGTCCTGCTGTCAGGACTCTATACATGAAGACATGGTTTGTGTTGTAACTAGCCTGATACATGCCTCGCACTATTCCTCTGCTGTAGCTCTGGGTTCAAGGAGTGGCCTGGCGCGAGGGAGGGCAGTGGTACGGGGGTACTCTCGTCACAGTCCCAGCCTCTAATCTGGGAATAAACCTAGTATAAAATCTCCATCCTTTTGACAGCTATGCTATTTTTCAACTGGTTCAGACATAAAAGTGAAAAGTGTCATTTTCATTGTATCTTCAGAGAAACCCCCAAGTAATATTTGTGTGTGTATATTTACCTATCCATATCTGTACATGCAGATAGATATGCATATTCCAAACTACACACATATAAAATTGCAGTGCTATCACAAGGTGAGATTGCCGAATTAATCGGCTGAAACACTTCCTCCATCATCTCAGTTTATTCTGCAACTGGAATCACTATGGAACTTCAGAATACATCAGTTTACCAACATTTACTGAGAAGCCAGATTCCCGCATTCTCCTTTATCTTACCCTTCACCGACTATATCCTGTTCATGGCTAAATTGTGTATACATCGCCTTTTAAATATCCTTCAACTCTGTGCACTTTTCCGCATTTATCCTTGGGCAACTCCGTCCAAGTTACTACCATTTTCATGTGGACTGCTGCGGTGGCCTCACGCACAGGAAAGAGTTCAAAGGGCAGGACTGAAACTGCTGTCCTTACAAAGACCTGCTTGCCAGCTGGGGCCTTTGCTTGTACCTGGGAAGTTGGATCTTGACGAGGTTCCCACCATTCACTTAGAAGAGGGGCTTTGCTGTTGCACAATTCTTTGTGCAAACAACAGGGATTATGCTGAGAACCTGCTTCCCTGCAGGGAGTTTGGAACTATGGCGCAGTCTAGGCAGATGGAGCTTACGTGTCCAGCCCCCAGTAAAACCCGGGACTCCCAGGCTCCGGCAAACCTCTCCGGTAGAGGACATTTTGCAAAGTACTGTCACAAGTGGTGATAAAGGAATAAAGCACATCTGTGTGACTTCACTGAGAGAGGACTCTGGGGTTCTAGTGCTTTGTACCTCTGGATTTTGCCCCATGACCTTTTTCTCTTTGCCGAGTCCCTGAGTCTTCCTGGCAAAGCATGCCAGTTGACACACCTCCTACCTAGTCTGCCGTCCTCTCAGTTGCCCTCCCTCCAAAACCAAAGCATGGCTATGTGATTATGTGCCCTTTAAACGTGTTGATGAAAACATGTCAGTATCCTCCATTACTATGGAACTACTGTTGACAGACTTGTTTCTGTCAAGGGCTAGAGAGTTTTGACAGTCATATGGTCTCTATTACAACTACTTAACTTTGTCACGATAGCACAAAAAGTGGCATGGACAGTGCATAAACGAGCGCGTATAGCTGTGTTCCAAGACCAGGGTGTTGTGTTGTGTTTTGTTTTTTGTTTTTTTTTACACTGTAATTGAATTTCATACAGTGTTCACACATTTTGACATAGTCACACACATCCTGAAATTCTGTTTATTAAAAAAAATCATTTAAAGATGCAAAACCCATTTCTAGCACACAAGCCATACAGAAACAGGTAATGGATTAGAACTGGCTATAGTTTGTTGACCAGTCTTCTGAAATGAAATCTAAACTTCCGAACACACCCTACGAGTTCTACATCATCTGAGTACTACCTGTCCTTCTAACTCTAGTCCTCATGGCACCCTCCTGCGCGCTGGGTGTTCTGGGCCCAGCATACTCTCAGATCCTGGTGCGTGGCTCACTTTACCAACAGGTGTTTGATAAGCATAACCCTCTGCTTTGAACTCTGACCCACTGATCCTCTCTACCTAAACAGCATTTTGTTTTTTTGTTTCATCTCAGCCATCCCTTCCTCATCACTGCTCCAAGGACATCCACTGACGTTATTAACTCTTTGAACTTAGGTGCAAGTTCATCTCAGTACTTCTCTCTCTCTTTTAATCTACTCATGTAACTCTGCTGTTTCATCTACTAAGTCATACCTGCTCTGTGAGAGCAGGCATAGCATCTGTTACTGAATGCCTTCTTATCTCTGATGGTTTGTACACTGTCTGGCACACAGTCTGCCCTCAATATGCATGTGGTGGATTAACCCGTAAGTATTTGCTGTGTGTCTGGTGCTGGCCTAGAGACTAGAGATACAAAGAAAATAAAATGGAATCCAGAAGTTTACCGACACTAGTGAGGTGAAACAAACATATAGTTTAAATATCATGTAGTAAGCACTAAAATAGAGGTATGGGGTACTCATGGAACATAGAGGAGTGTCCCCAGGCCTGAGACTGGAGACACTGGTGTGCTAATGAGGATGGACCTTAGTTGCATTTTGAAGAAAGAGTAAGGGCTGATGAAATAGATGGCTAGGAAAGAACTTGAGGAATCATTATGAGGAAGAGAGGATGGCCCCATACGTCAACCCTGGGGGATCAAGAAAGGTTTCTGGAAGGAGATTAACATCTGAGCTCAAATTTTAACATTGAGTAAGAATTGGGCAAGATTTCCAGAACGGAAACTCCAGGATAGTAAAGCAAGAAAACAGGGTTCCTCTCCTCTAAGGTCTGACTGTGGCTATGGATTCACCCTGTCAGGGGCAGGCAAACAGCGTTTCTTATACCCCCAAAGACTGTGGTAGAAGCTCTATTCGAAATATGACAAGCTGGGGCCTGATCACCTCCCAACACCCAATCCCATCATAAGGCAGATGTTCTACCCAGGAAGTAGCAAGCTAAGAAGAGCAGATGCCACCATCCCCAGCCCGCTGACTTGTAGCTGGGGTGCCACTCAGGAAGAAATAGGCAGTTGTCCTCTGTATCTGTCCTCCAGCCCAGGTGTAGCATCATACAGGACTGGAAGACTGTGTCCAGCCAAAAACTGTGCCCCATCTGGAGCAAGTGGAAAGGAAACTTCTAAGGTACTAGTCCTTGGATTAACATGAGACAAACTGTAAATCCCTGACTTAAAGGAAACGTTTCCAAGTCACACACACAAGTCTAACAATAAAAGGTGCAAATTTTTAACCAGCAAGTCCCTTATGCTATTCCAGGAGTGGCCCCTGGGTAATCTGTCTAAAAGATGAAAACAAGGGAAAAACTTTGAGCAGGAACGTCCAAGGATGCACAATGAGTGAGGAGGCAGGCTTCACAGATTTAGTTTAGCAAAATCACGAAACAAAGAAGTAAATGAACAAGGAAACAATAATAATAACAAGCCCCAGGAAAGAGAGGGAATCAGTATTGAGGTTCAGTACAATATATTATTTAAAATGTCCAGTTTTCAACAATAAAACTATGAGACATGCAACAAAACAAGAATATAAGATTCATCTGCAGGTACAAACAGGCAACAGAAATGGCCTGTGGGGTAGCCCAGATGTGGACGAAGCAGACAAAGAATTGAAAGGAGTTACTATAAATATGCGCAAAGAACTAAAGGAAACAATGCTTAAATAATCAAATGAAGGAATGGGAACAATGTCTTATCAAAGAGAGAACAGCAGTAAAAAGATTGGAATTATTGAAAAGAACAAAAGGGAAATTTGGAGTTGAACGTACAATAACAAAAAAAAAAAACCACCAATTTGCTGAACACTGTACTTGTGTGGAGGAAGAAAGAATCAGCAAAAGTGATGATAGGCTGACATAAGTTATGCAGTTGAAAAACAGAAGAAAGAATGAATAAAAATGAACAGAACCTCAAAGACATTTGGGACACAGTTAATTAAACACACTGGCATATGCATAAATGAACTACCAGAAGGAGAGGACAGAACTAAAGGAGAAAAAAAAAAATATTTGAAGAAATAACAGCTGAAAATTTCCCAAATTTGAAGAAAAAAAATAAGTTAACATATCCAACAAGCTCAGTAACTCCACGCACTATAAACTCAAAGAGATCCAGGGGCTCCTGGGTGGCTCAGGTAACCATCTGACTTCTGCTCAGGTCACGATGTGCTCAGCGGGGAGTCTGCTTATGCCTCTGCTCCTCCTTCCGCCCCTCCCCCAGCTCGTGCTCTCTCTCTCAAATAAATAAATACAATCTTTAAAAACAACAACAGCAAACTTAAAGAGATTCAGGCTCAGACTTGGCACTGCCAGGTGACATGAAAACATTGAAAGAGAACAACTCATCATGTGTAAGAGACCCACCCTATGAAGACTACTGACTGGCTTCTCATAAGAAAGGCCAGAAGGCAATGCGAGGACACATTCAAAAGAGTGAAAGAAAAAAAATTCATCCAAGAATCCAGGAAACCTATCTTTCAAAAATGAATCCGCAATCAACATTCCCACACGAACAAAAACAGAGTCTCTGTTACAGCAGGTCTGCCTTACAAGAAACACTGAAGGAAGGTTTCTAGACTGAAACAAGTGATGGCATAGAGTAATTTGAATACACATGAAAAAAAAGAGCACTGGTAAAGGTACATAAGTAATTATAGGGCGCCTGGGTGGCTCAGTTGGTTAAGCAACTGCCTTCGGCTCAGGTCATGATCCTGGAGTCCCTGGATCGAGTCCCGCATCGGGCTCCCTGCTCGGCAGGGAGTCTGCTTCTCCCTCTCACCCTCCTCCCTCTCATGCTCTCTGTCTCTCATTCTCTCTCTCTCAAATAAATAAATAAAATCTTTAAAAAATATATAAAAAAAAAAAAAAAGGTACATAAGTAATTATAAAAGTATATTTACATCTCTTTTCTTCTTTTAACTAACTGTAAACAACGGCAGAAGACTATCCACAGGTGTATATTTTTTACATAAGTATGTATTTTTATAAACTATTGTCTTATTTTTCCATATTATATTTCCATATAATAGAGATATAATCTATTTGGCAATAATAACAGCAAACAAGAGGGATGGAAACAGGTGAATTCGGATAAGAAATTGACACCACGAAATTGGTAAATTGAATTTGCAGGAAGAAATAAAGAAAATAAAGAGAAGCAAAAATCATAAATAAGAAGGCTAATAAAACACTAAAATTATATTATTTCTTCTCCACTTCCTTAAAAGACAAAAGATAACACATATGGTCATGATATGAATAAAAAGAATAGAAAATAAAAGGCTGTGTGTGGTGGGAATAGAACTATAAAGATATGAGATTTATATCCCTCACTGGAAATAAGTTACCAAAAATCTAAAGTAGATACTGATAATTTGATGTATGTCAGAAGCCCTAGAAGAAATATTAAAAGCATAGCTCAAAGGAAGATAGTTAAATAATTAAAAGGAATTAAAAAGTTACATTGGGAACCATTGAATTATACAAAAGAAGGCAGTAAAATAGCACCAGAGTTACAAAGTCATCATGAGACACATAGAAAACAGAAGAAAATGACACACTTAAATCCAACTATATAAATAATAACATTAAAGGTGAATGGATTAAACAGTACAATCAGAATGCACAGATTGTCAGACTGGATCAAAAGCAAGAACCAAATCTATTTTGTCTTGGCATTATTCATAATATGCAAAAAGGGGAAGGAACCTAATGTCTATAATTTGATGGATAGGCTGTAACACGAATGAGCCTTGAAAACATTATGCTAAGTGGAAGAAGCCAGTCACAAAATACCAAATATTATGCTTCTATTTATATAAAATGTTTAAAATGTGAAACACACAGAGACAAAAATGAGACTAGCAGTTGCCAAGGGTTTAGGGGGCAAGGAGAATAGGCAGTGACTGCTAATAGACATGGGTATCTTTTCGCAGTGATGAAAATGTTCTAAAATTGGATTCTGGTGATGGTTGCAGAAGTCTGTGAATATAATAAAACCACTGAATTTTACACTGTAAATGGATGAATTTATCTTATCTGAAGTATATCTCAAAACTATTTTTATAAAATTATGAAGAATTAGCCAAGTGAACAAAGTCTGGAAAGACAGGTCAGGCAAAGAGAAGAAAAACAAAGGTAAGAAATGGAAAGCTACAAGAAATGCATGACTTCTCCGGTTCAGTGTTTGATGTTGATGAGACTGCAGAGGTGGGGAGGAATGAGCCTTGCAAGCCATACCAAGGAGGCTGCACTTAATTCTGTAAGGACTGGACAGATAGTGATGGATTTATAAGTGGAATACTTATATATACGTGGGCAACTTTAAAATTTGAGCAGACAAGCCTTCTTTTGACAGTGGGGAAGATAGCTGGGAGGAGGAAAAGATGGTCAGGGAGCCCTGCCAGTGATTCAGGAGAGGTGGAGAGAGTCTGAACTCACACAAAGAATGGGAGGATGTAGAGAAATATTTAGAAGGAAATTGTTCAATTACTTTTCCGTGTGGTTATAAATAAATGTGCATTTACACTGGAAGCATCTCTCTGCCTCTTATTGTAGGCTTCTGAGTTCCAGAATTAGACGAGCAAGATCACCTGCTTCATTCCTTTCAGGTTTTCTTATTATGAAAACAGCAGGGAGGAGTGGAGGAAGATGCGGGAAGGATGGCATTGTGACATCCAATTATATTGCTAATCTCTGGAACTGGCAAATAGGAGTCTATTCAGGGAAATGCGCTTCTTGCCAGTGGCATCTGGCAATTAATGTTGAAATGTGGTTTCCAGCTTGCAAAGAACTTAGGATTTCACTGCAGAGATTTAAAGAGAATTGGCACTCATTGCTTTCCACATCAGTGTGCTCAAAATCAAAACCCTGCATAAACGTAAATATGAGCATATAATGTGCATTAAAGGTGAATTTATCCATATCAGTCTTCAATTAAACTCAGCAAAGCTAAGAAATAGTAACGTTTAAAGCCCTCACCTGGAACACAAGACACCGATGTAGGCACATCTTTGAGCTCTGACTCCAGGTCTCAGTTTTTGCCAGGTCACCACCAGCTCCGCCCACTATTTGCCAAATGCGGATTCCCCAAGCCTTCTCAGCTCTCAGGCCTCTGGCCATGCTGCTCCATCTGCCCCCAAGGAAACTTCCCCAGTTTTGTTTTTTGTTTTTTTTAACCTGCATAACTACTTCTTTTTCCAAGCTCAGTTGGCACCTCAACTTCTCTTCAAAATGTTTCTTAAATATTCTGGCCACAGTGCTACACTTTCCACCATTCCCAAAAGAGATACTAGGTTTTCCAATTTCCCAACGTTCTATTATCAATTCTTACACACTTGCAATCTTTCACTTAATTGAATTTTACAAATTGAAATTTATAAAAACGGGATGTTTGGGTGTCTGTGTCCTGCAGTCAAAGTGCCTTAATCTCTCAGAGTCGCAATTACCTCATCTAAAATCTGTGGTTAATAACAGATAGCAGGACTGACCTTAAAACTGGTTCGCAACCTTGTCTGCACGTTGAAATTAACTAGGAAGCTTCAAAAAAATACGTATGCCCTTGTTCCATCTCCAGACATTTTATTTAATTGGTCTAGGATGTCACCTGGGTTTTTGAAATGTAAAAAAATCTCCACCTGATACTACTGTGCAGACAAGTTTGGGAACCACTGCCTTAAGGAGTTGTGAGGATTATATGGGATCCTGTGTGTGTGAGTTAGCAGCACATTGCCTGGTCGGTACTAGACATTTAAAATAATAGCTGCTGCTATTATCTGTGGACTTTTGAAAGATTTTATTTATTTATTTTGGAGAGAAAGAGAGAGCAAGTGACCAGGGGGAGGAGCAGAGGGAGAGGGAAAGAGAATCTCATCTCAAGTAGACACCACGCTGAAAGCAGAGCTGGATGGCGGGGCTCGATCTCACGACCCTGAGATCATGACCTGAGCCAAAACCAAAAGTCTGGTGCTTAACCGACAGAGCCACCCATACGCCCCTGGACTTTTTAAATGGAAAAACCATACCTTGCTTATTTTTTGACTATGGCACATCGGTGAAATATGTAATACAGGGATGGTAGCACTCAGTGTATTTTTTATTAAATAAGTTAAGTAAGTCAGTATTAGATGAGTGTCCCTCCAAAGATCTTTCAGTCTTATAGGAAAAAGGGGCAGAAAAACACAGAACTCCAGTAAAATGCAGCAGGGAGCAGTTGAGCTCAGAGTGCTAGGGCAGTATAGAGGAGAATGGGGCAAGCGTACTTGCCCTGATCGAAACAAGGAGCTAATGAAAAAGATGAAGGAGGGGAAAAAAGGAGGAGGATAATAGGACCTACCATTTATAAGGCGTTGGATTTTCTGCTAGGCACTGCAAAAAGCTATGAAGTTCCCCAATTTTACACATGAAGTTAAGACCCAGAAATTTAAAAATTTGCTCCAAATTATTCTCATCCGTGGCAAACCCAGGATTGATTTTTGAGTTCTTTACATTCTAGATTCAGTTACTTAACTGCTGTGCTGAACTGTAAGAACAAAGAATCACCACACACTTCTGAGCAAAGGAGTTTTATATGGATTTCTTATGCAGGGGTCCATGAATTAAATGGCATAAGAATCTGTGCCCTTCTTAGGGTGTTTCTATATCCATCAGTTGGTCAATTCTCAGCTCAGTCTTTACTTTGCTAAAAAATTATGATGAACCTGAAACAACTGAATGTCAATAAAGAAAAAAAACCTCTTAATCCATGAACTCATACTGTACACATGACTCAACCTGAGGTGGATCTTAGACCTAATTGTAAGGGCCAAAAAGTAGAAAACATCCAAAGGAAAACACAGAGGCAAACTTTTATGACCTTGGGTCTGGCAAATATTTCTTAGCTCTAAGAGCAGAGAAAACATTTTTTCTCCTTGAAAGTCACAGATAAGAAAATGAAAAGCTAAGCCACATACTGGGAGACAACAGTTGCAAAATACGTATTTCATAAAGACCTTATACCTAGAATATATAAAGAACCATTATAACTCAATTATTAGAAAACAATCCAATACAAAAATACAAGTTTTTTTTTTCAAAAAGAGCAAAACATTTGAACAAACATTCAACAAAGAATGCATATAAACGTAAAAGAAGCAGATGAAAAGTATTTAACATCACTGATCTTAGGGAAATGCAAATTATAACCATATGTCCTATACTACGCATGTACTAGAAGGGGTAAAATTTAAAAGACTGACCAAACCAAATTTCGGCAGGAAGAGCACATAGCTCTCTTATACTTGATGTTCTATATTGCTTGGAACACAATGGTATATCCAATTTAGAAATGATTTGGCAATTTCTTTTTTTTTTTTTAAGATTTTATTTATTTGACAGAGAGAGACACAGTGAGAGAGGGAACACAAGAGGGAGTGGGGCAGGGAGAAGCCGGTTTCCCGCTGAGCAGGGAGCCTGATGTGGGGCTTGATCCCAGGACCCTGGGACCACGATCTGAGCCGAAGGCAGATGCTTAATGACTGAGCCACCTAGGCACCCCATGATTTAGCAATTTCTTATAAAAGTAAATATACCGTATGACCAAACTATTTTCCTCCAAGGTTTACCCATGAAAAATGAAAATATACGTCCATACAAAGACCTCTGTGTGAGAGTTCATAGCAGCATTATTCATAATAGTCCCAAACTAGAAACAACCAAAGTATCAGTTTGCTGGTAAATGGAGAAAAAAAAGGTGGTGTATCCATCTATGGAAATAGATGACGTGAAATTAAAAAGAAACAAATGATTGACAGATACAACAACATGAATAAATTCAAAAGTATTATACTGAGTGTTTCTATTCTATAAAATGCTAAAAAAAAAAAAAGGCACAGCAATAGTTTTGGAATGAGGAGTGGGGGGGGGAGGACTGGTTGCAAAGGGGCCCAAGAGAACTTTTTTTTTTGAAATTTCAGCAATGTTGTATATCTTGATTATGTTGACAGTTACATTGTGTGTGTATGTCAAAATTCAATAAAATGTCTAATTAAAATGCTGAATCTTGTTGAATGCAAGGTATACCTCAACAGAACTGATTTGAAAAGAATTCACAGAAGGAAAAGAAGGAAGGATCCCCCATCATTCTAGTGGGTATAAAGAGTATGTGAGAGGTTAGACCACAAAAACACAGTGTAAATGATGATACTTTTGAAGTCAGGCATTACCCAAAGTCTACACTAATGTGAAATAGACATACACACCCTGTAGAAAGTGTTTTATTTAGATTATTTTCTGCTACACCAACTACATTTAACACAGTGTCTGACACATAGAAGTTGTTTGAGAAACATCTCTTGAATGCATTAATTTCTGCGTTACCCTAGCAGATTAGCTCTGATTTACAGACTGGCTTTTCTTTTTCATATCTGTGCAATTAGAGTTTGTGATTAATATTCCTCTTTCTCAACAGAGACTAAAGAGATGGAACTTCAAAATAAGAAATGATACTATAATTTATTGTATAAAATGGTGAATACAAATCCTACCACTGTTTTTACAAAATTATAATTAGTATGAAAGAAAGAAAAACCCAACTGTGGTATGAGAGAAATCCTGGTAGGGTTATGAAATGTAATGCATTGATAGCCAACACTTCAAGTGCCACAGCACCTTCACATGTGGAAGGTGGAAAGAAACTGACTTTCCACATTTGCCTTGAGGTAATAAGAGGATTCAGGATGCTGTGCCCAATGTGATAGCCTATGGATTTTCCATTTATGTCCCTTCTATCTAAATACAACAGTACATCTCAATCCTCTCTCAGCCTTGCCTGTGAGCAACATGAAAAAAAGGGGGGAAGAGTTTATCATTCTATTTCTGTCAGCATATGTTCAAAGAACAAATCAGAAGGCAAGATGAAGGCAATCGGGCTTTGCTGAGTGCCCACTAGGTTGCCCATTCACATACTCTATCAGTACATGCACCACTTCTATAGTGCAGTGATGATTTCCATTGTGCAGTTGGGAAAACAGCTCAGGGAGGTTATGCAACTCATTGAAGAGAAGGAAGAGCATGTATTTTATTCAGCTTCTGCTAGAACTCATTATTATATTGAAAGAGAGTAAAATTTCCCTTCCTGTTTTTGAACAACAATTGCTAGGACTTGTGCAATTAATATGTGCCAGACACTATTATAAGTTGATAATTTAGTTGTATATACTCATTAAATTCTCAAAATAACTGTAAGGTATAGAAGCTATAATTAATATCATTTTACAGATGAGAAATAAAGAGATATATGCTTATTTATCTTGTTCAAATCCATACTTAAATTGACAGTATTAAACACAGAGGCCTGGGTCCACTCTCTGCTTTTAATTCCCGCCTTTTCCAAGGGTTGGAGATAAAGACAGTGAACTCAGTTGTGAATAAAACACAGGCTTAATGAATGCCTAAAATAGGGGAGACCAATCCAAGTGCTCTCATTTTTTTCCTTAATACTCAGAATATTTGAATCTACTTCTCCTTTCACAGACCAATAGATAACTTTGAATGAGAAAAATTGTATACCCCATTAAGTAGCAATGCAGTTTCCATTCTCATTAAATTGCTTATTAAAAAGAAATATGAAAGTATTAGATTGTGGGTTTTTTGTGTTTGTTTTTGACCTATTTTCTGAGCATAATGCTTCTGTATCATCAGCCTCCTTTCCTCTCTCTTTTTTTCCTACATTCACTTTAAAGTCAAAAGACATTTAAGTTGGTAAGTAGTAAAAGAAAAAAAAGAACTAAAAACACACAGAACTAGAACCAGAATCTGTGTGCCTGCTGATCAGCCAGAAGCACGTACATTGTTATCACATTGTGGCTGGCATATGCTTGCTGGCTGGAATGACAAGACACACCCAGGCCCCGTGTGCAGGAGGAGAACAAGTCAGAGAGGGAAGCTAGTTGCCATATACAAGCCAGGAGGAACTTGAACCTTTGCCCACCAACAAAGAAAAGCAATGTTTACAAAATTATTGCCACTTTTCTGTAAGAATTACTAACATCACCATCAATGCCCCTCGTGATTTGGCACCATCCTGTCTTCCACTCTCTCTTCTCTTGCCTCTCTCCACGTGTACCACGCATTTCAGAAAGTTCCTATGACGATTTATTTAATACTAACATGTCCAAACTGCCCTTCCTTTGGTTAGACTGTTTTCTCAATGAAGACTGCATTCTTCACTTACTCATTTGACTCTTTCTTCTTTTCTTCATCTCTACAAATATTTACTGAGTACCCACTAAGCATAGACTTTGGTATAATGCCTTCAAGGTCTAATCCACTGTCACTCTTTCCGTGAAATTTATCCCAACATAGTAGTAATAGGTTTACTGATCTTTGACTCTCCCTTCATTGACCCCGTCCTCCCAAAAGCAGTAAATAAAGCACTTATAAAACACCATACTGTATGAAAATTAATTGTAAACTAGCCCATGAGCCTTACTAGACTGAGGGCAAGACAACCTTCATCCAACTCTGATTTCCCCATGCCTGTTACAAAATGTTAGTTGTGATGACTGGGAAAACAAAGGGGGAGGGATGTTAAATAAACAATATAAATATTCTCTTTCAGAGGGCTGTGTACTAAAGAAACACTAGTACGTTAAGAAAGGCTGAAAGGGAATTCTCATTACCTGATTTCAAATGCTGTTTTTTTCTACTACCTCAATGTCTATAGAATTTTAAAATTAAGAAGAAAAACAGGGGTGCCTGGTTGGCTCAGTGGGTAGAACAGGGAGGTTGTGAGTTCAAGCCCCATGCTGGGTGTTGAGATTACTTAAAACAATAACAAAAACAAAACTCTTTCATACCAGATTAATTAAATGCCTAGGGCCTTGTAATTTAAAGTGTGGCCCATTGGCCATCACAGTCAGCACTGTCTAGGGACTTGCTTGAAATGCAAAATCTCAAACCTCATCCCAGACCTACTGAATCTGAATATCCCTTTAAAAAGATATACAGGTGATCACTGTGTTAAAATTTATGAAACCACAAACATCCTCATTTAGTGAAGCAGGGCACTATAGTTAAAATAACCAGAGTTGAACAGGCAACCTGTAAGACTGTGCTTGATTGGGACCAAACTCTTGCAGACTAACATAACATTTAAATCCAAGCAGCATGCAATTAAAAGGGTTCAAATAAATGAAAATGTAAATACAGGATCACTATTATCCACAATTTATCTAAACTAAAAACAAATTTAATTCATAAAGGAAGGAGGAGTGATATAATATCGAGTTAACGTAGTTCCTGCTCAATTTGAAACAAACAAACAAAATCCATTTTTAATAATATTATTTTAGAAGATTTACAGATGTCAATGAATAAATTATCAGTGTATCAGCATATCAAATTTGTCCAAGATAAAACCAAGCATGAAACCAAATCATTATAGCAAAGGCCTCTTACACATCTAAGAGTAAAGACAATTTTCATGTATTATTTCTTTGTTAATTATTTTCCTATGTTAAAGACAGATGAAAAAGAGAATGTATCTTTCATATCTCTGATTCCAGACAATGGTCAAGTGCAATTATGTTAAGAAATTGTATTCTGAGGGTTGCGGAAAGGGAGGTGGGTAGGGGGATAGGGTAACTGGGTGATGAGCGTTAAGGAGGGCACGAGATGTGATGAGCACTGGGTGTTATTCACAACTAATGAATCATTGAACATTATATCAAAAACTAATGATGTACTATAAGTTGGCTAATTGAATTTAAATTTAAAAAAAATTACATTCAGTTCTTGGCCTCTATGTTAGTTTCTTCCCTTTAAAAAAGAAACTCTTGTAAAAAATTTATTAGGAAAATATATATTCCAACAATTTCATTTCTGAAAAGCTATTATGCCCTTAGTCCTAGATGCTAGATAAAAACTAAAAAAATCAGCTGTTTCCTCTCCAGAATGTCCTCAAGATTCTTTTGCCTTAATTTATAAATAAATAAAACAAATACATTTGCCTAAAATGAAGGGGATGAATTGCTCTTTCCCTGACTTTCAAGACAGCTCTATATTTTAAAGGAGAAAAAAAGGGGCCTGGAATGTAGCTTTATACATCCAAGAGACTGCCGAGCAAGAAGGCCTGAGTTGAGAATATGTGATGCATTTCTTGAATGAGACTAAGTACAATTGTTTAGACTCTGAAAAGTGACATCGTATTATCTTGAGAAATAAATTTCCCTTTGGGGAAAAAACCAAAACCAAAACCAAAATCAATTCATTGATAATAAACTGTGTATAAAATATTTTGTAAAATCCATTTGCATATATAATCTCATCTGAGCCTGTTGAAATATTAATCTTGTCCATAGTTTACTGAAAGAGGAATTGATATCCATAAGGCTAAGTGACTACTTAAGCTCAGTTTCCAGGTAAGTGAGAGAGCCAATAAAGAACCCGGATGCCCTGACTGCAAACACATATTTTTTAACCATCTCAATGTACATTTACTAAGGAAGAAGAAATGGACAAAATGTTCAGTAGATGATGCTTAGTTGATATAGATATTAGTCAAAGCTACAATACAGTCTTCCGTGAAAGTGTTTGTCTTTCTCTTGGACCATGTAATGTGCTCCTAGATCCCACAGTAGGGGCTTCTTAATTGTGCTATGTGGTTTGCCTGACTTGTCACAAGCAGCACTGAGTATGCAAAAAGATTTTACCAAAACATGTTCATAGAGTTTCTATACATCATTTAATATAACCCACATGGATATTTTCAGCCTCAGGGAATGTTCTTATCTCCATTTTAAAGGTGGAGTAGCAATGGTTGGGGGTCAGGATGGTAGGATATGCCATTTGTGACTTTGACAGAAGAGATTATACAAGTGAGAAAAAAACTGAGAAGTGTATGTTGATGACTGTAAATTTTGGCTTCTGGCTAAATAGCATGGGTTCAGAGCACTGAAATGATTTTCACTGCCTACTCCAATAATACACCCCACTCACATTCCCTGTTTATTTTACTATTAGCAATACATTGAATTCTACGCTAGCCACAAATGTTCCTAGGACTGAAAAACAATTACATCATGAACTTAAATTCTCCTTCTGAAGGAGGCTTACAAGAGTGGGCATGGGCAAGTAGAGACAAAGAATAAAGAAGGAACCAAAACGAGAAGACTGTGGGGAAAACACATTACTTTATAGATATGAGCTTGGCATTTCTGTGCGAATCGGATAGCATATAAAAAAAATCAACTATATATTTTTTTATTTGAGTGCAGTTAACACACAATGTCAATTTAAAAATGAAAAAAAAATGAATTCATTTAAAAAACAAATCTCTGATCAATCTTTAAAAAAGAATGAGCTCTAATCGGAAGTGAGAAAGGAATTCTCCAACAGTCAGAATTTTGTAAGAAGGAAAAAGTTCTGCCTTGGAAAGTTGAGAACCTTAATCACTAAGTATTTAGAATGAGAGGCAATGATGTCAGGAAGATTAGCTACTTCATGCAAGGGACTGAGATGGAAGGTGCAACAGGACCCTTGTAATGCGAAGATTCTTCTGTGGGTAAAGACTTACGTAGTAGGTTAATCTGACTTGTTTCTAAAATGGGGCTTGTTAAGGCTAAATGACAGTGGTAGAGGCTAAGATACCTGGGATCTCTCTTTAAGAGAGATGAGTTCATCAGAGAAAGACAATTATCATATGATCTTACTCACATGTAGAATTTAAGAAATGGAGGGAAAAAAACAAGACGAAATCAGAGGGAGACAAACCATAAGAGACTCTTAGTCATAGGAAACAGAGGGTTGCTAGAGGGAGGGGGTAGGGGTCTGGGGTAACTGGGTGATGGACATTAAAGAGGGCACATGTTGCAGTGAGCACCAGGTATTGTATAAGACTGACGAATCACTGACTTCCACCTCTGGAACTAATAATATACTATAGGTTAATTAATTGAATTTAAATTAAAAAAATTAAAAAACCGTTTGTTACAAATATGTAAAAAAAAAAAAAAAATGAGATAGACCAGGGCCAATGAGTGAAGTGGTAGCGTTGGAATGAAAGACTCCCAGTGGGTACTACTTAGGCATTCTTCTCAAGCCTTCGGAAGCTGCACATTCCTTCTTATAAACCATGAAATTTATGGAGAACTCTTCTTTTTAAAATTCCTCTAAATTGTGTCTGTTGCAGCGGCTTTGTATGCAATTACCTTCAGAGGTAATTGGCTTCTTCTCTGTTATTATGCGTAGGTTAACAAACACCCTGGTAACGGAGTAACAGCAATGAAATGAAATAAAATAAATCAAGTCACAAATATACTTCCAAAATGTCTCCTGCCATGACAAAGGGGAACATCAAAATGTGTTGCCAAAAGAGGAAGTATTCAAAGAATAGTAACTTGCTCTTGTTTTCTGAAATTATATTTGGCATCGCCATGAAGATAAAGGATATGGAAAACAAGGCATTTTTAAAAAATTGCATAATGAGTGAAATTACTGTAAGTTATCTTCACTGTTCTTTTTATTTTATATTACAAATACAAGAGTATATGTGTTTAGAACAGAGATATTACCGTGATTATTCTATATTTTAGAGATGAAAAGCTATTTGAGGATGTTTTAGGCCCTGAGCCAAACTCCTATAGGGTACTCAAATTTGACTACAAAAGGACACAATATCTAATCTATAAATTAGAACCTAAGATGAGATCTGATCAGAAACATGTATTAAATTTTCAATGTGCTCAGAAAAAATAGAAGATGCCTCACATTGAAATATTATATATATATCTATATTTATATTTATATTTATATTTAAACATACTGAAAATGAAACCATTTAGGACCTAAAGAAATCAGTGCATCAGCTGGCACATGTCCTACTTGGGTCTGAAATGGCAGTATACTGAGCAAGTCCCAGAAGGAGAGTGATTCCCCCCAAAGGTCTCATGATGGTGCCACTGCTTTACATATGCTCCAAGCAAGGAAATGTACATCCAGCTGAAACTAATAAATAAAAGACTGGCGCCCCTCTCAGTGGGGGGAGGGCGGCAGCTTGTTAGGCCAAGACGCACATGCAACATGATAAATAGGATGAGAATAGGTAGGGAAAGTCAGTGATCCAAGGATCACCCCACTCTCTCAGAACAAGGGAGAAATGTTCTGGGGCTGATCTAAAGTTCATTGTCTTCATTTTGTTTTTCTACACAAGATTCCCACTTGTGCCCTGTTCTCTAACATTCCTTAGCATATAGAACACTTCTCTTTGAAATATATGTAACAATTATTATTTCCTGGGACAGTAAGACAATGGTGTGGAAATCTTGCAGAGTAGCTCTGCAGAAACTGAAGGCTGGCTATAGGCAAAATATTTAGAGCTCATTCAGGAACGGCGAACAGGTTTATCTTGAGTACCAACTGTGACTGGCCTTTAGGATCTGCTTCACATCTTGGAAGGAGAATGCTTTTGAGGCTAGATCCAAGCTCAGTGGGAAAGAGCACCATGACACATTAGCAAGTTTTGGAATAGGTACAGGGTGTGGGGTAGGGACACACAAAGATACACACATTTTAGAATGTATTCACAAGCGCACTTAAAATCTTTTGTCTTCCTATGTGATAGGGCGTAACATTTTTTTTTTTTTTCAAATCCCGAGCTAATGGTAAAATTTGGTTAAAATGGTAAAATTTAAAAACATTATTTAAAGTTATAAACACTTTCTAAAAATCATTTCTAACATAACCATCAGCCTGGCAGAGACTGTATCTCAGTTTTCTAATAAGTAAACAGATTAAGAGAGAGAAGGAAACTTGGAACAAACATGATTTATGCCCAGTAACAGCTTAGAATGGTAGAAGCTAAGGGCCAATATGTAAAGCAATGGTTCTTAAACGGTTAAACTTTGGATGTTTATAGAACATTTGATAATCTGATAATTTACACAAACTTCATTCTAAGAGAAATGCCCTATGAAAACCCATAAAAATTATGAGCAAATTCTGAGGAGTCAATACCTTCCTGAAATGCATCCACTGACTTCAAATCCTTCACTAAAAGCATGAAGGCATCTTATTCAATTGGGAAGCACTTTGCTCAGTGCCTGACAGATAACATACATGGTCAATCAGTAATTTTGAGCAAATGAGTGAACATGAAGTCAGGAAATTCATACTGAAGTTGTGTCATCATAGATATATCACTTTAAAACCCTGAGCTTCTTTTCTTAAAAAGTCCTGCGCTTTTGGTGATTTTCACCAAAATTGGATTTGGGAGAATCCCAATGTTTTCGAAGAAAATTTAACGTTTCCTAAATTTCAATTTGTTACAACTTCTGATAAGAAACATCTGTGTCCTTTTGTAACCTGAATGTCTCCTCCATTATCAGATAAATAATGAAAAAAATAAATGAGGTTTGTTGGCTTTTGTGTGTTAAGCATGGACTCAACAAGGCTGAAAAGTTGTTTTGATTGGGAGGTCAATTAATTTTCTCTTGTGTCCTACACACAGAACATACCCTATTCCGTAGTTTTAAAAACACGTAGGGTGGACCACAAGAATATAGGGAGTCAGAAAAGAAACCTCTGTCCCAAGAAATTGCCAATTCTAAACTGAAAGCAGCAGCATATTTTTGCACTGAAAAATGCTTATGTTTTTAAGGAAATGTACTGAGTTTTAGTTGCCAACAGATGTTATGGGTTTTTTTGTCATCAAGTTATATTTCCAGCTATACATGTTTGCCCTTTAGATCTCCGAGTGCATTACAAAATAGTTCTTGAAAATATAATCTATAAATAACCCTAAGAAACAAAATAGAATATAACTGGGAAAAATGTAATATAGTGGAGTCAAAGACCAAGATCAGAATAAAAACTCTGCCACTTACTAGTTTTGTGATTTCAGACAAGTCTTTTAACATCTCTAGGCTTTGTTTTTCTGATGCATGATAAGGTGACATTATTACCTGCCCCAACTGACTCACAGAATTATTTTGAGTCACAAATGAATGTGTTTTGAAAACCTTAAAGTTTGTCAAATCAAGTAAGAAAGTAAAATCAGCAACCCTTCTCACCTTTTCTCTAAGATGCCTACATTTTAGGGCCAAAGCTCATTTAACTGGAGATAATTTGACACTTGTAACAAATGACTGGCACCAAAAATGCTTTGCTCATTAAAAAATGGTTTAATACATAAATGAGATAAATGTAAGATAATGAGAGGCAGATGCACAAAAATTACCTTAAATTACACAGGGGTTTAAAAATTACAGGGCGACTGCATATAGAAGATTCAAATCATCAAAAAATAATGTGACATTTGTTGGTATTTGTACAAGGAAATTCATGTGGCAATGTTCCTGCTTTCAGGAGCAAACAACAGTGGCGATTATCAATTTGAGCACATCTGGTTTCTAGAGAAAATACCAAAGAGAACACATGCCATGTCGATGTCTGAGTTTCAGAGGGAATGGGTATATCTGGTCTGTCACCAAATATGCTGGAATAAATATCAGAATGTTGATACAATAATATAAATATATACTGTGAAATAGTTATCAAAGTAATAACTATAAATCTGTCATATATACTTGACATGATACTCCAACAAGTCAGATCAATTTTAAATGAATGAATGAATGAATGAATGAATGAATGAGTGAATCTACTATGATAGTTTCGATCTATTAACAAATTTGCTTTTTAAATAAATATTTTGGTGGCCTTCACTGTCAAACTTCTGAAGGCCTCAATTTCCTCATTGTTAAATGGATTCCCACAACTTCTCTCTCTCATAGGGGTTGGGATGAGGATGCATTAATGTTCATAACAGCAATGGGTACAGTATAAAATGCTAAGTACATAGAAGGCATCATGATTCTCATCCTGTTTCCTATTTTTGTGACGTGAAATGAAAAGGCCATCTTGTCTCCTTCCATAGTGAAAATTCATGAAGTGAACTTAAGTTTGTAAATCTAAGTGAACAGCTAAAATCGTAGCAACTTTTATTAGCCAACACTTGTGATCTTTAAAAGTTACAATAGCCAAGATATGGAAGCAACTACACACACACACACACACACACACACACACACACACATATACAGGCAACGGAATATCACACAGCCATAAAAAGGATGAGATCAGCAAGACTGGGGGCTAGGAGGTCCCAACACTTGTCTCCCCCACAAAAACAATAAACAAACAACTACAAACAGATGAAAATAGCTCAGGGAAAGCTGTGAACTACAATGAAGAAGCAATCAAAACACTGTGGGACTCAAATCTGAGGGTGGCCAAATAGAAAACCATAGGAAGCATTTAATCTATGCCACCTTGCCCCCTCAGTCCGGGTAGCTCAGTGCCAGGAGGAATCCCCACAGAGAAATTTCACCCCGTAGGAAAAGGAAGAACAGAAGAACCCCAGCAAGCCTCACCACTATGGAAGTTTGCAGCCTTTGCTACCAAGGATTTGCATAGTTTTCTCCAATGCTGAGCCCAGCTGGTGGAGCCTTCCAGAGTCCCTGCTGCTACAACCCCTCCCCAGGGCTGGAGCTGTTGTTGCAGTGAGACGTGCCCCTAGGGTCCCCAAACCCCACTTTCTGGGATTGGGATGCATGCCTCAGTGCTTTGCCATAAATGTGATAAAGCTGCCACTGCTCTGAGCCCTGCCTTCCAAGTTCCCAGGTCCTGGCTCTGACCAGTCATTGCTGAGGACCACCTGGCAGATGCTCTGCGCCCTGCGCCTGGGTCCCAGGTCATGGTTCTAGCCTGTCGGTGCCAGGACTGTGCAATGCCGCTCTGAACACCACTTTAAGTATATACGATTGCATTTGTCAATTATTCTTCAATAAAGTAAAAAAAAAAAATCGAAACTCAAAAAAGTGTACTAGGTATCAGTAACATCCCAATTTTTCAATAATTTTAGTGAATTACTTTATAGTTATATGTATGTTCAAAAAAAATTATATCTCAAGTTGGAAATAACACATTTTCATCATAGTAAAATCACAACACACACATATACAAATAGACAGCTGCACAAATATTTATAAGGTTAAAGCTGAGACACTTTCGCATATACATATGAAAAATTATTCATTTAGATTTTTACAAAGAAATTATTAAAGGATGCTTTATGTTTTAAAATTACGTGAAAAAGCAGAATATGCAATCTCTATTAACATATATATATATATATATATATATATATATATAAACCAAAAGGCAGATTATGCCTGGTATAAAAGGAACTAAACAGAAATATAAAATATTTCCAAGTACTGTGTGCTTTGAGTGATGGGATTTTAAGTGGATTTTTTAGGGTTTTTTAAAAGATTTTATTTATTTATTTGAGAGAGAGAGAGAAAGAGTGATCAGGGGTGGGAGGGGGAGGAGTAGAGGGAGAGGGACAAGAAGACTCTGCACGAGCATGTAGCCCGATGTGGGGCTCAATCCCATCACCCTAAGGTCATGACCTGAGCCAAAATCAAGAGTCAGACACTTAACCAACAGAGCCATCCAGGTACCCCAGTTTCTTTTAGCTTTTCAAAATATTTTTCTACAATGAGAAAATAATACTTCTGAAATTAAACAAGTGCATATATAAAAGTAAAATAGAGCAGTAAAATAGAGAGTAGATATTCCAGAGGATATCATCTCCAAGTGGAATCAAGGAGGATAAAAAGTAACACGAGTCTTGGGTAACTAACAGCAGGGCCTCACTTCTTCCTTTAGTGGAGAATGTTTACTACTGGCAGCTTTCCCAATCAAAAGCCAGCTCTCAAACAATAATAAGGATACTGAATTTATCAACATGTCTGGCAATTGTCAGCACATGCCATACATTCCTCCTCCAAAGTCTATCTTTATTACAGACTATCAAATCTATTCAAAACTGAACAGATTTTCAGGGAAACTACTTGAAATGGAATCCTCTACTACTCGTCTTATTACCAAAGATATTCTGTGTGTTCATTTTCAAAAGTGCATGGGTGAATCTCTGTGGTCCCTTGCCCTTTGGGACCATGTACGTGAGTTTCTACCACATACTATAAATCTTTAACCACTATTATATACAAGGGGGGAATCAAAACTTAGTAAGTTGAGGATCATGATATGGAAAAGTAGGGAAACCAAAAAACTTGGTCCTGTTGACATTGTTTAGCTATCGAATAAGCCAAAAAATTGTCCGTTTATAGACCTCTTGTTATTTAATAAAAATCTTGCTGTTAAATAGCTTTTTGGGGAGTGTATATGCTGAAGGCATCCTAATTTATGCAGCTTCATGGTCTATTCACACACAATTCACCTGATTTCATATGTAAGTGCTCCTTTCAAAATGACATGAAATAACAAGGCTTACAAATAATGTCTCATTTTCAAGTCATAAAGAGTTTCAACAAATCCTGATTTGGGTAATTTCTGAAAGTTGATAAATCACTAATGTATATTCAACAACTAGCATATTATGAAGAAGTAAATCACTGAAAATTATTGGATCTCCTTATTCTCTTCTCCCAAATTTTCTTTCGCTAACTCTTCAATTTGGGAAATGAAATTCAAAAGATTTAAAAAAGGCCTCATGTGATCTATCTTCACATAAACTTCTCAGCCTACTACCTAAAACATATCAGCTCTAGGGAGTTAGGATTTGTTTCATTATATTCCTGATATTAAGTTAATTCATAGAGAACTAGAAATTTCTCTACAAATGAAAATACACACACACACAGACATGCATGCCCTTTCTTTTCCAATTTCAGTGATTTATTGTTGATGACTGCAAAGAGCTACAGCCAACCTGAATATAAAAGTTAAGATACCCTGAGCTCAAGTCTCAGTATGAAAGATTAAAGGTAGACAGACAAATGCCTTGGGTTTTATACTTTTATCTACATATGACATAAAATGAACAGAGTGTTGAGAAGCAGGGGTCTGTAAGCATTAATGAGAATTCATTCACAGTTTTCTTGGTGTGCTGGGGAATATCTTGTTGTAAATGAGGTCAGAGAAATAGCAAGAAGCATATTTATGTAAGAGTAAATGGCAAGATAATGTCCAGATTCATGCGTCACATGGAATGAGTATTTAGTAAATATTGGTTAACATAATAGGAACACCTTCCCTCGACTCTGAGCCAAAAGTAAAGGGGCTAAAGAAGAGAAATGTGTCATTTCTTATTATTTTCATTAGAAAAATTGCAGGATTTTCCAACCATTAAATAAAATGAGGAATTATTATCCCTCTTTAATTTAAACCTTGTGCTTGTAGATTGAGCTGATCATTGTAATGAAAACATTTTTTTTAAATATTACACACAATGTAATTCGTATTTATTATTTATTAAGCAAATCATTACTCTTACTCCTAAGAGCCTAAAATTCCATCATTTTACTGCATTTGGAAATGCACATGGACCATAAGCACAACAATTAAAGACACCTACCTTTTATTTCCCCCTGTTCAAGGGAGATAAAAGAAAGTTTCATCTTGCTGCTATAACAAACTACCATGAACTAAGTGGCTTCAAACCAAACCAAACCAAAACAAAACAATTCTACTCTCTTAGACTTCTGAAAGTCTGAAATCTGAAATAAATTTTATGGGACTAAGATCAAGGGGTTGGTAGGGCTGGTTCTTTCTGGAGGTTATAGGAAGGAAATTCTAAATTACACTGTCTTTCCTCCTCCAGCTTCTGTGATCACATAATCTTCATATTTAGGCCTTTTTGTCTTACTCTTATAAGGACTTGTATGATTATATTTAGGTTTCACCTGGATATTTTGGAAAAACTTTCCTGTCTGAAGATCCTTAACTTAATCACATCTGCAAAGTCTCCTTTGCCATAAGGTATAAGATTCACAGGTTACAGGAATTATCAAGTGGATATCTTTGGGAGGCCATTATTCCATAGTTTGTGGTAGATGTCTACCTATACATAGATCTTGACTTGACAGTCTTGTAAAGAAAAGTATCAATAATTAAAGTCAATCAACAATGATTAAATATAAAGACTCTTAGTAATAAAGAGATTTATGCAGGGATCTCTGGAGGTCAAGAATGTAGATCACCAGTGGATCTCACCTCTGGAAATTCACTCAATCTATGCTGTCCTTAATGTAAATATTCTGAAAGACCACACTACTAAATATTGAATTAAAGTAATTGAAGGTTACAAAGGGACTTTAAACACTTTGGAATGATGCCTGCCTTTGATTAAGAATGTACCCAGGAAACCATATCTGCATTTGTCTCCATTAATTAAGAAGGCAAGAAAATGAAAGTGTCTTCAATGCAGTCAAATACAGCTGTAATTCTTACAAAAATCCAGAAATTAAATTTAAGCTAAATGATATTATAGTTTATGTACTGGGAGGGTAGAGAGGGAAGGGAGAAAGATGCTCACCTTAAATAATAAATCCTTCTTCCCATAACGAAGCTCCTTCAGCTGGGCTTGGATTTTTTTTGACTGTAAGAACAGAAACATAGATTAGTGGCTCAATTTCATTTATATTTTCGAACTTAAAGATGAAAATTATTTTAAACTGTACAAGAACGAATTTTGCAGTCAAGCAAAAGCTTAATCTCTGCCTTCGAAGTTGGACATCCAGCTAGTCTAGGCAGGACAAAACCAAAGCCTGTGCAAAAGAACCATGTTGTTTAATTTTTGTAGAAATTTTACTTTTTAACTTTTAATTTTTGAGTATAGTTGACACACAATAGGAACCATACTGTTTAAAAGGCAATATTTAAAGGAAGTAGTTTGTTTCTCTCCCCAGCTTCCCCTCCTGCCAAAAAAGAATACACACACACACACACACACTGAATTTTAGTCACCAGAGCATGTCCAACAATCTAATTTTACATGCTAAATATACCTATGTATATGTATGCCTCAGTTTTCACTGCTTATTTACAATTACTTCCCTTTTAAGATCAAATATGTGAAATTTAAACTGACAACCAAGTTTGAATTTGACGTATGTCCAAAGGGAAGGCAGCAAGCAAATGTGACAGGAAGCAAAGAAGACAGCTAGAATGCTAAGATGCTGAGGTGAAGGGTGTTTGCTCTGTAGAAGAACACACTTTTTAAGAGAACTATGCCAAATATAAAAGTGCTTTATAACAAGGAAATTTCTCTCAGCAGGACACGTTTGACTACTAATGGAAATATACCTGGTGAGCCACAGATGATGATCCTGTCTTCCCATTTTTCCAGAGCAGACCCAATTTCAAACATTCTAACATAAGGACCTCAATTATTTGTCCTGTATCTAAAATTACAGGTTCTGACACCTCCATAGGAGAACAAAAACACAAATAGATTATCATAGTCACATAAAAAATGGTAATTGAAAAAAATAGTAAAATAGGTGAATAGGAATATAAAATGGTATAGTCACTTTGGGAAACAGTTTGGTGGTTTCTTATAAAGTCAAACGTACATAAACTGCATTATACAGCAATTCTTTCTACATACATAAATGTTTATAGTATCTTTATTCATAAGAGTCAAAAGCTGGAAACAACCTACAAGTCCATTAACTGGTAAATAGCAAACATTTTATGGTACATTCATGAAATACTACAATACTGTTGAGCAATTTTAAAAAGTGAATTAAGTACTGAAGCATGTAACAGTGTGGATGGAAAAAAAAAAGAACAGTGTGGATGGATTTCTTTTTTTTTAATTTTAATTTTATTTTTTTAATGTGTCACTCTGGTGAGTAACTAGATTTTTTTTAAATTTTATTCTGTTATGTTAGTCACCATACATTACATCATTAGTTTTTGATGTAGTGTTCCATGATTCATTGTTTGCGTATAACACCCAGTGCTCCATGCAGAACGTGCCCTCCTCAATACCCATCACCAGGCTAACCCATCCCCCCAACCCCCTCCCCTCTAGAACCCTCAGTTTGTTTTTCAGAGTCCATCGTCTCTCATGGTTCGTCTCCCCCTCCGATTTCCCCCTCTTCATTTTTCCCTTCCTGCTATCTTCTTCTTCTTCTTCTTCTTTTTTTTTTTTTTAACATATAATGTATTATTTGTTTCAGAGGTACAGGTCTGTGATTCAACAGTCTTACACAATTCACAGCGCTCACCATAGCACATACCCTCCGCAAAAGCATTATACTATGTGAAATAATCCAGTCATTAGAAGCTATCTTTTGTATAATGCCATTTATATGATATTCTAAAAAAGACAAAAGGATAGGCTAGTAGTTGACCTTGGCTGGGGATTTGTGGTAGAGATTATAAAACAGCAGGAGAAAACTTTGGGGATGATGATGTTCTGTATCTTTAATATATACCTTGATCAAACCCATCCAATGGTATACTTAAATAGGATGAATTGTATGCAAGTTATATCTTAATAAAATTCAATTTTAAAAGTAGTTGGCCATAGTATATACTAAACACAAGATCCTCATGGGACTATTATAGCCCAATAAACTGTGTTGATATGAAGGTCCTCTTCAACAAATGAAGCCCACTCATGTTTTTTGAAATATTATAATTTTCCTAGCTTACACTGAATGTATATGAGTCTTTCATGGAATCAACTGCAGCTATACTATGGTTCAGTTTGTTGTTATATTCAGAACATGTCTAATGATGCAAGATAGGAGAGTTTGCCAAGTAGGAGACTGTTATGATGGTGTTATAATTCCTGAATTCTTGTCTAATGCTGGAAGCACCACCAATTAGAGTCTTAAAAGTGTTGTCTGTGGTACACCACTACAAGGCTCTACTATTAGAAACAGTTTTCGCAGACATCACTATCATGAACCAGCTGCATTCTGGGATCTATTGAATCAGGAAATTGATAAGAGAGAACAAAAAGAAAATAAAATGAAAAGAAATAAAGGAAAGGAAGACGAGACAAGGAAAGAGGGAGAGAGGAAAAGTAAAGGGGGGAGAGTGGTGATTTGAGAGGGGGGAGTGAGAAGCAGGGAGAAAGAATTTGACTCATTAACAATTCAGAACTGTGCAATTAAACTCTATACCCAGAAGAAGCAAGGATTCGTTTGTTTGTTTTTTTTAATAAACTAGCTACTATTTTTTTCATTTCCATAAAAAGTCATCCTCTTTCCCTTGATATGTTTACTGAAAGTGAAATGCATGATATAATTCATGGAAGACAATGAGCCATCATTGTATGTGTAGGGTTGATCCTAGCTCTCGAGAATAAAAACTCTCACTTGAATCCCCCAGCCTCCTGAATTTATACTTCTGCTTCAGGATTCTACATTACAGCTCTGTTCTCCTGGCACAAAATTCCCCAAGTAACCCCGAATAATGATATCTCAGACATAGCATCTCTCTCTTGTTACATTAATTTCATCTCCAAGATATCTGCTGGTTTTCGAGGCTATCCTCAATTTTGTGCTACTGATTTCAGTAAAGAATCATTTCTGTTATCTCCTCCAACTTCAAATGCACAGTTGATTGGCATTGTCTCCCTCCTGTTTCATTCTGTTGTCCAGGACTCATTTATAGCCAGGACAGTCCCTAAGGTAAACAGACTTTATTTATTTATTTTTCCAAACGAATGTTGACCAATATCAATGGGGAATGAGAGGTTACCACTACATATGGTGTGCGTGATTTGCTCAATTTCACTTCTACTCTTTCAAATAATTAATGCTCTATTTTTTAAGTGTCAGAAAAGACTAATTTTAACCATTTTGGGTATTCATTTTAATGCATATTTATGCTGAATGCACAGAATACAATTTAAACTTTTATTCATAACTTGAATTAATTATTAAAACATCAATTTTTGTGTTATGCAGTGATTCATTCAGGAACTATAATAAAAGGCTACATATCTTTGTGCTGCACTAAGTTAGCAAGAACAGTTAGATTTCCTGAGCTTAGTTAAGATTATTTAGAAATTTTTTTTTTGGAAATTTTCATCACAGTCAGTCATCACTTCTCTGCATTGTATATTCCAGCCATCTTCTAATGTTCAGTGAGTTAAAAAGCAAAATCCTATCTAAAGATCTAAGAGTATGCACAGTAAGAATAAGTGCATTTTGAGTTGAGCGCATTTTGTAACGCACATTGATCTAAAACCCCATGACATTTTGTTTTCTTTTAGCTTCCTAGGGCATCATTTTGAAAAGTTAAAATTGTCAGAAGGGTAAACTTCAAACCATTGAGTTATTACTATATTGGGGATGTTAGTAATTTTTTTGGGTGGGCAGCAAAGCAAGGTTTATTGAGTGATAGCAAAGTGATAGTACAAAACTCCCAAGGAGGGAGGGGACCCAAGAGGGTTGCCGGATTTTAGTAATTTTTAAAACTAATAATTTTAAATGTCATTTTACATGTTGATGCCTGTGAGTCATGAAGTTTTCACAAGTCTGAAGTAAAATTAAGTTTGTGATAATGATGCTGCTGATTGTAAGTATAATAAAAAGATGGAGAGGAGAAGGTGAAGACAAAGAAGGTGGCCATGACAGAACATTTTATTTTTTCATTTAATTTTATTTTTTAAAGATTTCATTTATTTATTTATTTGACAGAGAGACAGCACAAGTAGGCAGAGCAGCAGGCAGAGGGAGAGGAAGAAGCAGGCTCCCCACTGAGCAGGGAGCCCCATGCAGGGCTCGATCCCAGGAGCCTAGGATCATGACCTGAGCTGAAGGCAGACACTTAACCAACTGAGCCACCCAGGTGCCCATGATAGAATATTTTAGCTAGTCTCTGACATTTTTCTTCTCTACAATTCATGTCCAAGTAGCATTTCCTTCATGAAATAATAGTGAAGATGATTGTAGTGGTATTTGCAGTAGACTCTACTGTTTTCAATATTCTGCCTTGGCAAATTAAAACACTGGCAACCCGGGGCACCTGGGTGGCTCTGTCGTTAAGCGTCTGCCTTCAGCTCGGGTCATGATCCCAGGGTCCTGGGATCGAGCCCCACATCAGGCTCCTTGCTCTGCGGGAAACCTGCTTCTCCCTCTCCCACCCCCCCTGCTTGTGTTTCCTCTCTCGCTGTGTCTCTCTCTGTCAAATAAATAAAATCTTTCAAAAAAAAAAATAAAAATAAAACACTGGCAATCCATTAGGTGTCAATGGATCTGGATATTTATTTATCTGTGAATAGTTTAGGGTCACTGATTTAGAAGACAGCTCCTTTTTAGCTCCTAAACTGATAGAAGACATTACTATTTTGTTTTGGTGGTAGTGGTGGTGTTAAAACAAATAATTACATTTATTACCATATTCTTGGGAAGTGTTTTTGTGACAGAAAAAAAAAAAAAAAAAATATATATATATATATATATATGCCTCTGTTATTGCCCAGAATGTTAAACTCTAAATTTTTTCTATAAATAAATAGATAGGTCAAATAAATAAACTGATTTCAACATTATGCAGTACTAATATTATGAAGCATCTAGGAATTCATAAATTAAAATGCAGATATAATATATCCTCTAAGGAATTGAGATGAATTTAAAGAAATGAATCATTCACGAACTAAGGGGCTAAAAAATACAGGTGGACCCAGATTGTTGTTGTTGCTTATTTATTCATTTGTTTGTTTCTAAACAGCACAGGCAACTTTGCCTAGGGGCCATCTCTCTCCCGAGAGTGTTGTGGGGACTCTGGGAACATGGTAACCATCTCAGAATATAGCTGCAATCCACATAGTACTTATTCAAAAATCGGTTCCACTTGCTTACCCTCTTATAAGTAATATCCAGAAACTGCACACTACTCATATAATATTTCTAGAAACCTAGCAAATTAAACAACGTAAGTGTCTATGTCTATTCACTTAGAAAAGTATAATGAAGGAAATACTACATTGGCTCATATCCACAAGCTATTCAGTTTGATTATTCATTTATGGAGCATCAACTTTTAGTTTCCATGTATTGAAAATTTCTACTCATTTCATGTACAATATTATTGTGAAGGCATTATAAACAGGTTATTATATTTCATGTTAGACTCTAACTTCTGTGTTGAATGGCAAGGACTTTCACATGTCCATCAGGGAGTATTCTCAGCTTGTTTACTAAAAAAAAATCCCAAGGTCTGGATAAGCGCATGACCACCAACCTAATGACATTTTCCAGACTCCATTCAGCTTGGCTAGGCATGTGACCTACGTCTGGCAAATAGGATGCAATGAGACATGTGTTACTACTTCCTAGCTGGACTTCTAAAAAGCAATGCTTGTGAGTCACCAGGTAATCTTCCCTGTCCCTTCTGCTAGAAGGTGATAATAACAGGGAAAGGTCATTGGAACAAAAGGTAGATCCACAATTAGAAGATGATAGTGGTATTTCACCAGCTCTGTGCCTTACTTCTAACTACTACAGGAAAGGGGTTAAACTTTTAACTTGTGGGAGCCACTGTTCTTGTTCTATCTATACCATTTTCCTTCCCCCTTCTTTAACAGATATCAGATCTACATTGTGGTATGTGTGGTATGAGGACTCTCATGCCTACTCTTTATCATTCACAGGTTTTTCCATTAATAAATCCCTTGCACAACGAGTCTCATATTTTGTGTGCTTGTTGGAGGATCCAGCTAACACAGTGATTGTGGTCTCCTCTCCTCCAGGAAAAGAATGACTTACTATGACACTGTCTCTAGTATCACATTACTATCACTAAGAATTACATGAGCTACAAGTCTATAGCATTAAATAGGGGATCATAAAGCACAGATGGATTTGGGAGATCAGAAGTATAGGAAATTGATTTTAGATAAATCTGAATTAACCAGAATGACTCCCCAAACCCCCACTAAGAAATGCATGAAACAATTTTCCTGCCTAGCAAGTAGACCCAATGATTGTGTTTGTTTCTTAAAGTTTATGGTCAACCCCAGAATCCTCATTCTGACATTTCATTGTCATTGCAAAACTTTGTAGACATCACATAGTAGATGGTTCAAAAAAATAAAAATTTCATTGACCTCCAGGTATTTGCTATTAAGAAAATCCTGATAATCCAGTTAAGGATGGAATCCATAAAATCACTTTAGGGAAGCAACGCTTAACTGGCTTAATTTCTTTTTTTGGGTTATGCAATTTTAAAACACCCCAAAACACCTAAAAGTTTAAAATCTGTTTTCATTTTCCTGTTCCAGTGTTTTCATTTATGTTAGTGACAGACGAAGTCTCCAGGTTTCTGGGTTAAGGAAGAACAATCTGGTGCTAATATTTTGGCACTCTTTATTCCATTGAAGCTAGAAAATGTACTCACCTCTTCTGCATGGATGCCACACAGCTTGCTTCCTGACAAGAGTTTGTTCTTCAAGCTTTTATTCTGATGAAAGAAACATAGTTTATTGCTAAGAAATTATAAACCATTAACAATTCCTTAAATATGTCAGGCGCATTTCTCTGTTTTGTTCATGTATAAGTCCTTCATGATAGGAGATGTAATGGATTTGCATAAAGTGAGTAGAATCTGTCATGTAAAAGAATGTTTCTTTCATTCAATTAACATTCTGATATCTTCACATTAACATGCTCATTTGAAAAGATGGAACTTTATTTGGCCTTACATTTAATGCTGTTTTATTATATCTGCCTATTTTATATTAGAAAATAATTTTAGTTTCAAATCTGCAATTGATGCTGGTTTTTGAAAGCACATCTCTAAACAGCAAGCATTGGGTTTTTTTAATCATTATGTTCAATTAGCCAACATATAGTACATCATTAATTTTTGATGTAGTGTTCAACGATTCATTAGGATTCTGGTCACCTTGGATCCTAGTATAATATAGTCCCACACCCATGAGGGTCTGTATTCCCTTTAAAGACTACAGCTTTGAGTCCTCTTATATTCTGGAGGCCTGTGAATTATACTCAAAAGGCTTCTTGATGCTCAGAAGCCATTTCTTTTTTCAGGCCAATAAGTGTACTCTCTTTGCTGGGCTTGAGTCTGGACAGATATGATAATCCTTTGAACTCACCATAATTGACCTTGATTCATAGATGAATGTTTGTTACTTCTGACATAGAAGCCATGTGTTCTTAGCCATCTGAATCTAAACCCTTACAGCTATTCAATTGTATCTGCCTCATTATGCTCAGGCTTTTCTGTCTTTGTCCTGATAACTCAGGTACTTTTAGACAGGGGGGCTAAAGGGGAACAGAAAACTTAATGAAACCCACAGGATTCAGACTTTGTACTGTCTCCACAGGAGAAAACCATGCAGTGGTAAAGTACATCTCATGCATAATGACTCTAAAGAGAGTCGATCTGATGAGAACTATGAGCAAACTGAACACAATTTATGCAGAATGAATGAGTAACTGAATGAATGAATACATCAAATTTGAGAGTTCTTCACTTATAATTCTCACCTTTTGAACATCATTTCCTATTTTATTTTCCTGTCATGCAGGGAGGGGGTAGAGCTGCCTCAGTCAGAAAGTAACCTTTGGCTAATTTTTCTTCTTTAGCGAAGAGTTGAAATTCTAAAAAACTCATTTCTTAGAATTTTAGTACTATGAAATGATTTACACAAATGAGGAGTTATCTTGATTCACTAAAGTAATTTTTTTGGCAAATATTCATATTCATCATACAACAAAGCACGAGATTAGAGTTTTTAAAGAGAATTTAATATATATTATCCCTATATTGAGAAAAACTGTAAACTATAACAAGGGGATGAATACCGATGTTCTAAATCTGCAGTGTTGCTCAGCTTGTAGGTTAAAAAATACCCTAGTTTCCTTCTGTTTGTGTCTATTTATGATATTTTTGACATATGTAATCTTAATTTTTTCTCATAAATAGTCTATTTCTCCCTTTTTGATTTCTCCTATCATCTTTATACATAGAAATATCTTCATTATCTCTAGAGATTTAATACTCACTTAGATTTTTCATCTTTTTTTTTTTTTTTGAGAGAGAGAGAGAGAGAGAGAAAGCGAGCATGTGAGCAGGGGGGAGTGGGGCAGAGGGAGAGGGAGAATCTTAAGCAGGCTCCACTGCCCAGGGTGGAGCCTGATGCGAGGCTTGATCTCACAACCCTGAGATCATGATCTGAAATGAAATCAAGAGTAGGACACTGAACCGACTGAGCCACCCAGGTGCCCCAGATTTTTCATCTTTTTTAGGGTTATAGTCTTTTAGTGGAAAGACATGGAATTTAAATAAGGTCTATAGTTTGTTTAATAGTATTGTATTAATGTTAATTTTCTGGTTCAATAATTATATTATCACTCCGTATGATGCTGTATTAGAGGTTTGGGGCAAAGATACACAAGAACATTCTATACTAACTTGGCATGTCCTTTTCTATGTCAAAATCTATTTCAAAAAAGTTAAATTACCTAGGGGCGCCTAGGTGGCTCAATTGGTTGGGCATCCAAGTCTTGATTTTGGCTCAGGTCATGATCTCTGGGTCCTGGGATGGAACCCCATGTCAGGCTCCACGCTCAGCATGGAGTCTGCTTGGGATCATTTCTGTCCCTGTCGCTCTGCCCCTCCCCCTGCTCGTGCTCTCTATCTCCCTAAAATAAATAAAATCTTAAAATAAATAAAATCTTAAAAAAAAAAAAAAGTTAAATTATCTAAGAAATTAAAGTTAACTCTGAGCTTCTTGAAAGTGGGCCAGGCAGCTCTGGCCATCACAGCACACCATTGCCCAGCCAGAGCATCTTGCTGTCTTAGGGGATGGTCAGGAATTACACCGTCACCTGTGTCACTAGAAATGGAAGAAACGGGGAAGACTGTTGTGGAGGTGCAGAGACCGATAAAGACTGAGTGGAATTCTGGTGTGCCTTTTTCACCTATTTTCAAGGGGCCATCAGCAGCATGGTGGATGAATACCTCTAGAGCTTTGAGCACTGTCAAGAGCCCCCAGGGATTGAGTCCCTCAAACCAGAGTGAAGATGTGATCCTGACGAATGACAACAACATGTCTCCAAATCAGCGCGGCTGTTTCTCTTCTCAATGGACAAAACCACAACCAGAAGTATCTTTGACATATTCTGTCACCAACTGCAGCTTGAATGGGTCCTATGCCTATGGATCAGTACCCAGAGTCCCAGGTGAGGACCTCTTCCATTCAGTCTGGCAAGCTGTGGCATTTCCCCTCCTCAGCCCGTTCCAGCTTTCCAGAGCCTGACTATTCTCACACCTACTCCACTGGGCACACGGTTCTGGAGCCTCAGCCTCATGGGAAATAGAAACCCTTCCTAAGTCTCCTCCAGCATGACACATACCTAGCCCATCCTCAGGAACCGGCTGTGTAGGACTGCAATTCTGCCCAGACAGCCAGAAGCATGGGACTGTTCTTCAACCTGCCTCCCAGATCAGCCCACTATAAGAAAATGTAATCCCCCCACCCCACACCCACACACCCAGATCGTGGACATGCCAGTGCCAGCCTTACAAGCGAAAAAGGCCAGTCTCCAGAGAGAAGAAATCTATCCTTTTATTAAACTTCAGTTTGAAGAAGAGAACTCCTTTTTCCAAATCTGCTCATGATTTGCCTTCCACAGGAGCCCCCCTGACTTCCATAAACAATGTAACCTTCCCTTTAGCTCTTTCACTGCTAGTGACATCTGGGAAACATTAGCTTTCTTTTCAGCACAAAACCATTGGGGCCACCCATGTGGATACCCAGAGCATCCTAGACAAATTGGAGGTGAAAGACAAGGCTTGGTCTATGAGATGGCAGCAGGACCTCCCTGCAAATAGTTCCAGAAAAAAATGGTACATTTCTCCAATATCATTCATCTCTCTAATCTGGTAGACAGCTTTGTGTTCAGTATGAGCATGGCCCTTAGCGCGTGACAACTCAGGAAGTCGCTGCTACAATGCTCCCCGTCCACACACACCCCGCTTGCTCCTGTGGAATGGCTCAGAGGGTGGAAATTAAATGAATTTGTGGATTAAAAAATACTAGTAAAATAAATAAAAATTAAAAAAATTAAGATAAATAAAATTGAGACAAGATAGGTGAAGTGTATTGGATATGGAAGATTTACATACCAACACAAACCATCCACATCTGAGTAACTTGATTAGAAATGATAATGCAGTTAATAATATATTTAAAATTTAGTGTATGTGGCCTGTACTATTTAAAGTTTGCACCTTCACTTAAAGCTTTTTTCCTTTTTTCTTCTTTCCCTTTTTTTTTTTTTTTTTAATTCTGTTCAATTCTAAGATAACACAATGAATAGAACTTTATTTCACTGGAAATGCTTATGATGGACTTGGAGAATGCATCTGGAACTGCACAGGGAAGACTGCTTCTCCTCAACATGGGTATCTTGGTGACCACCCCAAAGTGAGCAGCACTTCCATTATGTGTCCACCGTCTGTGCAGGCAGATGATAATTCTGGGCAACTGTGTAAACCATGTAAAGCAATATGTTTCCATCAAGCTAAATGTCATTTCTAAAGCTTAAGGATTAGAGGATTTCACTATTTAAAATATACCCAGAACTGGGGATAATAATTACAGTCACCCACAAAGGGGCCAATTGCGGCACACAAGGGAGACTTGTCAAGGCCCGTACTAAGATTGTCCTCAGATGACATGTTCTTCAGGAACATGAACGGCACATGGGACCGAAGAGGGAATACTGACTCCCAGACAATTCCCTGATTTAACCTTACCACTTGTGGTTAGTGAGCATACTTCTTTAATTCCAGAAGGAATCATGGCTTGATATCACTTCGGCATTAAGAACACAGTTTTGTTTTGTTTTTTTACAGTTTTGTAAGCAGACTTATGTCATTTCATCTGCCCTCTAAACAGTGGATCTCATCCCTATCAAACCTAATGATGCTTTTACAAGATCTAAAACAACTTACACATATAATTATACCCAAGATGCCAGGATCCAATTATGATTATGCCTCACTTGAGGGAATATGAAGAAAAGTAGATTAAAAGAGTCATCAAATGTTTAGATGTCTGTTCTTCCTGCCTGTCACACTTCTGCTATCCCTTATTCTAATAACCATACTCTGATTTTTCTTATGAGCAGTATTTTTCCATGCTAATTCCATGTGGCTGGTTTGACTCTAACCCCTCCCACTCTATCTAGGATAAGGATAAAACTCAAGCTCAGCCAATCAGTCTTGGTCCAGATTTGGCAAAATAACATAAACACTGCTGATGAAAAGCTAATATAAATCTTTTCTTTTCAAGAATTATTAAGGAAAAGGTGCTGAGAGTCATCACTAAGTCAGAACCCCTCTGAGACGACCTAAAATGTAAAGGAACACTTGAGTATGGAGAGAGAAATGTTGAATCCTGGTGATAGCGTTGGCCCTTCTTCCCTGCTTCATACTTGCCTGAAGCTAGTATACTCCTGGGTGTTTCGATTACATGCTTCCAGCACCAGCCCTTCGGCTCTCTTGACACCATACTTACATCTTTTTGTCCACCCTATCTTACATAATCACCTAATTCTATCACATCTTTAGGATTCAGAGTAGCAAAGAACATCCAAATAACCATGCTTATATCTAATGCTTAATGCCATAACTTATCAGGATGTGGGCCATCTATTTTGCCTTTTCTAAATGGAAGGCAGACCTTGCTTCCTACCTATTTAGGGAATGCTCCCCAACTGGATGCTGTACAAATTTGGGGTAGCATGAAACAAATGTCCCTATGGCCTTCTTGGGAACCCAGCTTGTATATGTGTCAGCCCTGCCTAAAAATGTCATTTAATATTTCCCACTGTCTATAGGATAAATCTCAAACTCATATCTGATAGTAATATAATATCTATCTTAGGAAATAGATCTGCTTAATCTAGTTTTAGTTTTTACCTGGGAACTTAAAACATCACATTTTCAGTAGCATTTACGTGGTAGCTCAAACCCATCAAATGTTCTAGGCTACAAAACAGAAAGAGATATAAGCCTAGTATATCTCTATAATCTTTCTATATGTAAATGTAAAAATTCCAAAATTGCTGAGTCTAGATTTTACATAGTGCTTTCAAATGAAATTAGGTATTAAGAGGTATTACTGCTTGCAAATAAATAAAAACCAATAATAGCAAAATCAAGCAAAACATGAATTTCTTGTGAATATCTCAAGCAGAATAAAGTCTGGGGAATAAGGCTCAGAAAGTAGACAGGAACCAAGTAAGACAAGGTATTTATGACTGTAAGACAGAATATAGTTATTATGACAACTATAAATCACTATACTTATTTACAAGGTGGAATGATGAGGTCTCAATGAATTTTCATGGTAAAAGTCATAACCTGGGACCACTTAGGATTGTCAAATACAATGAATTATGTATATGCATTTATTTATTTTTTTTAAAAGATTTTATTTATTTATTTGACAGAGAGAGACACAGCGAGAGAGGGAACACAAGCAGGGGGAGTGGGAGAGGGAGAAGCAGGCTTCCCGCCGAGCAGGGAGCCCGATGTGGGGCTCGATCCCAGGACCCTGGGATCATGACCTGAGCCGAAGGCAGATGCTTAATGACAGAGCCACCCAGGTGCCCCTGTATATGCATTTATAATGTTATTTTCTAGATTAAAAATATATATAAACCACTGCTTCCAGGCAGCCAAAACCATGTGTTAATTATCTCCAAAGTGCAATTAAATGTAAACAAAAAGTAAAAACACCTGCAGTGTTATTCAAACTAAAACCAGACTGCTGTGTCTAACTGTGGAAAGTAGCTCCTATTTTAGAATTTCCTAAAACTGATTTTCAGAAACCATTATATATGACTGCTTGAGACCCACATTTGTTTCAATTTAAATGTGTTTTTAAAATGCCTATAGAAAGGGCATGCTCTTTCAAATAAGTTATTTTGTACTTGGAAATCTTATATCCCATATTAAAGAAAACAATATAGTTTAGGTGTAACATGTAACATAAATACCTTGCTTCTAAAATATTAGCAGATTTTACATTTTATAAATTTTTTAAAAGTCCCTTATTGAGGACATCTCAGGAAAGGGATGGGATACTGGACTGAAATTTAAATCATGAGTGTTTGTTTTATTAGTTCTTAGATGTACTTTTTTTTTTTTTTTACTTCTTACTGTTTCTGAAATCAGGATGTAGTCTACAACATTGTGCACGTTTCATTTAGTATTTACAGTTTACCCACCTTAGGAAAGTTGTTAAGTCACTTTACAATTGATACTCCTTAAAATTTAAAGACTGTTATTCCACAGTTCTTGTTTCAAAATAAGAGGTAAAGAGGTCAATAAAGGGGAGAGTTTTTTCCTCCCATTTAGAAAAGCTTACCTGTAGAAAAAGTAGGGAAAATAAGAAATGTGTATTTGGCTTTTTTATTTGTTCTAAGCCACAGAGAAGACAAAAGTATACTTTCAAAATAAAGAGAGATAAAATTGTCTATGAAATAGTTTCAAACTGATAATGGAGAAAAAAGGCCAAATACAGATCTTTAGACAACTGAAATACCTTTTGTCAAAAAGACAAAGCTGTTCTCATGAATTATACAAAAATATAATGTAGGTATCAAGAGAAACACTTACTTGAAACTAAATATTTTCATTAATTTTTTTTCTGAATCATCCTGTTTAAATATAATGCTATGATTTAATCTATATGTGAACTAATTGCTAACTTTAATAAAGATTTATATTTTACAGAAAGATTTAAAATTGAGTAGGTGTGAATGAAATGATCATTCTATAAACATTTAAATAAAACCACCAGACAACCTTGCTATCATCCAAGTGATGGTAGGTACCCCAGTTGAGTGTTGTTGGCCTTGCCAACTTCAATTCTAAATTGGTTGTAACAGAAGTTTTACAAGTGCTAATAGATTTCCTCATTGAGGTTAACTCAGGAAGAGTATGGGATATTGAAGTTGGCTCTAATTCATTAGAAAATGTAAGAGTGCTTCATGAGAGTTTTATTCTTGGCTTAGCCCCAAAGTAGCTCTAATATCTAACCCCTGGACATATGTGTCAACATATGTTGAAATAATGGAGAATATTTAGGTCATCTCTTAAATTTCTTGCATCTTAAGGACTGCTGTCCTACTATTGAGAGAGGACGTGAGGGATATGAGCTGATGACTTTTTCTGGTATCAAGTAAGAGGTAATTGCATGACATTCCAACTTACTGAGTAAATTAATTAGATATTCTATGTGCTGCTTAGCTGCATCTCATACCCACAAGATCACTTTTCAAATAGTATGGATATAATACAGAACCCCACAGCTGGGTTCTTGAGGCAGAACAATCGTACTTGAATTCCACTTTTTATAAGCTCTGTAAATTTGGATGCATCTTGCAACCTCTGATAATTCCTCTGTTTTCTCATCCATACAATTAGGTAACTGTCATAACCAGCTGGTTCTTAATGGGGCAGTTTATTAAATGAGATTATATAAGCAAAACACTTATGACAGTGACACATAGTGAGGACTTAAAAAATATTAGATCTTACTATTTCAATAAAACTCACTTCATCTTGTACAAATAAAGAAGGAAAACTTTTTTTTTGATGATTAGAACAGCACTCCAGAAGTTTCAGGATTTCAGCATTACAAATAAAATATATAAAAATATAAATACATATTACATATATATATATAAAATATAAATATATAAACATATGTATATATAGTAGAAGATGGCAGTTAAGTTTCTAGCTAATGAACTCTAATTGATCAATAAATAAAATTTATTGTGGAAGTCATTGCATTCAATGGTATTTCTTTCTATGTCTGACTTGTTTTTCTTTTAAAATAGACAATTCTCCTGCAGACGGAACCTGCTTCTGCTGTCATTACTAACTCCCTTCCCTTATCAGAGAGCTCTCATTCTGATGGGTTAAAAAATGTAGCTAAATATATGAAATGGCATTCACTGCAGAAATAAATTTATGAAAAAAGCATTAATATTCTTGTCAACATTTATAAAAACCTTTTTTGTACTAGGAATGGGGCTAAAACAATCCCTCTTTTCAAGGAGTTTGCAATCCATGAAGGAGGCTGAGAGTAGCACTCAAAGGCTCTGGAGGGGCAGCTACTCAGGGAGTGACACTGAGCTGTCCTCAGCTGTGTTAAAGGAGTCAGCTTAATAACAGGAAGAGGCAAGAGAGAGGGGAGAGTAGGTGCATTTGAACTACAAGATGCTCGGTGGCAACATGCATAAAGTAGCAGTGAGAGAGTAGAAAGATGAGACTAAAGACTGGGGTGAGCCACATTAGCAATGAATGTGTAGCATGGAAGTCACGTGATCAGATTTACTTTTTATAAAAATGAAATAGGAGTTTGCCTCCATTAGGTTCTATTTGCAGTTATAATTTAGGCAGTATTCTACGGAGAGAATAAAAAAATCATAGAACTCAATAACAATGAAATCTGATTAAAACATGGGCAGAGGAACTGAACAGGACAAATGAAGGGCTAACAGGTACATGAAAAGGTGTTCGACATCACTAGTCTCAGAAAAACACAAAGCAAAACCACAGGGAGATGTCACGTCACTCCTGTTAGAATGGTTATCATCAAAAAGACAAGAAGAGAAAACAAGCATTGGCAAGGATGTAGAGAAAAGGGAACCCCGGTGCACTGTCAGGGGGGATGCAAATTTGTACAGCCACCATGGAAAACAGTAAGGAAGCTCCTCAAGACCTTAAAAATAGAATTATGCTATGATCCAGCAATCCTACTTCTGGGTATATATCCAAAGGAGATGAAAACAGGATATTGAAAAGATGTCTGCATTCCCATGTTTATTGCACCATTATTCACAATATACAAGACACAGAAACATCGTTAAGTGTCCGTCAGTGAATGTATGGATAAGGAAGATGTGATACACACACACACACACACACACACACACACACACACACACACACCAGGAATATTATTCACCCATGAGAAAGAAGAAAATCCCACCATTTGCAACAACATGGATGGACACTGAAGGCATTATGCTAAGTGAGATAAATCAGAGAAAGACAAATACTCTATGGCATCTCTTATATGTGGAATCTGAAAAAGCTAAACTTACAGAATCAGAGAATAGAATACTGGTTACCAAAACCTGGGGGTTGGGGGAAATGGGGAGATGTTGGCCAAAGGGTACAAATTTCCAGTTAGAAGATGAGTAAGTTCTAGGGATCTAATGCACAACATTGTGACTATATATAGTTAGATATACTATATCATATGCTTGAAAGTTGCTAAAGAAGGAAGATCTTAAATGTTCTAACCACCAAAAAGAAATGGTAATTATGTGACAAGACGGAGGTATTAGCTAAAGCTATGATAGTGATTACACTGCAATATATAAATGTATCACGTGAACATGGAACACACCTTAAACTTTGACAATGTTGTATGTCAATTATACCTCAATAAATCTGGAAAAATGAATGAGTGCTGAGTATATGTGTGTTTAAACTATCATTTGTTGAATGCTTATTTTGTGCCAGCTATTATACAATTATTTGCCTGTAGGGCTGCTATGAGGATTCAGTGAAAAAGTAACGAGGATTCAGTGAAATAACTTATATATCCTCATTACTTTTTCACTGAATCCTCATAGCAGCCCTACAGGCAAAAATTCTTAATCATCTCCATTTTTTAAATTTATTTATTTATTTATTTTCTTTGAGAGAGAGAGAGACAGACAGAAAGCGTGAAGAGGAGTGGGGTGTGGGAGAGGGATTGGTGGAGAGAGGCAGAGGGAGAAGAACGAGAGAGAATCATTTTTTTTTAAATATGTTATTTATTTATTTGACAGAGAGAGCACAAGTAGACAGTGAGGCAGGCACAGGGAGAGGAGAAGCAGGTTCCCCACCGAGCAGAGAGCCCAATGTGGGGCTCAATCCCAGGACCCTGGGATCATGACCTGAGCTGAAGGTACCCAGAACCACCTGGGTGCCCCTAAAGAGAGAGAATCTTAAGCAGGCTCCATGCTCAGTGCAGAGCCCAACTCTGGGGCTCCATCTCACAACCCTGAGATCATGATCTGAGTCAAAATCAAGAGTCGGATGCTAAAGTGACTGAGCCACCCAGGTGCCCCTAATTATCTCCATTTTAGAAATGACAAAGCTGGGATTAGTCCAGGTCTAACACTGGCCAAAAAACCATGTTCTTCTCCAGCATGCTGTATAGTTTTTACAAATTCTTCTTTGCTTATAGAGAAATACAGAAGAGAGAGAGAGAGAAAGGTAGAGAAAGAACATAAGTCCTCGATTTCTACTGAGTAATTGACAACAACCAAAATGTACATAAATGGTGAAATTTGTCTTTGAATTTTTAATCCCAGATACATGCATTTTCACCAATCAATCCAACCCCAACAGGTAATACAATAAAGCATGGTTTATAAAATAACTTTACCCCTAGAGCAGTAGGGCAAAGTAAATTTGTTGTGAAATCATTAGGAAAGATCAGAAAATTCACTTGTAATTACTTCCGAGAATATCCTCAGCTCTGCCCAGTTAAGTCTTGAACACCTACCATCCTCTCTTTGCAGTACTGCTGGGAATTCCTAGCTCAATAAAGTCATTCCAACCTAAGAACACAGTTGAGTAACTACAACTGAGAGGAGATCTCCTTTTTTCTTGTCTTTAACTTTGTGGGAAACCTGAATTCTTTTCTTGCTTTTTTTCCCCAGAGTTTTACCAACATTTCCTCAGGCCCAGGATAAAAAAAAAAAAAAAAAAAGTGTTAAGACACATTTCCACTTTGAAATAAAAATGGTACAACTGCATAAGACATATCAAGGCTGTGTTATTTATTTATTTATTTTTTAAAGATTTTATTTATTTATTTGAGAGAGAGAATGAGAGAGAGCACATGAGAGGGGTTAGGGTCAGAGGGAGAAGCAGAGTCCCTGCCGAGCAGGGGGCCCGATGCGGGACTCGATCCAGGGACTCCAGGATCATGACCTGAGCCGAAGGCAGTTGCTTAACCAACTGAGCCACCCAGGCGCCCCAAGGCTGTGTCATTTAAACCTAATACCATTAACTTTAAAAATTGTTTTGTTCAGTCTTTGCTACTCAGTTACCATTGCACAAATGATGACTAAAGGTCATTAATGCTTGCTTACAAGAATAAATTGGGACCTAGTTTATTATTTATGATTTAATTGAATCTTGCCAATTATGCTGAGGCATAATTTGTCCAGACAAGAGTTCCCCCCGCCCAGAGTAGCTTTATTTTTATTTTAAGTTATTTCAATGACTATACATACTTTTTCTTTTCAATCTTTGGACTCTTCAGAGTGACTGAGCGGTTTTTTTTAGGTCATTTCGTTCTTCAATGTCAGATACAATGTTCTTTATAGAGTATGAACATAATAAAGTTTGTACTGGATATTAAACTCAAAACCTGTAGTTATGTCATAGAGAAATATATAAGGGATGGATTTCATTTATTTATATTCTGACAATTTTCAAATTACATGTTTCTTTCATACCGATAGCTGAGTCATAATAATCCTTAGTGCTGGACTCAATGTTGGATCTGGCTAACAAACAAACAAACAAACAAACAAAAACACCCAGCTGTCATATTTCATAAATAAGAATATGTTTGACTGGAAAGGTTTTAATTGAAAGGCTTTGTCTAAAACTACTATGCAGTTTTATATGGGACACTCTACAATGTATGAAAAGCATAATTCTCCCATGAGGTCCAGCATGTTATAGGTTAAGAACTATAATAAGCTCCCCTCCCCACCAAGATAAAGTTTAAATTGTGGCTTCTGGAAAAAGGAAGGAAAAAAAAAAAAAAAAAAGGTATTTACAGATAGAAAGCACGAATGCTTTCATATAGGTACATCAGGGGAAATACTGAAGATGGGAAGTTTTCCTTTCTTTCAAACATTAGGTAGATGTGTCTATTTCATAGGTATATGCAAAAATAAAGTAGAATTTCTACTCTGTCTATAGCCATAGTTGGGCCTAATCTGCACTGATTCAAATGCTGGTTCTTAGGTAACAGTATGATTAATATCATTCCTTGCACTAGAATGTTACACTTTTTGTTACAGAGTAATCTGGATTCTACCTGACTTAATGAATAGAACAAATTGAACTGCACTAAGATCTTAGCACTGGTTAGATTGTTTCTTCTAGATATCTGCACAAACCATGGTTGAGCCTGGCTAACACTGCTGGTAACAAATTAATGATAACTGCTTAGTGTTTTCTATTACCCTAAAGAAGTTCAGATGGATCAAAATAAATTTTTGAATTAAGTGTGATGCTTAAATCACAACGTGCTTTATTTAGGATCAAATGCATCTGCTGCCACCATTCTCTTAAGCATAAATTTGCTCAGTCTTATCCGAAAGTGTGCTCATAAGCCTTAAATAGCACGTATTTTGCCAGTATCCTTTCCTAGTTATTTAAAACTTAATAATCCTGCTACAGCAATTGCACTCCAAGTGATTGGGCAAGCTGTGAGAAGAGTGACTGGTGGTGCTGTGCAGACTTTCTCCTTTGAAAGGAAATTATGTCACTATGAATTTTTTGCATGTGAATGAGTATTTTGATCTTGGTGGAAACATCTGTTTAGAGTGCCTTCATCTGTTTAGAATGCGATGGAGGAGACAGTTGCTCAAATACTGATGCTAAAAGATTTCATGGCAAAGTTGCCTCTCTCCATTCTAGGGCTGGCCTCTACTGGTGTCAGAAATTTCACCATTAAAGCCAGAACTCTGGTGCTGATTTCATTCACTTTGTCATTTATTCATCTGTTCTTCAAATATTAAATAAGTGCTCCTGTAAACCATGCAGGGTAGGCACAGCAAGGTATTAACATACAATACTCGATGCTCCACATTATGTGTCGTTAGGGAACTGAAAATTAAAACAGCAATGAGATACTACTACACATCTATTAAAATGACAAAAATTCAAAACACTTACAACACCAAATGCTTTTAAGGATATGGAACAATAGGAATGCTCGTTTACTGCTGGTGAGATTACAAAATGGTATAGCCACTTTGGAAGACAGTTTGGCAGTTTCTTATAAAACTATGTATGCTCTTACCATATGATCCAGCAATAATGGCCTTTGGTATTTACTCAAAGGAGTTCAAAATTATATCCTGCACAAGGATGCTTATAGCAATTTTATTCATAATTGCCAAAACTTGGAAGTGACCAGGTGTTCTTCAGTAGGTGAGTGAATGAATAAACTGTGTTACATCCAGAAAATGGAATATTATTCACACTAAAAATACCCAAGCTATCAGGGCATGAAAAAACAAAAGTAAACTTAAATGCACATCACTAAGTATAAGGAGTCAAACTGAATAGGCTATATACTCTAAGATTGCAACTATACAACATTCTGAAAAAGAAAAAAAATTATGGAGACAGCAAAAAGTTTACTGTTTGCTAGGGGCTCAAATGAAGGAGATGAATAGATAGACCACAAAAGATTTTTAGGGCAGTGAAACTAATCTCTATGAGACCATAATGGTGGATACATGTTATTATACATTTGTCAAAATCCGTAGAATATACAACACCATGAGTGAAGCCTAATGGAAGCTACGGCCTTTGGGTGATAGTGATGGTCAATGTAGATTCATCAATTTCAACAAATGTACCACTTTTGTGTAGGATGTTGACAGTGGAGGAGACTGTGGATCTATGACGGCATAGGGTGTATGGGAACTGTGTACTTTCTACTCAATTTTGATATAATCCTAAAACTACTCTAAAATATAAAATTATTAAAATAAACAAACAAACCTGTTCAAAACTACTAAAAACATAATAATATCTGACCTTACAATCTACAAAATAATAGACTTAAGTAATTGGTATATTTAGCATTTAAACCAAGTATATTGGATCTCCCATGTAAAATATATGTTTTTTTAAGGAATAAAATCAGTATGATTGCATGAAGAGATGGATATTAATAAAAAATATTTTTAAAAAACAGCTTTATAATAAAACTACCTTAACTTTGATAAAGTGGCTTTATGTCACAGAGAGCTCTTTGAAAGATCCTAAAAGAGCAGTTTAATAGTTAAGAACTTAAGATCTATTGAAATAATGGACTGTAAAACAGAGATCACAAATTAAGCTGTAAGTATCCTTTCTATTGTTTGCTAAAGTAACTAAAAAATAACAAATAAGCACATTAAAAAGAGAATACTAATAATTCTTCAACTTGACACATTTTCACAAATATAGTCGTTTAAAAATAAGTAAAATGTATACAATTGATTTTATTTATCTTCTTTAGTCTTCACAAACTTGTCACAGAAACTGCTCACTGAAATTCCAATATGCCTGTAGAAGCACTTTGCTTTATTGTAGATCTCATTCATGTCAGCAAACATTTTTTTCCACTTTATATTTACATTGGAATTTTAAGTGATTATTTTCATGTTATGACTCAAAGTTTTGACTCCTGCTTCTAACAGAGTGGTCCCAGGAAAAGAGAATATATATGTTGGGTAAATACTATTTAACTTTTTCTGAATATTTGAAGCATTTGGTTTTAAAATCAAATCACTTTAAACTTTCTCTAGTTACTTCTCATTTTTCTCCCAAATACATAATCAAGTGCTTAAGTTTTGGCCTTGAAGAACTCATGCAAAAGCACACTATTGGTCCCCCCTTACACAAGACTCACCCATCCTGTCCACAGAGATGTCAGATCTAGTGTTATTTTTTTTTTTCACTGCATAAACTTCTCTTGCTAAGACACATGTTCTAACCCTACTTTTTTTTTTTTTTTTTTTTTTGGCTAATACTCAAGCCTGTTCTTTTCATTATTGCTGAATATCTTTATCCAAGAATAACTCTGATTTCCCTTAAACTATAACCAAAATATCTCAGTTAATTGAAAAGCAATGTAACTGAACTTTAAATGCATTAACACACTGAAAGGCATTAAATCATTAAAGACCTGACATATCAGAATGGAAGTTATGAGTATGCCAAATATTAAACCCAGGTAACAGTAAAATCATGAAACTTGGATTAGGTGACTCTCTTATGCTCAGATGGCAAACAAGAAACAAAGCCAAGATTCAGATCCAGGTTTTGACCTCCATCAGCTCTCCTGTGTCCATGGCTCAGGCTTATAAAAACCGTATCTCTGCCTCCCACCCCAAAGTCCCTAACAACTCGGCTTAGAAAAAATTCTCTCCTGTGAAGCAACGATTGCCATGCTGTACAAAGTACTTTCCACAACACAGATACATCTGAAAGGACATATTGTTGTCTAGGATGGTACTACAGTTAAGGAAGAAGGAAGGCAGGGAAACTTCTTTTCAAAGACAAAAACAAAACAAAACAAACAAAAACCTGAAGCAGCTAAGAAATGCCCAGCACTGCACAAAATCTCAGAGATACGATAATAAACGAGATGTAGTCTTCACCATCTACAATTTTACAGTCTAACCCTGATGTGCGCAGAGAGCGAGGGGAACCTTACAAGCTGGATGTCAACACAGAAATGGGTTGTTTACGTACCAAACTTTTCCAGGAACTTCCGATAAGCCAGTGGGTCTCAAAATATGTTTTCTGGACCAGCAACAAGCATCACCTGGGTACTTACGAGAAATATAAATTCAGAGGCCCCAAACTGTCTTTGACTTACTGAATCAAAAGCTCTGAGGGCAGGCCCTGGCTATTCTGCTGCTCACTCAAGTCTGAGAAGCACTGCTGAACACAAATGTAATAATTTGTCCAGATTTATACAGGTAAGTCTAATGGGTATTCCATTCCTGGTTTTATGCCCACGGCTAAATAAAATCTGTCTAGTTCATATCACTTACAAAGGTTTTAAGTGAACTGCTCCCATTCCTTCACCTCCACCACCGCACCCTGAGGGATTTTAAATGCTACAGATTACCTAACACATGGCTACCTTCATATGCTACTCCGGTATCATTGCTAAGCAGCCCTCTCCAATGTGGTCAAAGCACACCCATAAATCCTTCTGGCTGCAGTTCTGTGACGGGGCTATTTTTCATGATGACGGCAATATATTTCAAAAAGCCTTTAACATAAACCTTGCATTGTACACTTCTCATGAATAATAAATCAGTCATCTAAATAACCTTACTAAAACCCACTTCCACAGGCATTCCCTTGGTATGGTGTTAGGGCCTTGGAACTCAATGCTGCCCATTTGACTGGCAGGTATGGTTCCTCCCCAGCTCATCAGGCTTCTGATGCCAAATGCACACTCGGCTCGTGTTTTCCACTCAAGGTTTTTTGGCTTGGAGTTCACTCGAGTCTCTCTTAGAGCTTAGAACTGGAGGCAGATTTTTTTTTTTTTCTAAGTTACTCTACCAATCTTAGCATAGAATTATCTTCATCACAGAGTCAAAATGTTGTCACTCTATTCTTTGAAGGTGTTAAGAGCCAGACTCCTGCTCACTGGATGTGTTACCACCTCCCTGGTGTTACCCTTGCCTGTTTGATCCTCATCTCCGTATCTACATTCCACCATCAAAGAAGGGGGAAAGAAAAAGAGGAGAGTAAATGGATTTTACTTTATGGATACAATCTGAAAGGTGCCCACATCTCTTCTGTTTATAGAACAATGGACAGCAATTAGGCACATGGCCCCAGCAAGCTGCAAAGGAAGCTGGGAAATGTTTATTCTGGGTATCAATTTGCGTAAATGAAAGTGGACTATTGTTTCAGAACAGAGAGAACAGCTATTGCTGGAGAACTGTTGATCTTTGCCACTTTTTCCTGGTTAACTAGCAGAACACACGAGAAGCAGCGTTTTCAGCTGAAAGCATTAGTCCACCTATTGCCTGCTCCATCCTCTATGAGTCTGCAGAAATTGGTCAATTATGTATTTTGGTCCTTGTTCCCAAGCCACTTGTGACCTATCTGATGAGGAAGTAAACACCAGAGATGAAAGGTTTATTTCCAATTTCTCACACTGGAGTCCTCAAATCACCTTCAGAATGACCTTAGGTATTTAATTGGAATCCTAGTTCCTCCCCAGACTTGGTGAATCAGAGTCTCTGGTAACATGGCCCAGGAACCTACATTTTAGCATTACCCCCAGAAGAGTCTTAGGCACATTAAACTTTAAAACCACTGCAGAGTCAGAGGAAGAAACGGCTAGATTTTAATTTTGGGGGGATCTCTCTGTCTTATCTTATGCCCTCCCACTGCTAATGTTCTTCTGTAATATCTGCACGTTGGTCTTTCTATATTTATTAATCCCTGGCAGGTGTTAGAGCTCAAATGTTCCAGAAGAAAACAGTGAAACTTTCACAGTTATTCTTTCACAGTTACTCTCTTACACAAAACAGTTACACTTTCACAGTTATTCTCTTATATAAGCTTCTTACCAACCCTGTAAGGTAGCTAGCAAGATGTTCCTATTTAACAAACAAGTAAACTTACTTGACATTCAGAGAGGCCAAGAGACTGGCCCAATGCTACATGGCTCTTAAGAGGTACAGGTGGGTTAAGATCTTTACCTAAGCACAGGCCCTGTGCTAGTCTTCACCTTCTCGCAACTGTCTCCCACATAATAAGAAAGCTGAGAGCATGACCGCAAAGGTGACCCCAAGGTGGCTTCTGCTTTGCCACCTTTGACCCACGAGGATGTTTATTTTGATACATTTGCCCACAGTACCTGCAATTATTCCAACTAGAAGGACTACTTGGCAACTTTTAATGTTGAAAGTGGTATCTAAGGTCAAAGGGTTTTCCTGAGGGAGGTGGGAGGGAAGTAATACTAACTGGCCAAAGCACGAGTTTAGGCTCTTCACACATTATGGATACAACTCACACTCCAAAGACCAAAGACTTGGTCACTCCATCATTCTGATTTATCTTACGCTGGGCTTAGAGTGTATACGTGGTCCACGATCCTGCATTTACCTTTACGTTCTTCTAATTATGCTCAACAATGTAAAACATATGCACCACTTGAAGGAGTTATGAATAGATGTGGGATTTCAACATCACTAGTGCCATTTCACTTTCAAAGTTTGGAAAGACCTGCGGCTCATCCGAATCTTGTGCCCACATTGGATTCTTCCTGTGCTGTGCCTGCCGCAGGCTGTGCTTTGAGACTCGCACCGGGGTTCTAAGGCATCAGAGTCTGTGAATGAACTGTCAGCACATCTGTCTGGCTTGCATTTCCATCTGTTCATGTGGTGTGCACCTGTACTTGGCTGATTAGACAAGAACAAGGGAAAGAGTCTTCTAATGCTTTTCTCCTTACAGTCAACACTGAGATTTTTTTCACTTTTTATGTGATAGAGTGTTAGAGAGGGGAAAAAAAAAAAAAACATGAAACACAATTCACCAGACAGGTTTTAGTCCCGGGGCTCCCATTTACACCCATCACCACGGACATACCTGCACTGGGGCACTTCTAAACCTCGCTTTCTCCATCTGTAATTACGTCTGCCTTTTCACTATGTTAGTGTGAGAATAACAGGAAGCAATGGATGCGCAAGTGCTTTGTAAATATAAAAAATGCAATTCTGCGTATGCCATATATTCTTATGTCACTGAGACCGAAGCACAAACTAAAACTTACAGAGTGTAGGATCCTCCTAGAATACGGGGTTTGCCGGTTGACTGAAAAAAATCCGTATGTGTTCTACTGCTTCCATATGCTTAAATTATTCTCCATTTCAGCGAGTATAAAATCGGGATCAAAACATGCAGGAAGAGAGGATTTTGGAAGAATTGACAGGTAATTAACATTTTAAATATGCTTTTTAATCTTCCAAAACGTTTTAATCTCTTCAAATGGTGTGTAGGAGAGGCACTACCGAGCTGCTTCAGCCAAGGCAGGGAACAAAGTGCTTAGATTAGGGAGTACAGCTCAGACTGCAGCAAATATTGCATGAAATCATTCCAGATGGATACAAGTGCCCATAATTAGTAGCAAACACTGTGCAAAGCATATTAGAAGGAACAACCTCCTTCAGAATGCCCCTGAATTAGACTAGCCCAGGTATGTAAGGTGAATTTTCAGTGATGGTAAATAAACACCAAGAAAGTCTATATATGAAAACTAATATAAGAAGATGACAGCCCGGTGCAGATGTAGAGAAAGACAGTGTCTGAACATATGAAAGGGAATCAGAACCACCTGGACATTTATTATAATGGGGAGGAGAAAGGTACAGGAGGGGGAAGAGGGGACCTGGGATAAGAAGAGGGAAGGAGAGGAGGAGGAGGTGGAAGGAGAAGAGAGACAGGAAGAGGAGATCCATAGAAGACCCAGAATCAGATGTAATTAATGGAAAGATTTCCATCACTTCCTGAGCAAGGTAGGATTAGGAATGAAAAGATCATTGTAAATAGATCTGTGCATCATTAGAGTTCAGGAAAACTACTTCCTAAAGCAATGGCACATTGTATATAAAGCTCACCCCAAAATGTAGGTCAGTTATTCTCAAAAAAAAATGTTCACATTCATTGCACAAAGGTTTTGAGTTAAATAAATAGGTTCTCTAAATGCTATTAAACAACTCTTAATGTGGGTTATAATTCTAAGGAATACTAGCTCTATGAAATAGTCATAGCTACAACATCACAAACAATTCTGTGATTAAATATATTCGAGGAGCATTGTTCTTTGATGCAGGGCATCTCTGAAATTGATATGAAGAGAGCCTGATGGAGTCTGCAGGGCAGACTAGAGGTCATGGTACTTCTAGTGGAGCTCAGGCTCCCTTGAAAAGCCTTTCTGACAATTAAAATCAAGACTGAAGTGCCCTGAGGGGATAAATTCAGGCTGACAGCACAACTTATAGAACAGATGATTTCTGGAATCAGGTATACATGATGGCTGGTTGATGGTGGCGAATTGATAGGGGTATTGACAAAATTTCAAGAGACTAATATAGCCAAATAAAAAAGGAACATTATATTAGTGGCTTAAGGTCATTAATCAACCATTTTCATTGAAGAAATTATGGTGGTTGACAACCTCATTAGTAATCAACATAATTCAAATTTATAAGAGATAACATTTTTATGTATCAAATTTGTTTTTAAAAAATTTAAAGAGACTATGAAGGACTTAGTAAGAGAAGGAAAGTGAAAGTATAATGAAAAGGTATTTTTAAATACTACTAAAAAGAAAATAAATTTGTATAACCCCCTTGGGAAATAATTTGACAATATATTTGACTATCTTAAGATTCTTAATTACATTGTAATTCAGTGCTGCCATTTCTTAACAATGAACCTAAAAACAATACAAGAAAAAAAGGCACCAGGCAAAAAGTCGTTCATTGTTCAATATTTTATAATAATATAAAACACGAAAGCAACATAAATGTTTTCCAGAAGAGACAGCTAACTGAATAAATAGACATGGCTAATTTGTCTCCTCATTGTTTCTCTTACATTTAGATTGTAATCTGAGACACCAGTAGAGAACAACAGCTGTAGGATTTCTTACCAAGAAAATGATCAAGATAACAACTCCAATGAAATGAACCTTTGTTTTCAATAAAAGATATTAGCCAAGAGAATCCCCTTAAGACTTGGCATAATTGCTAGTCTGTGACAGATTAAAACAGACCAAATTTCTTGGGTAATTTTTGAGCCAGCAGCATCAAAAGCACAGAGAATTTAGAATACTTTGGGGCGGATTTACTGCAAGTTTCTTCACTTAAGTTTCAAGTCCAAAACCAGGGAATCACACCTTGAAGAGACAGGTTCCTTGCAAGTAACAGAAACAATGCTTGCCATCTTGTAAGAAATGTTCATGTTGTGTGTGTGTGTGTGTGTGTGTGTGTGTGTGTATGTATATTGCCTATCCCTATCTATCTATCATCTATCTATCTATCTATCTAGCTATCTATCTATCTATTATCTATCATCTATCTATCTATCTATCTATCTATCTATCTATCTATCTATCATCTATCATCTATCATCTATCTATCTATGTTGTACTGTCAGTCTGAATTTATGCCCTCTGGGCACTACTTCAGTCTTGATTTTAATTGTCAAAAGGCTTTTCAAGGGAGCCTGAGCTCCACTAGAAGTACTCTGATGTCTAGCCTGCCCCTGAAGACTCTTCAGGCTCTCTTTACATCATATGATATGAATGAACTGTTATACTCAAAGATTTTGGTAGGTCTAGGATGGCTGGAAAACAAGTATTAGAAAATAGGCAGGACACTCAGCAGAAAGACAATACCAAGACTGTACTGCAGCTACTATTGATGGGTCCTCCAAAATATTCTCTAAGCATTCAGAATTCTGGCAGAAAACGCATGGTCAGGGTTAGGTAGTATGATTGTACAAGAAGACAAATAACGGAAGGGTCTGGCCTCCCTCAGCTCCCATTAACGGATGGCCGTGGAAGGAGGCACTAAGGCTACAAACAAAGGAAAATACCCCCAGATGGGAGAATAAAGTGCTAAGAGTAAAGGGTATTGGTTGGAGGTTCTAAAGCCAGAAATTGACGACGTTTGCTACCATCATCTCCAGAGCCACTTTGTACTCACCAAGGGCTATCACAAAAACCACGAAATATGCTATTCACAAGATCATGTTCTTTATAACATCAATACAAGCTCTCCTCCCCTTTGTAGGGGTTCCCAGGTCACTCCCATCCAAGATTAGTACCTACAGGATCATGCTTACGTGACTTGCCAGATAATTCTATTTAGGCTCTCTTTCTATCAGGTCTCATCTGCTTGTACTTAATTTATCACTCCATGCCATTTGGATTATTATCTCTGGCTTCTGCTTCGCTGTCTCACCAGGAATGACAGTCACTGAGTCTAGAATGCCATTATCTTTTAAGAGGGGAGACAGTTCTCTCATTCTTCTTCTCTAACTGGCTAGCAAATTCTCAATGTGATTTTCTACTTTTATTTAGGGTATCCAATGCCTTCTTCTCTCACTGATGTCTGCTAACAATTCTGAAAATATCTGTAAAGAAAATTTCCCCAAAGAGATGATATGTCTGGAATGCTCAGATAGATAGACTGTGCCTCAATCTGCCTTTCGTTCTACCCAATTCCAGCAGCATTTACAGAGATGCTGCTGTATACCAGACTTCCTGATTACGAGTGGGATATGAATGAGACCAGCCACCAGCCTTCAATGCACAATGCCTTGAGAAATACAGACATAGATTGAACAAGCTATACTACCGACACGGTAAATGGTAGTTATTGATACCAGCTAGGTTTTATGGAATCCAGAGGAGGGAGAATTGGCATTTCTAGGAGGCTGGGAAAGTGTCTCAAAAAATTATATTTACATTTTACTTTGAATGTTGCAGTAGGTCTCTCTCTCTTACACACACACACACACACACACACACACAGAGGCATACATAATCCAATTATAACCTAATTGATGTCTAATCTTGCTGAGCAAGCAGGAAGGCTGGACCTTTAACTCAGGCTAGCACTGAAGCTGTAACTAAGCACGGAGTAGAGAGAACCAGAAGGAAATTTAGAAAAATGTGCAGCCTAGACAATAGTGGCTCAGGGAATAAGAAGTTATCTGAAATGTGCAGTTTGATTAGGGAAGCAGAATGTGAAAAGGGGGAAACACTTTGAGGCAACAGAAGGAGGAAGGAATAGCCTTTTAGGATGATGTACAGTCTGCCTTAAAGATTTTTAAAAATTAAAATCTAAAGAGTCCAAGTCATTTGTTTCTTCTTTCCTTGTTCCTTTAAATGTCCCTGATATGCCATCCAGCACAGGCTGTGGGGGATAGCAGGTGCAGTGTGGCTCAATACTCCGTCCCTGGGATTATCCAAAGCCACCTCCTGCTGCCACCAGCTCTCATTTTCCCCTTGGATGACTCTTTAACAGGTGCCCCTCATTCACGCTACACGTTTTTACCATACTTTTCCAGTAATTCTCCTGGCCCTGTGGAATGATATCTATTATTTCTAGATTTCTTTTTAATTGTTCTTTATATTCTTCTTCACAAATTGTCATCAACATTTTTAAATTAAAAAAAAAATCATTATTTACTAAATATTTGCTATTGGCAAATTGACCAGGCCAGGGGTTTGTACATACACTTTTCTTAAAATTTCTCCATAAATATTTGAGGTAGATTAATTTAAGTAGATGATTCAACTTTGGGAATGAGGAAAAAAATGTTTGAGTATTAACAAAAACAAAAAAGTACAAAAACAGTGGTTAACAGAATCTATCCCAAGACTCCTCTGCCACCGAACTCCTGGGCGTTTTGACAATCTCATTTCCTAATTAATCTGGGTATTGCTCAAGCACGCACTGGGATTGTATTTCTGCCATTTCCTCAACATTCTACACTGCTGCACTGATTGAAATTCTACACAACCTAACAAAAACATCGCCATTTCTATGAAGCCTTCCTGGATTTCCAAAGACCTCCAAACAACTTTGTCAGTTTTATCACGTGACCTATTATGTTGACAGACGCATCTCGCTTCCCATCTGCACGGTTATGTCTCTAAAAGTGAGGGAGTAGCTTCCTTTTGCTCCAGTCTTCTCTGCATGTAGCACAGGGCTTTGCACTCAGTATTTGATAAGCATTTTCTATCACATCTCCTCTTTCAAACAGATTTTACAGGAAAAAAAATGTGGCTTACATATGATACTAAATGGATCATTAAATTTGGCAGATGTCACTTTGCTTCTAAAAGAAACTCTTGAACAGTTTCCCTTTAGAACATCTTATTCCAGGCTGGTTGTCATGGCCAACAGAATAATAAGATAGCTACTATGGGCTTCAACAAGAAATATGTCTAATTCCCTTCCCTGTTGGGGCAGTTATACAGAGAATTACCCTCCCACACACCCCTGTGAGAATACGCAGTGCTTCCTGTGAGCCTGGTATTGTGAGGAGGGCTTTAGTGAGAGTCTTATGGGGATGTTAGGGGAGAAAAGAAGATGAAGGGATGTTTATATTTAAGGTAGATTAAATTATTCTACTTTGGAAACAAGAAAGAAAATGTAAGTATTAAAAACAACAGTCATTTACTAAACACTTCTCAAGTTCTGGGAATTTTGCTAAGCATCTAATACCAGTTTTCAGACGACATTACCTAATGTGGGCTAACCCACATTTTTGAGGTCATAAAAGTAGTATGTGGCAAAGCTGTGGTTCAGACTCAACTTGTTCTGAGCCCCAAAACCTTGCTTTTTACCATCATTCTATAATCTAACCTTAATGTGAAGTTTACCTCAGCATTCTGCGTTATCACATCCCCTGGCGTAAATACCTGATACCTTTAAGGAATAGATGTGGACTGAGAGGAAATAGCTCACGGAGTGAAAAGTGCTGTATTCAAATTCTTGTCCCACCGGTATCCAGCTGTGGGAGGCTCACTACATCTACAATTCTCTGAACATCAACTTTTAAAATGAAGCCCAGTTAACATTTGTTGTTTGTCTATCCCATATCCAGCTCTCTTTCTTGTGGAAACAGCCCTGATTTTGGACCGAGGTCCACATCTTCATGACAGTCCTTCTCCCTATCTTGAGAAGTGGTACTTGTGAACCAGCATAAGCCAGTTCACCAGCCTCACAGCTCTGGTCAGAATGATAGGCTCAAGAGCAAAATGCTTCCCTGAGCGTGAATCTCCAGGCTTATACTCAGAATGGTGATCGATCTTTTCCACTAATGCTGAATGTGGAAGAACTGTGACCAGGAAGACACAGCCTGTCTAAGAATGGAGTCACCACACAAAAAGCGGAGCCCAGAAAAGGATAGAGAGAAACCAGTCCCAGCAAGATCATGGAGTCCTGTAGGTCTAGTTGAGCCAAAAAACAAATCTGTTATCTGAAATTGATTATCACAGTCTTTCTTTATTTTTCTTTTTGGATCTTACGTTTCGGTCACAACCAAAAACACTGTAAATACTATCAGTATATATGTATACATAATCTCTTTGAGCTCAAAATTCTGTCATTTCCTTGTTATGAAAATTTAAGGCATACTGGCTTTTCATTATACGTTATCTCCATGTGAAAAATTCACGTTCTTCATGAAGATAATAAAGTTGACTTTATAGGTACTTCAAACATGTATACCAGGCTGAGCATAATGCCCAGCACATGGTAAGTGCATTATGTAGTACTCTTACCGTGATTATGGAACAAACATTTGAAAATCATTTACTGTGATTTTCAATTACAAGATATATAAATACAAGTTAGAAAATTAGTTAGTGATAGTCTTTCCTGACCCCAGCTCCCTCTAAATTACCTATAGCACAGTAACTTTTAATTTTTTCAAAAAAAATTTTTCAAAAAATTTTTCAAATTTTTTAAAACATTTTCCCTTTCTCTCTCTCTTTTTTAAAGATTTTATTTATTTGACAGAGACAGAGAGAGGAGGAACAGAGAGCACGCACAGGCAGGGGGATTGGGAGAGGGAGATGCAGGCTCCCTGAGGAGCAGGAAGCCCAACTTGGGGCTTGATCCCAGGACCCTGGGATCATGACCTGAGCCAAAGGCAGACGCCTAACTGACTGAGCCACCCAGGCGCCCCTCAGTTTTGCGTTCAGATAATAATTCTATTAATAATTACAACTGTTACGCAATTGTCTTAAAATAGTCTTAGACAATTTAGATGGATCATCACTCTGAAATTCAATTATTGGCCTCGTGGATAAGGAACCTTCAAGAGTCCTCATCTACTTATGTGTAAAGGAGACTAGTAACGCCTACTTTCTAGGGTTGAATGAGGAATGAACATATTTTTTAAACACTCTGAGATATAATTTACATACCATAAAGTTCAACCATTTAAAGAGCACAATTCAGTGGTTTTTAGTATATTAACAGAGTTGAATAAATCTTAGCATTATTGAATTCTAAAATATTTTATCACCCCTCAAAAAATTCCTGTACTCATTAGCAGTCACTTTCCATTCCCTTTTGTTCTCCAATCCCTGGAAATTTCTAATCTACTTTCTGTCTGTATGGATTGGCCTCTTCTGGAGATTTCATATGAAAGGAAACATACAGTGTGTGATCTTTAGTTAATGCCTTTTTTCATTTGGCATTATATTTTCAATGTTCATTCATGTTTTATTTAGTATGTATCAAATTTCATTCTTTTCTATTGTCAAATAATATTTTATAGATATGCCACATTTTGTTTACCTATTCATTGGCTGATGGGCATTTGGCTTGTTTCCACTTTCAAGCTATTATGGAAAATGACACTATGAATATTCATAATTCATGTACAAGTTTTGATATAGATATGAGTTTTTATTTCTCTTGGGTATATATTTAGGAATAGAATTGTTGGACCATATGGTCATTCTATGTTTAACATTTTGAGGGATGACCAAACTGTTTTCCAAATCAGCTATACAATTTTACCTTCCCACTAGCCATTCCCCTACATCCTTGAACACATAATTTTATGTGTCAACCTGACTGAGCTAAGGGATCCAGTTAGATGATAAAACATTATTTGTGTGTGTGCGTGCGTGAGTGTCTCTAGAAGAGATTAGCATCTGAATCAGTAGACTAGGTAAAGAAGATAGACCTCAACAGTGTGGGTGGACATCATCCAGTCTGATAAAGGCCTGAACAGAAAAGGATCAAGAAGGGGGAATTCACCTTCTCTGCTTGAGCTGAGACATCCATCTTCTACTGCCTTCTGACCTTGGTGCTCCTGCTTTTCAGGCATTCAGGTTCAGAGTGGGATTTGTGGGATACATGCCATTGCTCCTACGCCTGCTGTCACCCCTAATTCTCAGGCCCTTGGACTCACATTTATACCACCCATTGGCTCCCCTGGTGCACAAGCCATGGGCTTTGAACTCAATTACACCACTGTCTTTCCTGGTTCTCCAGCCTGCAGACTACTGATCCTGGGACTTCTAGGCCTCCAAAATCACATGAGCGTATTCCTATAATAAATATCTATATAGGTATCTATATATTTCTAGATAGGTAGATAGGTAGGTAGGTACATAGATAGATAGATAGATAGATAGATAGATAGATAGATAGATAGATAGATAGAGAGGAGTTGGTTTATGTCATTTTATATATTCTTAGTTCTCTCTAGAGAACCCTGCCTAATATACAGTTAGTATTATTTTTTAATTTTAGCCATAATTATGACTCCGAGTGATCTCTCACAATTTTTCCAGCTTCACTGAGATATAATTCATAAATAATGTTGTGTAAGTTTAAGGTGATTTGATAAAGGTATACACTGTTAAATGATTACAGTAAGTTAACACCTCCATCACCTCACGTAATTGCCTTTTGTGTGTGTGTGGTGAGAGCATTAAAGATCTCTCTTAGCAACTTTCATGTATATAGTACAGTATGTTTAACTATAGTTACCATGCTATATATTAGCTCTCCAGAATTTATTCACCTTATAACTGGAAGTCTGTATCCTTTGACCAGCATCTCCTCATTTCCCTCTCCCCTCAGCCCCTGACAACCACCATTCTACTATAAGTACAGCTTTTTCAGGTTCCTCAATCAAGTGACATCCCATTAGTTTTGGCCTATTTTATTTCCATTTTTGTTTAAGATTTAAAAAAATTCCTTTTGATTTCTTCTTTGATGCATTGTTTGTTCAGGAGTGTGTTGTTTAATTTTAACATATTTGTGAAATTTTCAGTTTTTCTCCTGTTATAGATCTCTAGTTACACACCATTGTGGTCTCAAAAAATTCTTGTATGATTTCAACCTTCTTAAATATGCCAAGACTTGTTTGTGAGCTAATATATGAGCTATCCTGGAGAATGTTCTGTGTGCACTTGTGCATTCTGCGGCTGTTGGATGGACTGTTCTGTAAATGTCTGTTAGGTCCATTTGGTCTAAGGTATAATTCAAGTCCAATGTTTCCTTATTGATTTTGTCTGGATAATCAAGCTTTCGTTTCAAGTGGGGTGTTAAAGTTCCTTACTAATATTGTACTGTTGTCTATTTCTCCCTTCAGGAGTATTTGCCTAATATATTTATTGTTGTGTCCCTTAAATTTTTTCATTGCTGTCTTCACACCTGAAGAAGCAGTCACTTCCTCTGTTACATACTGACTGGGTTTATAGAGAAATACCTTCTGTCAAAGTGCTAGGGATTCTGAAACTCTGTCAGACTTTTTCTATGAGTATGTCCCACACTTCCTGTTCCCTCTTGTGTCAGATTCTTAAGTTTGTATGCCTTCTCTTGATCCTGCAGGGCCTGGCCAAGGGCTGGCAGCCTCCCTTTTGCTTTCTTGAAGTCAATGTATATGCTCAACTTTGTGGTTTCTCCCAGGCCCGCAGAGTCAGGCTGACTCTTTGTGAGGCATTCCCAGCGGCTTGTCCCCAGTGACTCCCATTCGCCTGATGGAGTCTGTGATGCAGTAGTCCTATCTGAGCCTTTTGACGCCCTCTGGAGCTCTATCATCCCCTCTCCCGTCTGTTTCCCACCCCTGTCACACAACACACCTCAGTATAATGAATGGGGCTAAAAAGAAGTGAGCCTTTTTAGCAGTGTCTTGCACAGTTGGGGAAGCCTAGCACTCACTCACATGCTTTCACTTTCCCACGTGGGAGAAATCATGGCCTGAGAAGATCTCTCTTGGCACTGAGCTAAGCAGCTCAGCAGAAGGGTGATGCAGATAAAGGGATACTGTTCCTTTTACCCTCTTCAACATGTCCAACCTCTGATGTTGTTTCTTCAACAGTGTGCTAGAACTTTGCTGGGCTCCTGAACTTCCAAAAGGATCTCTTGTCCATGGGTAATTGTCTAAATCTGTGTTCTTTTTGGAGAAGATGTTAGAAAACTTTTATTCCACCACGAGGATGACATCATTCTCCTCCTCCATATGGTTTTGATTTGCATTTCCTTAATGCAAATTTTAAATGTGCTTATTGGTAATTTGCTTACTTTCTTTGAGGAAATGAGTATCCTTTGCTTATTTTTAACTGAGTTATTTATATTTTCATTATTGCGGCAAAAGAGTTCTTCATATATTCTGGATACAAGTCCTTTATGATATGAGTTGAAATAGTCTTCCCATTCTGCAGGTTGTTTTCTCACTTTCTCTGTTTTGTCATTTGAAGCAAAAAATTTTCAATTTCAAGGAAGTCCAATTCATCTACTTTTCTTTTTTCTCTTATGCTTCTGTGCTATATCTAAGAAACCACTGTCTAAACCATGGTCACAAATATTCACTCATGTTTTCTTCGACTTTTTTTAGTTTTAGCTCTTACATACACATTTATGATCCATTTGACATAATTTTTTATATGATCTAGCCAGGAGGAATGGGGTAAATCTTTCCAGTGTAAAAAGAATGCCAACTTTGAATTTCATGAATAACAATGAGCCATCATAATAAGTCAGAATACAAACTTCCCATATGCCCACTGTGGGAAGTCCCTCAAGTTTCATTTACATCTAGCACAAATGTAACAACTGTCTGCTTGTGACTACACAAATCTCAGAACATGGAGAATCATCAAAATCCACACTTTTATTTTTTTTCAAAATCACTTCCTTGTAAAATGTAATTAATATCTTCTTTTAATCATTATATCTTTAACCTCAAGTGACTTTCCCAATTTTTCCAATTAAAGCCCACCTATTGTTCAACTTAAAAAACGTTTTAAAAATGCCTACTCTGTGCCAACGCACTATGTCAGCTGAATGGGTGAGAAGTAGGGTGCTGAGTGACAGGAGCAGGGGAGACAAGGCATTCAAGAAAAGTAAGAATGTGCAATCAAACCTCTATAACAAAAGTGCATTCATAGATAGAAACGGATTTAGGACAAAGAGTAATTTCATTCTGTTTAACTTAATTTCCGCCTCTTCCAATATTAATTTAGGCCTTCGTGAACTTTGTTTTATTTGAATTATAATGGCGTGTGTAGATATTGATCAACTGTGCTATGTACTTCTGAAGATAATTAGCTGGAAAGGTGGAAGCAGTGAGACAACAGTAGAAGCAAAGAAATTAGTGCTAAGTGTGGGGTGATAACAGGTGTCTGCACAGCACAGAACACCTGGGGCTCACTTGTATTAACTGTGGTCCTGGCAAACTAGTGAGCTAAGAGTGGAGGGAGATACAAAATACCTCAGTAGACTAATAACAAGCCACAGGACTGTGACTAAACTCGGCCACGATATGTCGTATCTCCCAAGAACACTGCATTTCAAAACGGAAGTGAAATAAGTCAAAGAATATGGAAGGTGCAGACATGAGGCTTAGAAGATTTTGTTTATTCTTTATATTTTTTTGTTGCTATTGTTTGTTTGGCCCCTCTCCTCAAAGACTGCCAGCTCAGCAGCACTCAAACTACACCTTACCTTGCTTTACATAAGAACATCCTTCCATCCTAAGGATTACACTGTCGACAGAGTTATTATCATTTGAAAGGCAAGGATGTAGTAATATTTTCTACCTCTATATGGATCATTAAAGTTCTTTGCAGTTGGCAACAGCTTTTTTATTTTTGCAAATGCTCCGTTTGAGACAGCCAACACAGATAGATAAACAGAGCAATATGACATTATTTTACATTCCATTTTCTCTAGGTGTAATGATAGCAACTTCTTAGAAACATTCTCCCCCCGTGAGAAAGGACAACTTTGTCTTAGTAGTTACTTGGGTTGCCTTAGAAACCATTGTGCTGTCTGAAAAGAATAGTTTTATCTTCAGAGAGAGCATCTCACAATACAGTGGGTTATAATTTTCCTGAAAAAGAAGGCAGGAAAATAATTATATTTTCCATTCTGGGGAAGGAACGAGGCTTGGATAACACAGAAAGACAGAGAAGGATGCTTCTCTAAAGACAGGCTCCCAAAAGTGTAGTCAACAATTATCACTGAAAAAGGGATCCTTAGAGGATTTACTGAAGCCGATTTAGATACAGGGTATATGAAGATTACACTTCTTTCTGGGAGCAATTCTAGAGTTTGTATGTCAGAGACATCCTGGTAAATGTGATGAAAACTATTGGTTGTCTATCCAGAAAGAAAGCATATGCATATTTACACATAAGAATCTGAATATCGGGGGCACCTGGGTGGTTCAGTCGTTAAGCGTCTGCCTTCGGCTCAGGTCATGATCCCAGGGTGCTGGGATCGAGCCCCGCATCGGGCTCCCTGCTCCGCGGGAAGCCTGCTTCTCCCTCTCCCACTCCCCCTGCTTGTGTTCCCTCTCTCGCTGTGTGTCTCTCTGTCAAATAAATAAATAAAATCTTTAAAGAAAAAGGAATCTGAATATCATTTTAGGCATCTGGAAAGAGTACCTTAATCCCATGAATAAATCCTGGATTCAAAATACTCGACCTAGGTGGCGCCTGAGTGGCCCAGTCGGTTAAGCAGCTGATTCTTGGTTTTGGCTCAGGTCATGATCTCAGGATTGTGAGATCCAGCTCCAGTGTGTACGAGCTAAGGGCAGATTCTCTCTCCCTCTGCACCACCCTCCGACCCGTGCACACTTTTGCGCACGTGTGTGTGTGTGCTCTCTCTCTCTTTAAAATAAATAAAATAAATCTTCAAAATGCTTACTTAGGATATACCCCAAGGAAGGCAATCCTAAGATTACTGGGTTTATATAAGGTTATATAAAGACCTGACAAATATACTAGGGTTTAAACTTAAAAAAATTGAAGATTTACAGTGAATGGGGTGAGAATGAAGGTGGGAGAGGGGTGCCTGTGGCATGCTAAATGACTTTAAATTATAAAAGGACTATTTCATAGAATTTGCATGGGTTCATGCCTGCACACAGCTCGAGATGGTAAAATAATCACAGGTCACATTTATCAAGTGCTTATGTTGTGACAGGTAACATCCTAAGTGTTTATATATTAACATTTTTTTTTTTTTTTACATTCACAACAATTCTGAAAGGTTGTGTCATGAGATACAGAAAGAAAAATAACTTGTTCAAGAATTTGCCCTAGAAAGGGACAGTGCCATGATGCCAAGTGAGAGAACTGGGTTAGAAAGATCACGATATCACCCTCTTCTGCTGTATAGACTCACTAGTAAAATGTGTGCTGGACAAAATTTTTGCTCAATATAGAGAAATGTTTGTTTATAATTAGGCTGTCTCACCATAATCTTCTTTTCAAACACTGTCATGCCTTTCACGTTACTATTATGCTAAAATTGTTAGGAAAAATTCACTTACTACCGAAGTTCTGAATACCTATGTAAGATGAAAGAAATTTGTTCTAATAAGTTTTGATAAAACTTCTAAAATCAAATGGGCCTCTTTTTTTTCTTTGGGAAGCATTCTAACAGTTCAGTTTTCTTCATGGTTATGTCAACTCACTGTGGTTTTTTTTAGTCAGTGTTTTGGTAATTCTATCTACGTTTTTGCACGTTAAAATATATTGTCATACAATTCTTTTCAGAATATTCTCCTTTTATATTTTAACTATCGTGTGGCATTGGTAGTTACATCCTTCTTTTCATTTATAATATTGCTTGTTTTAATCATTTTCTTGACCTATAGTTTCAGAATCTATTTCATTAGATTTTTTAATTTATCAGTGTTTGTTTTCCTTTTCTTTTTCATCAATTTCTTTTTTGTCTATTATTTCTTTGCTTGGGTTTAATTTATTTTCCTGTTCTATTTTTTTAAGTTGCACGCTTGGCTCACTAATATTTTAGGTAATCTTTTTAATATAAGAATTTAAATGCACCTTTCCCTTGGGCTATTTTCATAGCTACATTATACCAATATTAACATTTTTTTCAATATGCTTCAGTTTAAATATTTTTTTTTAAATTTCATTCTTATTTCCTCTCTGACCAGTGAGTTATTTAGAATTGTGTATTTATAAACAAAAATACATTTCTGTTACTGATTTGAAGCTTAAGAGTCAGAGACTATGGTTGGCAGATTATCAGTTTTATTTTGTAGCTGAAATCAGTGTGTATTCTCTAATTGTTGGGTGAAGGGGTCAACGCTTGCTTATTGAATTAACCTTGTTGACTGTGTTTTTAAAATAGTGTACATCTTGGGGCACCTGGGTGGCTCAGATAGTTAAGCATCTGACTCTTGATTTCGGCTCAGGTCATGATCTCAGGGTCATCAGATTGAGCCCCACAGCAGGCTCCGTGCTGAATGTGGAACCTGCTTAAGATTCTCTCTCCCTCTTTTTCTGCCTTCCCCCCTGCTCACACTCTCTCTCTAAAAAAAAAAAATAATAATAATAAATAAAATAGTTTACATCTTTACTGATTTTTTTTTTCTGATTGACCTGTCAGAGATCTAGATCCATGTGTTGTATCTCAAACTTTAATAGCCATTCTGTTTTATAATTTATAAAGCTATCTTATTGATTCATATATGTTGAGAATCATTATCCTAGGAACTGAATATTCCCATGTTAAATAAAGATTTTCTCTGTTAATGATTTTTGTCTTAAATGTAACTTTGTCTGATATTAATATATTTACTACAACTTTACTGTATTTTAGTCAGTGTTTTTCCGGTATGGATATTTTCTTCTTTTTACATTTAATATTTTTGAGTACTCATAGCATATATTTGTACTTTTAAATATAATTGACAATATTCTAGATGTTTTATTTTTTATTATTTTTTTAAAGATTTTATTTATTTGACAGAGAGAGGCATAGTGAGAGAGGGAACACAAGCAGGGGGAGTGGGAGAGGGAGAGACAGGCTCCCCGCCGAGCAGGGAACCTGATGCAGGGTTCCTGAGCGGAAGGCAGATGCTTAACGACTGAGCCACCCAGGTGCCCCTCTAGATGTTTTAAATGGATGTTTTAGCCCTATTTACTTCTTTGTGATGACGTATTTGGGTTTACTAATACTATGCTAATATTTACTTTATGTGCTGCAAAGTCTTAGAGATGTTATTATTACCACTGTTGTCATTACATGTTTTGTAACTCAGAGACACTGTAGAGGCAGAAAATTTTCCTTAGCTGTTCCTTTTATTCACCCTTAGCCTACACTTTCACTATGGATGGAGCCCCTCTGGGTATCCCAGCTTTATTCAAGAGTTTATTAAGTTTTGCAGCTGGGTCCAAGGCCTAGAACATCTATGTGCCAATTAACCTTGCAGGTGGCATTTGCCCTGAAGATACTCTTGACCTCAAGTTCATTTAATAATTTTGTTTCAATTGTTTATTTGCCCTTGGGAATTGATTTTTCTCTTGAGAATTTGAAAACCATCTCAATGTGTTATAGTTTAAGAAAATCTAGATGTATTGAGGAGAAGGATTTTACTGAATACAATCTGTCATATGGTGAAGTCGAATTTCATTTGCTACTGCTTCACTTTTCATTGAATTCTTTTTACAGGCCAAAGCCACCCCCATACAAAACCCTTCCTAACCCAAAGTCATTACTTTACTGCATACTACGTTGTTCTCATAGGAGCTAGGAACACACAATGGCATATTAAATCAATGACAAAATTTGCAAGATAACCTGTATAATTGTATTTATTATCAACCTGAAGAAATATTGAGCATTTTGGTTAGTGGTGACCTACCATTTTGGTGAGGAAATTTGTGCCTCTTCCTAGATAGAATGATGCTGATAACTCAATTTATGAAAACGACACGAAATGATACTTGATCTGGTCCTTGGATATATATTTCTCTGTTGTCATTTATTTGTCACTTATTTAATACATTTGTAGACTTGGAAGAATCAGCCTTATGGTCTTAACTTCATACATTTGAATCACTTGTGGATCTTTAAAAAAAAATGCAGTTCTTACACTCCATCTCCAAATATTCTGAATAAATTTTTCAGGAGTAGAGAGAGTCCAGAAACAGAATATTTAAGGGAGAGGCCTGAGTGTAGGTTATTTTTACAAGCTTCACAGTTGAGTCTATCATCATGTAGGACTAAGAACGAGTGATTGAAGCAATTCATCTAGGGCTTTCTCATCTGCAAAAGAGGACTGTGGACTTAGGTAATTGGTAAGATAACTTCCTACTCTTGTGTAATTTTTTCCCAATTCTTATAGATCTTTATAATTTGAACAAAGCTCTGAATAAAAGATAATTTGGTATCCAAGAACCGCTGTGTCTCTTTCAAACCTTTCCTATATGAGGCTATGCCCCTTTCTGGTGTGCTTCTGTTTCAGAGTATCCCGACATTTGTCCTGAACTGGAGTAAACCTTACTGTGTTTTAAGTGTAAGGGTGGGAAGTGTATACATTATAAGAAGGGTTGAGGAGAAAAAAATGAAAAGATATTAATTTTTTTAAATTAAGCTAACAGTATACAGATCCAGGGCTCTTAGACTTTGCTATTCAAATACAATCAGAGAAAAAAAAAAATCACTCCTTTTCTCCCCCACACATATTCAAGGTGCTGTTACATGAAATTAAGAAACATTTGTCATCTTCATTACTGGTACTAAGGAGGAACAGTGAATCATTTTTCTCCTTTCTTTGTGACAAAATATGACAGGAGCTAGAGGTCGTGACCTTTGAGTGAGTAATCAATACAGAGATTTAAGGCATGGGCTATGTCCAGAAATGTTCTAATTCCATTTCTAGGCTTTGTCATCAGTATCAAGAATGAGTTAAGCTTTATCCCATTTATATTCTACCTAACTCACTATCATTTTGATTTCCTCCTCTGGATCATGAAAGATCATATAAGAACAAACGGAGACAGCTATAATTTGACTGTCATACAAAGGCACCCCTGGAGTATACAACGTCTTCAATCTTATGTTAGTTTCATGGGAATTCATATTCTTTGAAAAGAACTGTTTAACAGTAAGATACCTATGAGCAGATAAGTCATCAGGCTGTCTTCAGGAACATTTCCAATGATCATTTAGCAGTGACAAAGGATTCCATAAAAATAAAAGCATAAGGATTTTTCTCACCATCAATACTGAATTGTATTATAGTACTAAATTCAGCAGCACATACAATTTGGGATATTAATGATTCATAACTTGACTTGATTATATTTAGCACCATTTTTCATAGTATCTCAGTCTCTGTAGCCTGGAAGATTTAATTTCTCTAAAACTAGATGGTTTCTTAACACCAAATGATAAAAAATAGAACAAAGATATTTAGTCTATTCACATGGGCCTTATTCCAGAAAACTGTATACCATCAATGAAACCAGATTTATGATCAAAAATCAAGTTTGCAATAAAGGAGATTTTTTTTTTCCCTAAGAGTACAGAAATACACAAAATGGAGTTCCCAGAGGATCATTTCTAGACCAGTTGGAGTCAACATTTTAATAAACTACTTAAAAGAATATATACACAAAAAAATGAAGGTTGATCATAAACAGAACTCAGATATGAGAGTTTTGGAAAATACTCATTAGAATACAATCTACAACTTGATTTCCTTATATATAAAATTGGAATGGCAATTGTGACTTGATCATATGACCATCATTAGGGTAAAATCAGATATCAAGTATAAAGCATTTAGAACAATGCCTGGGACATAAATGCTAACAGCAGCAGTGGTGGTGGTAGTGGAAGGTGCTTCTTAATTTGAGATCCAAGTATGGGCTTGATGGAAACTTCCTACAACTGTAAGTAATCCTTTTTGAACATATACATGTTTATCAAGGAGAGGGTCCAAATCTTTCCTCCTTCTCTAAGCGTCAGTGGTCCCAAAACATTAAAACAAGACACTGACATATTATCTCATGATGGTATATGAAGTTTAAAGTGGAAAATAAATACACATTTAAGATGCTTAATTTAGTAACATGGTACGTGTTGTGATGAGCACTGGGTATTATATGCAACTAATGAATTGTTGAGCATTACATCAAAAACTAATGATGTACTATATGTTGGCTAACTGAACATAATTAAAAAAATGAAAAAGAACAACAACAACAAAAAAACTACTTCTTTACAAAACCTCTGAATGGTCATATAAGTCAAAATTATCAGCCACAAAAGTGAACTGAAATGCTCATAGCTTCTTTCCTAGGAACAAAAGCCAGGTGCTCTATTACTTTCCAACGTCCAGCATATGAGATCTTAGTAAGAAAGGCATTCGTAACCAAAATGAAGAGAGAACAAAGCTTGAGAAAGAGCCCTATGCTTAGAATCAGAAGCCTTGAACTGTCTCTCAGCTAATTACAATCTTGGGCAAGTGACTTAATTTATCAGAGTCTCAATTCACTTCAAAAACAAAAAAAACTGAGCCATATCTCCCTCACAAGGTTCTAGGAATACGTGAGAATATATATGAACATTTTTCTAAAACTATTAAATACTGGGGCGCCTGGGTGGCTCAGTCGTTAAGCGTCTGCCTTCGGCTCAGGTCATGATCCCAGGGTCCTGGGATCGAGCCCCGCATCGGGCTCCCTGCTCGGCCGGAAGCCTGCTTCTCCCTCTCCCGCTACCCCTGCTTGTGTTCCCTCTCTCGCTGTGTCTCTCTCTGTCAAATAAATAAATAAATAAAACCTTTAAAAAAAAAAAAAACAAAACTATTAAATACTTCAAAATAGGGATTGTTGCTATGAATAGTAAAAGCAAAATATGCCCATTTTTCCACACTATGGCCAGTACAATATAATAATTCCTTGAATTATGGGTATCAGATAGATGTAGTTTTATCTTGGTTTACTACATACCAGCAATGCAATCTTAGGAAAATTACTTAAACTTTAAGCCTTAGTTAGATCAATGAGGGCAGTAATAACATAATAAATAGGGTATTATAATAATATAATAATATAATAATTAATTAATATTAATTATATACTATAATTAATTATTATTGATAATATAATAATATAAGAGGATTAGTTTTGTGCCTGATGCATACATGTTCAAAAAATATGTATTACCCGGTATTATCTTTATTGTCCTCATACAGAAATATCATGCAATTGTATCTAGTCTAGCATCTTCATCTGGAAGAGAATAGGTTACTACTCACAAGGGTATTGTGAATATCAAACACAAACACTGATAACAAGAAAGCACGATACGAATATGAGAAGCAGTTGAGGGAATTACCCATATTTTGAGCACATATTACTAGAAACTCCAAGCAGAGCATTCCACACTTCAAATCATTTAACTTCAAAACAACCCACAAGTTATATTCATTAAACAGACAAAGACACTGAGATGATGATAATGGAAGCAATTTGGCAAATCTGCAGTTTAAAATTTTCTCTCTTCTCAAGACCTGAATCCATTCACTATAAGATAAACCACTCTGTGTTTCCAGTTACATGGATTTCCTGCTTGAGATATTATTTTCCCACAAGTCATTTTTAAAATGTAGAGCAGTAGTCATCCTGACACATTTTATCCATAGCCCTGATCATTATCTTACAACATCCCACTTTTGTCCTCATTTCACATGTCTTTCGTTAAAAATGGCCTTCTTTTTTTTTTTTAATTTTTTTTATTGTTATGTTAATCCCCATACATTACATCATTAGTTTTAGATATAGTGTTAAAAATGGCCTTCTTTAAACAGCTTCTCAGGTCTCAGACAATCCATAAATACCAATTGGAAGGTGTATATTCTATCCTATCTGTTCAGAAGCCTTAGCCAACACCCTATTCATTCTGAGTAACCTCCTCTGGTCTAAGTAAACCTAAAACCTATGTGTTTTATTTCTACCTTTATGTTTAAAAACCTTGTATGATCAGACATAAATCCCTCATCTAATATAGCTTAGTAAGTCAATTAACTAGAAATTTGTATGTTTGTGCCTGTAAAGAAAAGCCCAAAATGATAAATATGGTATTTAATTATAATAGATCTTCTACTCTATATCAAAAGTGTCAGGGGACAGAAAAGGAAGGATAGGACACAGGGGCAAATTAGATGGGGTGGACACTTGAGGATTTAAATTCTACCCACCATTCTTGATCAGTTCAAAACCTTTCAATAGTTGGCATTTTTGTTACTGTTGATCCTGCAGTTATGATTATGATTCTGATTATTATTGTTAATTTTATGCTGAAAAGACACTGAAGGTAATAAAAATCCCAAGTAGAGTTAAAGAAAAGTTGATTTTTTAAAAGCACTTGAGAGTTAGTTGCCAACATGATGCCCACAGATAGTTTAGCGTTCATTCTCTGAGGATCTTCTTAAAAAAAAAACCTTAACACAAGAATCAAAAAAAAAAAAAAAAAAAAAAAATCAGCACTGATGCATTGCTACATCTAACCTTAGACTCCACTCAACTTTTTCCTTTTTTTCCCCAATAATATCCTTTATTGTAAAACCTTCTAATCTAGAAATATATTTTGCATTGGGTTTTCAGGTTTCTTTAGTCTCCTTCAATCATCTTAAGACTTTTTTGTGGGTTTCATGACCTTGATATTTTTGGAGATTATAAACTGGTTATTTTGGAGAATGTCCCTTATCTTGGGCTTGTCTGATATTTCCTTTTGATAAGATAAAAGACATGCAACTTTGGGAGAAATATCACAGAGATAATGCTGTGTTGTTCCCACTGCATCCTATCAAATGGCACATGAATTTGATTTGCCCTTTTACTGGTGATATTAGCTTTGATTCCAGGTTTCTCTGCTATAAAATTACTTTTTTCCTTTTGTAATTAATAGGTATTTGGAGGAGAATCAGGACTGTAAGCATCCCAATCCTCAAACTTCCCATTATCCATCCATCCTTCTGTCCTTTTCCTTCTTTCTTTCTTGGTATGATAAACATAGCTTATTTTTCCATATAAGTAATTCAAGCTCATTGTAGAAAATCTAAACAATACATAACAGAACAAAATAAAAATACTAGAAATTCTGCCACTATTATGTAACTACCATGAACATGTTGGCAAGCATCCTTTTACTGATTGAATAATTTTAGCAGTCTCTCTTGAGTTGAATGCTTGGTCTTCCAGATCACTTCCATTCTTTCCCCTCCCCTCCCTCTCTCCCATTTTTCCTTTTTTCCATACTAGTATGTTTTCACAGTTTCCTATTATTTTAATGGATTATAATCTATTATTATCATTATTTATTTTGTTGCTAGATTTATCCCAGATTTGGCCAGTTGACTTACTCACAAGGGCTTCTGTGTCCTTTTCTATGCCCCAGTCATTATTTGAGCAACTTCTTATTTTCTGGCACAATGAGATGTTCTAGCTTCATCCGGTGCTTCCCCCACCCCAGCACTATAACTAGTTATTTATCCAGGGAGTCTTAGTTCTTTATACTGGAAAATGGTATTCAGAAAATGAGATCTGGGTTTTAGGTGGGCTCCTAGCTAGTAGGGTATCACTGATCCCAGGTTCTTTTGGTGGTAGAGCTAGAGGACATATGGTTGTATGTACATATTTATATACATTATATATGACATCTTTACAAACATGTACATTTTATACATATTCATTTCCACATGGTCCTACTCCAATGATGATCTAACACTACAGGTTTTCTTCTTTCCCATTTTTATAACTTCCTTCTCAGACAGTGAGAAACCTGCCTCCCTTTAACTTACATATTTAATTATTTGAGCAATACACCCCTCTATATGGGCAATCTCCTATTATTACCGTTGCCTGTCTACAGGGGAATTCTCATTCCACCCAAGTTCCAACTCCCTGTACTTGCTCCCCTTATAAGTGACCATCCTGTTTTCTTGGCTCAGGCTCCAATCCTCTACTCCCTACTTTGGGATAACCCGCTTCAATCTCTTTGGTCTCTTATAAAGTTTGATATAATTTCACGTCACTAATTGGGAAATCAGATCTTTAAATACTACATTTTCAATCTATTTAATTTTAATCTACTTAATCTATTTAATGCTTCTTTAAATACTATTTAGAATAAACAAACTTTAATAATTATTGATAATATTAATAATAGTGGCCACATAATGAGTGCTTACTCTAGGCTTGGCAAAGGGGTAAACCCCTGCTATCCATTTTCTCACCTAATCTTCATCAATGCTTAAATCAGATATTGTTGTTGTTAACATCATCATCATCTACATGTTTTTGAGAAAATCCCGGCCACGTAACTTATGCATGATCACTATAGCCCTAGCCCTTTGAAAGTTGAAAATCTAGACTTTGAACCCAACTCTGACAGCAAAGTACATGTTAGTAAGCACTGCAATACCGAGGCATCTGCATTCCTATCTGGAGGGCGATTACGACTGAATTAAGATTTCTTTTTATCATTCTTCAGAATTTCAGAGTGGAAGTTTTATGAATAGTTTCTTGATTGATGACTCATATAAGTGTTTTTGACAATAGTAAGCAAATTAGTAAGCTTTATAATAGGTTTACATTCAATTAGAAGCTTAATAAATGTCAATAAAATACACACTTCCTTGGCAACAAATATGCAGAAATGCATTCTATATTAAGGAGTTTAAGATACTGATGTTGCTAATGCCAAACGTCATAATCGTGATAACATTTCTCGGGCCTTTCTGTGCTAGGAATATGAAATATCAGGGGCCAACAAGGTTTAATGTATAATGAACTGGGCATTAAGGAACTTGAATCCTGATCTAGCTCTGCAGATTTTTTGACTCTCTTACCATATGCAAGTCATTTTCACTCTCTAAGCCTTAATTTCCTTATCTGCAAACTGAAAAATTTAAATTAGATTATAAAAGTATACTGTAGCAAAAAAAAAAAAAAAAAAAGTATACTGTAGCTTTAAAAATCCAACATTTAATAAAATGCAAAATTTTACTGAAAAGCAGTGGCACTTTAAAGAACCATAAATGTATGTTATTAATGCAAATATTTTTTTCTCCTTTCTTATGAGGTAGTCACCCAGGGCATTTCCTGTGTGTCTCCTCCGAAGGAAAATGAGGTAGATAGACCTACAATAGCTGTCTCCATCCTATTGGAATTGGCGAAGTGCTCAGCTGGGTCATCTGTCCCTAAATTTAATTTTCTCTGAATGTATTAAACACCTGTATGAGAGATGCAGTGAGCTTGCAGTGGTTCTTCTATTTGTCTGCACAATGAATTCAAGTGTGGGGAAGCTTTCAAAAAAATACTGGCATCTGAGCTCCATCACCTACAAAGTCTTATTCAGATGGTCTGGAGTAAAGCTCAGAAATGATCTTCTCTTTTTCCCACTCTCTCTTTCTCTAAATAAAAGTGCCCCCAAATGATTCTGATTGACACCCAAGTCTGAGTACCTCTGCGTGAGAGTGAAAAGGATCTCTGCTTGTGGCTGTCTACTAGGAGCCAAATTACGAGTCTCAACCTTTGTAGAAGCCTTACAATGATGCATAGCCTGAAGAAGGAAAATGCACAAACTGTCTTCTCAACAAACTAAATAACACTTACTTGAAAACAGTTTTGCTTTGCAAAATTTATAGCACTGATGCTTTTATTTTACCAATTTCCATTGGTTTGATGAATATTACCTTTCAGAATACTCTCTTGTTCTACCATGACTGAGTTTTCTCCATTTCTCCAATTTGCCAATTTGATACAAAGGAGAGAGAGAGATCAGTTTACAACAAAGGTTTCAGTTATTATCATTCCAAGACACCTTTATGAGGCTTTTTTTCTATTCTAAATAACTATAGATATTTTTAGCTTTTTTCTATGTCATCACATTCATTTCTCTCTTGGGAATGATGGCTGTAACCAGAAAATCACAGCACACTGCTACAAAATACCACTCAGGGATTGATCCCTGGTTCAACTGCCTTTTTTTTTTTTTTTTTTTAACAGTCAAGGTCACTGAAGCCCAAGGAGATGAAGTGATTAGTCCAAAAATCACCCAGGCGTTTGTCAAAACTAAAAGTGGAACTGGAATCCAGATCTCTGGCTTCCAAGTTGAGTTTTCTTTCCACAAAACCATGGTCATTACATAAGATACTAAAGTACAAACAACTCACTCTATTTTATTTATTTATACTTAATAGAAATATATGGTAATGCTTACATCTGATTAAATGTTGTCTTCTTTAAAACTCTGACAACATTATTGTAAACATTTTTGAAACTTCTCTTTTAGAAATTACAGTAAGGTACTTTATAAGACACAAACATATTCTAATTTCATTACTTTCTAATTATAAACAGAATTTTATTTAAACCAAACTATTTTTTCAATCTTTAGTTGCCATGGATTCTAATGACTTTGCATGATTTGCCATTTTTTGTGTATCTTCAAAGTTATGTTCCACTGTTCCTGAATGAAATATTAATGGATCCTTAACAATATATTACAGAAAACTAAGTTATAGTATATAGTATTCTATTTTTTATTTCCAAAACAACTTTTTTGAAATGGAAAACACTACTTAGAAAAGTAAGAGCTGTTATATTTATTATAATATCTGTTTCATTACCTTAAACACACATTAATTCCCTATGAGTAGGCAAGATAACTTGCTATTCATTATTTCATTTTTCTTTTGGTTGAGGGTCAAGGCTATTAAAGAAGATAATATAATCACTTAATAAGTCTATGCCAAGTCAACTGAAAACCTCAAAATTTTCTAGTGTGGAATTTCCTCTAATATTTTGTTTTATTCATTTTTCAAAGTCCATTTCGTCAATAATGGCTTTCATTACCCCATAGACAGATTTGATTTCTCTTTCATTCTATTACATATAGCAAGTACTCTGATGTATTGCATCAAATTCTATTGAAGTAAAAGCTCTTAGGGGATGGACACATCCATATTTTACATATGAATTTAGTTATTAATTCTTTTTTTAAGATTTATTTTAGAGAGAGAGTGCACAAGCAGGGGGGGAGGGGAGAGGGAGAGAGAGAATCTCTAGCAGGCTCCCCACTGAGTGTGGAGCCCAACGCAGGGCTTGGCGTGGGGCTCCCAGGACCCTGGGATCATGACCTGAGCCAAAACCAAGAGTTGGCCGGTTAACTGACTGAGCCACCCAGACATCCCTCATTTATTAATTCTATACATATTCATCTTATATCTAATATATGCCTTCTACTATTGTAGGCACTAGAGATCAATAAATATGCTGACACACTCCTCATTGAGATGAGCCTCTACTGGACATTTCTCAATCTATTCCCAGAATCCTAAATGCCAGCATGCACACAATACACACACTATTATACTAGAGATTTATGTGTTATACATACTTCTTTAGCAGACAGTAAAAAGGGAAAGAAATGGTTCTACTTTGGTTTTTTCAGCATTTTAAAAGACTTTCTCTTCTCACAACTAGTTTATTTTCTTTGTTTAAAAGGTAATAGGTGCACACAATAGAAATACATTCTTATATTCCTTAAGAGCCATGTTCAATTTCATAGTAAACGTATCTGTGCTTGACCCCTATTCCTAAACTCTTCTCTTAAGAGATAGTTACTAACATTATGAATCTCTTGAATAGTTAAGATCTTTCAAACTTTATTTCCTAAATTTTTTTTTAAAAGGATATGTACTATACTATCTGTCCTTTCTTTCAAAGCTCTCTGAAAAGAATCTTGTTCTGATTTTCTAAAGTAAGCTTCTAAAGCTTTTCCAGAATTCCTTCTTCAGAGATGTTAGTCTTACTTAATATCCTAATTACTCTCAAGAACTATGCCTACAGAAGTGACCCTATACAGATCACATGAATTCAGTGCACTTTTCTACATCAAACCTCTCTAGATAAAGTTTACAGAACTGCTCTATCTTTGAGTTCAAGAACTCAAACCATGAGCTGGACATTGTGCCACAATAACACAAGACACATGAATAGATGTTTTGCTCCTGAGGAGTTTTTTTGGCTAGAGATGATATATAAAGAAATGATACCAATATAACATGGTAAGTGCTAGACAGTCAGCCCTTGGTTTCCTTGATTGGAGAGAGAGTACAACGTAACAGTTGTGAGCACAGGTCTGGAAACAGACCACTTGAGTTTGACTCCCAGCTTTGCCTCTTACAAATAGCAAGACTTTAGACAGGTCACAAAGTTCCAGTTTATTCATCTCTAAAATGGGGATAAATATAGTACCTACTTTTTAGAGTTCTGCATATTGAGTAGTGTTTTTAAACCCCTTATAACAATATCTGACACATAATTAGCTTTCTATTAATATCAGCTATTTCCAGTCACTATTTTTTGTGTGTCTTCTATGTGTTATTCACTATGCCAAGTCCTATATATACCCAGAGCACTGAGGTAAAATTGGCTTTGGCCCTCGGTCAAGTTGCTGTAATAGGCAAATAGATGGTCAATTATAATCTAGTGTGAGGCGTTTTATGTTAGGAGAATTACAGGGACAGTGAAAATATAAAAGGGAACTTAACTCAAAAATGAGGAAGGAAAATGTGGCTTGACAATGATGGAAACTGATGAGGAAGTGACACCTGAGTTAAAACCTGAAGGCTATCAAAGTGTTTGAAATGAGAAAAAGACATGGACTTTATGGCATGGAAGCTACTTCTGGGATAGAACCAAATACACAGGCTTTACCCTCTTTTTCATTTTTTCCTCTCAAAATTTATATTTGAATTGAGGGGCTTCAATAATCACTGACCAAATCAGATTATTTTTTTCCTACTGGTTTTGTTAGTTATTTTACTGAGTCTTTAAATCTGTTTATTAACACATTACTCCTATTCTATCTTCTTTGAGAGATCTGGTTTCCTCTCCTACGAGAGGAAATACAACAACGAAAAACACTTAAAATAATATATAAGTTTCATCTATCCACAAATATGCCTCCAGGAATTTTGTGTCAGCTGTTAACTCTGGCCTGATCAAATCACACTCACTTAGAACATCAGGAAATTCTCTTTTTGAAGGTGGCCCTCCAATACAGTAACATATTACATGCTATATAAAATTCCAGGTAATCAGGTTCCTCTCTAGAAACAAGACGATAGCCATTTTTCATTTTTTCCTTTCATTTTGTTTGTACAGTTTACCAACATTTCTCCTGTTATATATGCATTCATTCCAGTATCTACCTGCTCCAGGAGTGACCTTGTCACATGCTAAGGCTCCAACTTCACTTCTCACTGTGCAACAAGTCAAAGACTGACTTTCAAATTCAAAAACCTTTACAAAAGGAGAGCTGTGCTTCCTCCTACCTGCTATTTTTAAGATTTTCTTCCCCTACCCTGGAGTTTTCCCTTTACCTTTCTTCCAGCCTTTGTGAGAATTCTTCATGCTGAGATGACGGCTACCTACCCTCCAACCTCTTGTTTTTGCTAAGGTCTCCCTAAGCCTTCTCTGCCCATCCCCTTCCACTTTCTGATTTGAATCACCTCTCTCTTTTGTTATGCCTTCGTTTAATTTGTATTTACTCTCTGAAGCAGATTGCTCAGGTGTATCTGCCTCCCTCTGCTTCTCTTTTCAGAAGGAATAAAGCAGTTGGCAGTGGAGCTTTTCCTCTCTCAGCAGTCAGCCAGCTCCTCTGAAAGGAAACTAACAGGGCTTCCTTGTGCTGGAGCCTCCTTTCCTAAAAGACACAGGAGGACATATCCTCATTCTCGTTCTCTCCCTTTGATTTGCTGCTGGAACCCAGAGCCACTCGTGGTCTGTCCTCCTACCTACAGGATCTCAGAGTTCCACTTCCTTCCTACTTGTTGCTTGGCAGAAATCTTAAGGAAAACACCACACATAGTAAACTCAAAAGAAGCTAAAAGTAAACTGACTCCTTTATGGCTCTCTTGACCTTGATTCCTACCCACTATTTTTCCAGCCCAGCATGAAGATCATTGAGCAGCTGTTTCTCCACCTCTGGCTCAGGGAAAACAAATGCTGGGCTGACACTGAGACATCACAGTTTTGAATCTTGCTTTTTCATTCATCCAGATTATGACACATTCAGAAGCTGATAAAAATACATCAATCTACTAAGCAAGACAGGTAATATCAGGAGATACATTTTTTCTGTCACAGGGAATGGTTGTTGTGAAAAGTACCTGCAGAGCAGAAGATCAATAACCGGGATATCAATGATTCTTTTTTCCAATTACTAATTCAGAATTGTATTACATTTTCCCATTCTAAATTTCTCTCAGTGGTGAATTTTTATACGTTCAATGGGGTAGTAAACATCGTAAACTTCTATAAAGGCAATTTAAAAATTACCTTAAGTTACCTGAAGCAGACTCTAGGCTGCTTATGGCCTTCAACATTAAAAACAAATCATTCATTCCATAATATTTATGCATTTTGATCCAAATGCCCTATCACTGTAAGAGGTAGAAAAGTAGAAGTGCAAAAGCCATAATCAGATTTGGGCCTTGTGCTCAAGTTTTATCCTTTCGCCTTCTTCACATTAAGTCATGAGGACATCACTCCTCTATCATCCTAGCTTTTCTTTAACTCTTTTCAATTTTCTTTTCTTTCTTCCTTTTCTTTGACTCTCCTAAAATTTGTGGAACTTGGGTATTAAAACCTCTTAGTTGCAGATCTATAGCACACTTTATTCTTTTAATTAACATATAATGTATTATTTGTTTCAGGGGTACAAGTCTGTGATTCATCAGTCTTACATGATTCACAGTGCTTACCATAGCACATACCTACCCCCGTGTCCATCACCCAGCCACCGTATCCCTCCCACCCCCTCCACTCCAGCAACCCTCAGTTTGTTTCCTGAGATTAAGAGTCTCTTATGGTTTGTCTCCCTCTCTGGTTTCATCTTGTTTCATTTTTCCCTCCCTTCCTCTATGATCCTCTGTCTTGTTTCTCAAATTCCTCATATCAGTAAGATCATATGATACTTGTCTTTCTCTGACTTATTTCACTTAGCATAATACCCTCTAGTTCCATCCATGTCGTTGCAAATGGCAAGATTTCATTTTTTTGATGGCTGCCTGATATTCCATTATATATATATACCACATCTTCTTTATCCATTCATCGGTTGGTGGACATCTAGGCCCTTTCCATAGTTTGGCTGTTGTGGACATTGCTGCTATAAACATTGGGGTGCAGGTGCCCCTTTGGATCACTACATTTGTATCTTTGGGGTAAATACCCAGTAGTGCAATTGCTGGGTCGTAGGGTAGCTCTACTTTCAACTTTTTGAGGAACCTCCATACTGTTTTCCAGAGTGGCTGCACCAGCTTTCACTCCCACCAACAATGTAGGAGGGTTCCCCCTTCTCCACATCCTCGCCAACATCTGTCGTTTCCTGACTTGTTAATTTTAGCCATTCTGACTGGTGTGAGGTAGTATCTCATTGAGGTTTTGATTTGGATTTCCCTGATGCTGAATGATGCTGAACAATTTTTCATGTGTCTGTTGGCCACCTGGATGTCTTCTTTGCAGAAATGTCTGTTCATGTCTTCTGCCCATTTCTTGATTGGATCATTTGTTCTTTGGGTGTTGACTTTGGTAGGTTCTTTACAGATTTTGGATACTAGCCCTTATCTGATGTCATTTGCAAATATCTTCTCCCGTTCTGCAAGTTGTCTTCTTTTCTTTTTTTTCGTTCTGGTTTTGTTGACTGTTTCCTTTGCTGTGCAAAAGCTCTTTATCTTGATGAAGTCCCAAGAGTTCATTTTTGCCCTTGCTTCCCTTGCCTTCGGTGATGTTTCTAGGAAGAAGTTGCTGCGGCTAAGGTTGAAGAGGTTGCTACCCGTGTTCTCCTCAAGGATTTTGATGCATTCCTGTCTCACATTTAGGTCTTTCATCCATTTTGAGCCTATTTTTGTGTGTGGTGTAAGGAAATGGTCCAGTTTCATTCTTCTGCATGTGGCTGTCCAATTTTCCCAACACCATTTGTTGAAGAAACTGTCTTTTTTCCATTGGACATTCTTTCCTGCTTTGTCGAAGATCAGTTGACCATAGAGTTGAGGGTTCATTTCTGGGCTCTCTATTCTGTTCCACTGATCTATGTGTCTGTTTTTGTGCCAGTACCATATTGTCTTGATGATGACAGCTTTGTAATAGAGCTTGAAGTCCAGAATTGTGATGCCACCAGCTTTGCTTTTCTTTTTCAACATTCCTCTGGCTGTTTGGGGTCTTTTCTGGGTTCCATATGTTCCATTTTTTGAAAAAAGTTGATGGCATTTTGATAGGGATTGCATTAAATGTGTAGATTGCTCTAGGCAGCTTAGACATTTTCACAATATTTGTTCTTCCAATCCATGAGCATGGAATGTTTTTCCATTTCTTTGTGTCTTCCTCAATTTCTTTAATGAGTATTCTATAGTTTTCTGAGTACAGATTCTTTGCCTCTTTGGTTAGATTTATTCCTAGGTATCTTATGGTTTTGAGTGCAATTGTAAATGGGATCGACTCCTTAATTTCTCTTTCTTCTGTCTTGTTGTTGATGTATAGAAATGCAACCGATTTCTGTGCATTGATTTTATATCCTCTATAGCACACTTTAAATGCTGTTTAATTTGGTTCAGTCTCATGTATAGATCGCTGTGGAAATTCCCTGTAGTTTCAAGTGTGGGCATCTATTTCCATCCTTGTCTGACTGTACCTCACATTGATGGGCTATCCACAAAGCCTGGGTTTGGGTTTTTAAAGATAGTCACTAAGGATCATCCATAGGCCAGTCCCCTCAAACATAAATTAATAAATTAATATAGATAAGCCACTGGATTATTTGTTATAAATGCTGAGCCCTAGATCCTATCCTTAAGAGACAGTGCTGATACCATTACAAGTGCATGGTCTGGTTCCCACCTGCCTCTTCAGTCTCAACTTGTCCCATGGCCCCACTCCCTTCCTGATCTAGCCATGTTGTCCTGCTATCATTTCTTTTGTCTGATATGCTCCCTCTTGTCTTAGACCTTTGAATGTGCTGTTCCTCAAGAACAACATGCTATATTTATTTCCAATTTGATTCCACTGACAGAATGTAAGAACCATGAAGGCAAGAATTTTGACTTCATCACTGTTGGTAATAAATAAATAATATACAAAGTAATGTTTATTAAGCTTTCCCAGTGCCCTTTATTTTGTCTACAGATACATTTTTAAAAATTATTTAAGTTCTCTTGGACCTCAAGAAGGCAGGAGTCTACCCTGTTCCTCTCATTATAACCTGTGAGTTCTGACTCACTCTGCTTTGACAAGTAACTATAGTTCCTAGCAAATTCATACTCACTGGTGTTTAAATGCAAATCCAAGGTTCTTGACTCGAATATGCTATACCACATATACCTATAAATTAATCACCCAATATTCCACATCACTTGTTTGAGAAAGTAATGAAACTCACCTATGTATTTCTTTTGCATAACTGTATTCTTATTAGGGATTTTTATCAGTCTTCTAATTGAAAAACCAATGCCATTATAATTTTTATTAGGAGAATTCCATGTAATTTTGACATCCTTTTATGCCACGATATTTTTAATTTGCTGAGTTGCATATTATGGACTACTCACTTAAGCATCAATATCAGAAGCCTATGTGGCCCAGGAGTGGGGATATTTCAGTTTTCAATAGTTCTACCTAAAGTAAGACTATCTTCCTTCCACTTAAATCTTGCACTAAACAACGTCACCTGCTCAGAAAATATTTTTCTCCTACTGCATTAAAATACTGCTTACTATTCAATTATTTAGGAATTGTGTCTATTCACTGCAGAAATATCTTCAGGGAAACTCCAGACCTTTTAGTTTATGGTCAAGTAGGTGTTTAGAGTAAGACATGAATACTGCAGTGGCAAATTGATTTGTCTTGTCCTATTATTAAAATGTCTGCCAAGACACCAGCCATATGTTGAAGATGGTGTTAACACTGGAAGAGGACTGAAAATGGAAAAAAAAAATAAAGTTTAATACTCTCTTAGGACAAAAGTTTTCTAGTGTGCTGTGGATTTGCAACTCTGAGGAAGGCCTCTATATATCACAGTGTGCGTCTTCTGTATGACTTTTGACAGCAGAGGGATAGCATAATCTCCCAACTTACTGACATTCAATTTGGTTTTCCTCTTCCTTTAAATCATCCCCGAGTCTCAAAGGGACATAACTACTATAACCATATTCTGTATCTATAAGAATATAATTATAGAGCATCAGGTTTGAGAGCCTAGTAACACAAGCCAAGATGAGATAAGACAGATAAAAAAGAAAAAAATCCTAAATCACTCCCTAAGCCAACTGTTACTGTGATTTTTAAAATGTAATTCATTTACAGTGAATCTGTAAACTATTTTTCTAACAAATAATGAAAGTGGAATTTGCTCCAAAGTGTGTAGCAATCTTCCGTAATATTGATACCATTGAAAAGTGAGAGAAATTGGGGGCTAGCCTGGGGGGCTACTGTGGAATAAGTAGATAAGGAAACATTATTACTTTTTAAAATTCATGAGGGTGGAATCAACCCTCACATGAAGTAAATTTATAGTTTTTCTTAAATATTGTTTATTCTTTGAGAAAATAAGAGACTCTACCTTTTTGTCTTAGATCCTACTTATGCTTTAGTGGAATCATTTTGATGGCTGACATTTCAGTACCAAGGACAGTGTCAAGCCTCTTAGAAGGGGGAACTGTGCACAGACAATGAAGACCAGGCTGGATGCAGTTTTCTGACTGACTGAGAAAACAGAGAGAGGGGAGGACGGGGAAGAAAGGGAAATGGAATACAGTACAAAGTGATTTGGCTATCAATTTGGGGAAACTGATGGAAATATCAGGGTGATCTTGAGGAACCTCTAACAATACAAAAGGTCCCACTAAGCTACTGCCCTTAATGGGGCGAGGATGTAAAGGGAATATAAACTTTTCTCACACCTTGACTTATTTAATAGAAATATTTAAATAGAAACATTTCAGTATAATTTTTAAATGTTAGAATTCACATTAGAATACATGAAAAAATTATGATATCTTCGACTAATTATTCCAGATAAAATCTTCCGCCTTGAACTCTGTGTGTTTGTGTGTGTAGCTTTTCAGATGAATCCACATGTATGTGCTTTTGTGTCTTCCAACTATCAAATTTAACACTGTTTCACTGGATAAAACTGACATGAAATATAAAGCCTGTATTTCCATTAATCAAAAAATAATACGTAACAAGCAAAATTTTCATTTTGGCATGAAAATGTAAAACACTGTATAATTTCTTTTGTTAGTACTATAACTAATAATTGAAAATGATTTATGGCACTGTATATGAATAAACAATAGTACTTTTGAAAGTACAAGCCTCATATATTGGAATATCATAAAAAGCATTTTCTAAAATTTATAAGAATCAGATAATTATATAAAAATATATTTAGAGCTTTTGAAGGAGAGAGCTATAGGAGTTTGTAATTTATTTAATTTTCATCGTATGATAAGACTTTAGTTGGAAGTAGACTCTGCAACTACCTAAATGAATTCACATGATTAAGATCAGTGTGATTTTGTGACTTTTTTAGCACACTACTTTTTTAAGAAAAAGTAACCATAACTTAAGATCTTCTGAGTTGCCTTGCAGGGCACTTTCTCAACTATTACACATCTTCTCTATCACAGTAAATGGTATCATTCATTTGCTCAGCCCCAAAACTTAGTAGAAATCATTGATTTCCCCCTGTACCTTCAGTAGCTACTATGGAGTCTTTCTCTAGCACATGGTCAATTCTCTCCATTTTCACTGTTGCTAACATAGCCGAAGTTACTGTCCTCCTCACCTGGAATATTACAGACATCACCAAGTTGGACCTATTGCTTCTGCAACTGACCCATTATAAATTCTTTTTCACACATGGGTACAATCATTTTGTTAATGTATATCTGGTTATACTATAAGACTGCTTAAAATTCTCTAATATTTCATTTTACACTTAATGTAAGTCAAAATGTTTATTTTTATCTATGGCCCATAAGGTCCTATATGATGCAAATCTTTTCCACCTCTCTGAACTCATTGTCTTCAAATTACTTTTTTGTCGACTACTCTTTAGTTATAAGGGTATTCCTAAAACACACTATGAATGCTGCAGTTCCAGGGCCCTTAAATTTGCTTCCAATTCTTCCTGAAAACACTCATGCCCCACCCAAATTGTCATATGAATGCTTCCTTCTCATTATTTAGGATTCAGCTAAAATGTTGTAGCACAGAGAAACCTACTATGACAACTGGTCCCACTGATTTTCTTATATCACATAACCTGGCTGTATTAACTTCACAGCATTTATCTCTACCTGAAATCTGTGCCCCAACATAAGCCCCAAAGTAACAAGGATATTGTCTGCCTTATTCTTCACTGTTTTTCTAACTCTAGAAGAGTTCCTGACATGTACTGAAAGATATAAAAAAAATACTTGCTGAATAAATGTATGAATGTGACCATATCTGTACAACTAATGACAAATATTTCAAGTTTCCTTCACTTAAAGAAAATAAAGGAGAAGAGAAGGATTTTATAATATAAATTTTAAAGTTAACACACAGGAAAATAATAATTAAGGACATATCAACAGTCATTAAAGCTACTGAAAACCTCATTCCTTAAATATAGGAATTAACTGGGGCGCCTGGGTGGCTCAGTCGTTAAGCCTCTGCCTTCGGCTCAGGTCATGATCCCAGGGTCCTGGGATCGAGCCCCGCATGGGGCTCCCTGCTCAGCAGGGAGCCTGCTTCTCCCTCTCCCACTCCCCATGCTTATGTTCTCTCACGCACTGTGTCTCTGTCAAATAAATAAAATCTTTAAAAAAAAAAAAGAACCAAAAAAAATAGGAATTAATTTTTTTAATCATTATCAATTTGTTTCTCAAAGTGAGTAAGCAGCAATATGGAGTAGTACCATCTCAGATATAAATCCATCACTAGGTAATAATGGGCCAGGGAGGTAGACATGCTAAGACCCTTGACAAAAAGTGTCATCCATTAAAGAAGATTCATTAGTGAAGAGAAGCCTACAATGCTGTATCAGCTACTTTGTGGGACTTAGAATCCTAAGAGAACAATAAACCTGTAAAGAGATATTCTGTTAATAATACCTAAAGCTCATATTCTTGAGTAAAATGAGTATCATTTAAAGAAAGCCTTGTACTCGGATGTAGTCCCACTTGTATATTTTTGCTTTTGTTGCTTACGCTTTCCATGTCATATGCAAGAAATCATTGTCAAGACCAATGCCAAAAAGTTTTCCCCTATGATTTCTTTTAGGACTTTTATATTTTCGTGTCTAAATGTTTAAGTCTTTCATCCATTTTGAGTTTATTTTTGTGTATGGTGTAGCTAGGGGTCTACTTTTATTCTTTTGCATGTGGATATCTAGTTTTGCCAACATCATTTGCTGAAGGGACTATCTTTTTCCCATCATGGATTCTTGCTCCCTTGTTGAACATCAATTAATTGTGTGTAGCTTTCATTCTGTACTCTCTATTCTGTTCCCTTGGTCTATATATGTCTGTTTTTATGCCAATGTCAAACGGTTTTAGTTACTGTGCCTTCTTCATTGCAAAGGACATGGATGAACCTTAAGGGCATTATGGTAAGTGAAATAAGCCAGTCACAGAAAGCCAAATACTAGATGATTCCACTTATATGAGGTATCTAATGTAGTTAAATTCACAGAAGCAGAGACTAGACCAGTGGTTACCAGAGGCTGGGGGGATGGAGGGAGAAATGAGGAACTGTTGATCAGTGGGTGGAGACAGTTTCAGCTACGCGCCATGAATTAAGTCTAGGTATCTGCTCTATGGCATAGTGCCTGCAGTCACAACATGGTCTACTGCACCTGAAAGCTTCAGAGGGTAGATGTCATGTTAAATGTTCACACCACCAAAAAGGGTGAGGTCACAAGGAAACTTAGAAGGGGGATGGATGTGTCCATTACCCTGACTGTGGAAATGGTTTAATCAAATTATATACATTATGTATGTGCAATTATTTGTATATCAATTATACCTCAACAAAGCTATTTAAAAAATAGAGAAAAAAAGAGAAAACCTTTCACCTAATATGCACATATTTGCACACAAATACACACACACTCCTGTAATGAGAATATGTCATAAAAGGATATAAGCCAAAAATATGCAAGATGGAAACCTAAGTAAGAATGGTATGCAAATGTGTGCCATGTATGCTATTCAGAAGGCTGCAAACAGTAACAAAAACTTCTTAGGCTCCATTCAAATTAAGACAGGAGGAAAATGGAGGCCACTGATAAATACTACCAGACAAAAGAAATAAAAAAGAATGAAAACCATAATTTGACTTCAGATTTCTATAGTAGAGGAAATAATCTTTCAATACAGGAAAAATATCCACTCCACATTGTGTGAAGCACTCTACACAATGCTTTTGCTTTCAATCCTCATAACAACCCTATAAAGGACATGTCCTATTGCAATTATTCAAAGGAAAAAAAAAAAAACCTGTGAGATAGTAAGTAATCTGTCAATAGCCATAAAAAAATTCACAAGATGTAAACCAAGATGTAAATAGAAGTGACTCCAGAATTTACATTCTATTTTGTTAATAATATTAAGCCATTCAAATATTTCTATTGACATAGCTGGTATTAATGTCATTATTTTTAATATGTGCCATGCCGTGAAAATTGTTTGGAAGGTCTCCAGTCAGCTACACTCCTCTGCAACTGATCTGTAGTTACCATCATTTTTTTAAAAAACTATTTTTATACTGTCCATTCAAGGAACCTGTAAATATGCTCTTTAACCCTCACAGGTATCTTACTAAAAAAAAAAAAAAAAAAACAACTGAAAATGTGTAAGGAAACAGTCTTGAAAATTTTAAGATAGAACTGAAAGTTTTTAATTTTTCCCAAGGAGGCCAGTAGCAGATGGAAGGCACCGACCAGCCAGGTTCAACTGGAAAAACAACATAAATTTATTGATAACAGGTGGGAGAAGAAGGTAAGATCCAAGCTTAATGTCATTAGCTAAAATTGACATGAAGTTGATAAAATAGTTAATAGTAGTTTGAATTGATAAGGAGTCAGTGTTTAGAACTGAAAATGGTATTGATGTAATTGTCTGCAGATAGCATCTGGAGAACTGGACTAATACACTCATTTATGCATACACTCATTCATTCTACAAGTAGTTATTAAAAATGCACTGTGTTCCAGGTATTTGGTTCAGTTTTGGGAAATCTGTACATTTGTGGCTGCCACTCATCACCAAAAATACACTAACGAATGCAATAGGACAATGAACTAGGCAAATACCTAATCCCCTGCCTCACAAGAGAAGACAATTACACAAAATAATCCGTGTGCCGTGTTGTCTTTACTTTTTAAATTTTTCTGATTTTTGAGACCGTATCTTCTTGAAAAAAGAGATGGTGCTTTTTCTTTACCAATCATTACTCCTACAACGCTGTTTTAGAGGTATTCCTAGGTCATCTATGCTCTGATCTGTAATTTTACAAATCCATTTATGAGCTGCAAAGTGGAACATAAATCTGATTGTCCATATCTGTTGCCCAGGCTCAGAACTTCCACTGAAGTTGGGGCGCCTGGGTGGCTCAGTTGGTTAAGCGACTGCCTTCGGCTCAGGTCGTGATCTCAGGGTCCTGGGATCGAACCCCGCATCGGGCTCCCTACTCGGCGGGAAGCCTGCTTCTCTCTTTCCCACTCCCCCTGCTTGTGTTCCCTCTCTCGCTGTCTCTCTCTCTGTCAAATAAATAAATAAAATCTTTAAAAAAAAAAAAAAAAAGAACTTCCATTGAAGTTAACCCTAATTGCTGATTTTCAAAAATTCCTCTGTCATAGAAGAGGTTATGGGATCTGAAAAAGAGGTTGGCATAGGTGACCTCCAAGATCTTCTTATCCTATGCCTTTCACAACATATCCTATACCTCTCAGACATGCTCATCTTAATATTTGTCCCCCAGTATTGGATTAGTACACACCACCCATAAACTGTTTGAACTATCTCTAGATTGTTCTTGTCTCCATCTTTTCCCACATTACCTTATCCAATCAGTTACCCAAAGTCATCTTGGAAATGATTTTTAAATCCCCATAATTTTTAATGATCCCAATGCCAATTCCTTAAATTTCACCTTTAGTCAGGTCTTGTTCCTAGTTTCCTTTCTGCCTAATACACTCCCCCACATGGGTATGAAATTACCCTTCCTAGAACAAATCTAAATGAAGTACATCCTTATGTTAAACTCCACAGTGGCTTTACATCACCTCTCGTTCTGAACTACCTTTCTGTTCTCATCTCTTATTCCTTTCCTGGGACTCCTTGAACCTGCCCCCTTCTGCAACCACACATACACACAAATACACCCGATGTGTCATTGAACCTAACATGTATTTCCACTAATCCGTGGTGTCTGACATGCTATTTTCTGCTATTTCCTTTCAGGCTCTGCCTGATAAACTCCTGTGCATGCCCATGATATAGTTCTAATGCCACCTCCCAGATGAAATTTTCTCTAAAGTCCACAGGTCAAATGTTCTCCTGTCACTGTGTGCATTCACTTATTACAATAGTTTCCAGGTTTTAATAGGTTTCTCTTCTTTGTCTTACTAAGAAAGCTCCTGGAGGGCATGTACCATTATTTTCCTTGCATTTATCAAATACTCAATAAATGTCAAATGAGAGAATTAGTTCCAATCTGACTCTCGGCTACCATGATTGCTTCACACAGTCTTCCTGTCCACTCAATAAAATGTTATGTATAATTCTAATTTAACACTCATTAAAGGAAGTAAGGAATTTTCACTCTCATTTTCTATACCTTATATCTTTTGCTCATATTTTGTTTCAGGGTAAAAAAAGAGCTTCTTTGTGAAAAAATTACTGTGGAAACATTTAAATATTAAAAAACCATACAATTTAACTTTTTGTATATTATTGCTTACTAAAAATGTAACCACTCCCTTGGAAGTCATTTTGCGGGGGGAGGGGAGCATGTCTCTGATGAATGTGAGAAGGAAAACTCTAGCTTCCAGGCAGGTGATGTGAATTTGATTAACAGATAGAATCACACTATATACCATGAATATTTTAAGGTCTCTAAGATGTAAAATGTGAAAAGTAATTCAAAACGGTGAATTGACAAAACACTCTAGGTAAAATACAAACAAAATTTCCATAAAAACTCCAAAACAGAAAAGTTTTAAACTTCAGGTATTATTATAAATAGATATTCCCATAAGAGTTCCTGGGCATATATGCCAACAGATACATAAATGACTAAACTGTCCATACCATTCCAGGTATATAGTGTTTGGGTATTTGAAGGCATAGGAAGCTTTTCAGCCACAATCCATGATAGGAGTGTTTTTCTGAGACAAAAATTGGAATTCTATCATTTTTCCACTTACCTCCTCAAGGTTTTCCTATCAAATAAAATAAATATATTTATATATTTATGCCCCACCTCCCACCTCTAGGATACCACTCATTAAAGCAAGAAGTATCAAGCTCTATTACAAAGCCGTCATCATCAAGACAATATGGTATTGGCACAAAAACAGACACATAGATCAATGGAACAGAATAGAGAGCCCAGAAATGGACCCTCAACTGTATGGTCAACTAATCTTCGACAAAGCAGGAAACAATGTCCAGTGGAAAAAAGACAGTCTCTTCAACAAATGGTGTTGGGAAAATTGGACAGCCACATGCAGAAGAATAACTGGACCATTTCCTTACACCACACACAAAAATAGACTCAAAAATGGATGAAAGACCTAAATGTGAGACAGGAATCCATCAAAATCCTAGAAGAGAACACAAGCAGCAACTTCTTGCTAGACATGTTTCCAAAGGCAAGGAAACAAAGGCAAAAATGAACTATTGGGACTTTATCAAGATAAAAAGCTTTTGCACAGCAAAGGAAACAGTCGACAAAACCAAAAGACAACTGACGGAATGGGAGAAGATATTTGCAAATGTCTTATCATATAAAAGGCTAGTATCCAAAATCTATAAAGAACTTATCAAACTCAACACCTAAAGAAAAAATAATCCAATCAAGAAATAATTGAACATAATAATTAAAAAATTATGAATGAATAAGAAAAAAAAATAAAGCAGCATTATTATTTAAAAAAAGAAATGGGGAGAAGACATGAACGTACATTTCTCCAAAGACACATGAATGGACAAGAGACACATGAAAAAATGCTCCACATAACTTGGCATCAGGGAAATACAAATCAAAACCACAATGAGATACCACCTCACACCCGTCAGAATGGCTAAAATTAACAAGTCAGGAAACGACATGTTGGAGAGGATGCAGAGAAAGGGGAACCCTCTTACACTGTTGGTGGGAATGCAAGCTGGTGCAGCCACTCTGGAAAACAGTATGGAGGTTCCTCAAAAAGTTGAAAATAGAGCTACCCTACGACCCAGCAATTGCACTATTGGATATTTACCCCAAAGATACAAATGTAGTGACCCAAAGGGGCACCTGCACCCCAATGTTTATAGCAGCAATGTCTACAATAGCCAAACTATGGAAAGAGCCCAGATGACCCTTGACAGATGAATGGATAAGGAAGATGTGGTATATATATACAATGGAATACTACTCAGTCATCAAAAAAATGAAATCTTGACATTTGCAATGACATGGATGGAACTAGATGGTATTATGCTAAGCAAAATAAGTCAATCAGAGAAAAACGATTATATGATCTCACTCATAGGTGGAATTTAAGAAACAAAATAGAAGTTCATAGGGGAAGAGAAGAAAAAATAAAAAAAGACAAAATCAGAGAGGAAGACAAAGCATAAGAGACTCTTAATCACAGGAAACAAACTGAGGGTTTCTGGAGGAGAGGAGGGAGGGGGGAGGGAGTAACTGGGTGATGGACATTAAGGAGGACACGTGATGTAATGAGCACTGGGTATTATTATGTAAGACTGATGAATCACTGACCTCTACCTCCAAAATCAATAATACATTATATATTAATGGAGTATAAATTAAAAAATAAAAATTACTTACTTAATTAATTAAGCCAAAAAGTATATGTGATACACACACACACCCTACCTGGAAATCCCTTAGGTGGTACAGAGGGCCTTTCAAAAGCTGGATCCTATCACTTGTCTGGTCATTTCCAGGCACTCTACACCTCACTTTCTCTGCCCCAGTTTGTAGTTACCCAAACATACTATGCTAGCCCACTCTCTTCCATTTCCTATTATATCCACTTCACGTTTTCTACCCAGAAATAAACAAATCTCATCTCAGAGTCACTTCCCCCTTGAAGTCTTTTGACATTCCCAGACACCCAGGTTTTGCCTGTCATTTATGTCCATCATACTTTTTAACAAAGTAGTATTAAGTGTAATATTATTTCGCATTTTCATAGTTTGCACGTATGCATTTCAATGTATTACAAAAATATGGCTCTTACCAGGAGCACTGGAGTTAAAATATTTAAAAGAACATATATGGCTCCTAATCTCTACAAATTTACAGACAATTGGGGAAGACAAACACTACATAAGCAATAATGATAACATATATACTTGAGTATTAATGGAGATATGAGAATATATTACAGGAGTCAAGCCACGTACAGGGGTCAAGGAAGGCTTCTCTGTGAAAGTGATGTTTAAGCTGAAACCATAAGGATAAGTAGAAGTAATTTTTATTGCCTAACATAGAGCATGATATGTGGCCAGCTCACAATAAATAAATATTTTTTGAGTGAACAATTTAAATGACAAAGTAAAACTTCTGCCCAATTTCCTATATAATTTCTACACACTTTGGACACCTTTTTGAAGAAACTGAATATTTAAAGGCCCAGGTTTTATCTCTCAGTTAAAGGTAAAAATATATTTTTAACATCAATAATTTAGAGTAAAATCCTACAACAACTATGGCCCCACTTATGCCCCACCTCCCACCTTTAGGCTACTACTTATTAAAGCCAGAGGTGTATTTGATAGGTTGAGTTTTCAGGACTATGCCAGTTCCTAAAACTGCCCCCCCTACTTTTTTAGCTGTGGTATAGAAACAAAAATGTGTCCAATATTTTCAACTTGGCTAATAAATTTAATCCATCATTCTCATAAGGGCAAAGAAAACTGTTCTGTCTGAATTTTCCTAAAGATGCAATCACTTTTGCTGTCTGCCTTCTTGATACGAAGAACCTGATCACCATCCACCTGTAAGACACATCATCCATCTTGGCATCCGTCTGCAGAGATTTTTTGAAAATTTTCCCACTGACAGATAATTCTATTTTGTCAATCTATTTAGAGGAATGGAGCTAAAGCTGTTTTAAAGAACCAAGTTGCTGTCACTCAAAGAGCTTGGGGAATTTTTTAGCCCTGTGCCTTAATCATATCTTTATTTGAGCATAATGTGGCCCATGCCTGCCATTTTTCTAGAGCAATAATTCAGTATGCTTACTGTATGTAATCCACCAGTAGGGACAAAAAACACACTAGTAAATCTTACTATCTACACATTTGCAAAAATGAGTTGGAAGATGTGTCCATAATACATGACAATATTACACAGTGTATGACAGGCCTCTACTTGGAAGAGGAAAAAATAATACAAGGAATTGTGATGCCCTTGTTAATTCCATTTACTGAACAGTGATTTTTTTTTTAACTGTATTTCACTCCACAGTTGGACAAAACTGCCATGTCTTATCTTCACTGTGGACAGAGACCTGCATCCTATGCTCCACACTTGAGAGTGTACCAATCTCTCTCACTTCATGGCTTTTCCAACAAAGTAAATTCTCACAATACCCTCAGTGATTTGGGGGAACTGACTTTGTTCTTCAAAATCTTGTATTCCTGACCTTTGTAGTTTCATTGGAAAGTATGTGGGCTTTGAAGACAGAACGATCATTTGAAATTTGGGTTTCAGATTCCAACTCTGTGTTTATAAATTCTATGATTTTCATTGGGTGGCTTAGCCAAAGAATGTTCCTCATTTGTAAATTAGGTATATTATATGCCTTTATATGATATCCCTAGTTAGGTATAAGTGTCAGAGTTGGAATCTGAAATCCAAATATTTAAAGATTCTTCTCTCTTCTTAATTATTACACTTTGGGGCATCTGTAGATTTTTTTAAAGTTTTTGTTTAAATTCTAGTTAGTTAACATGCACTTTAATATTAGTTTTAGGTGGGGGCAGAGCAAGATGGCGGAGGAGTAGGAGACCTGGATTTTGTCTGGTCCCAGGAATTCAGCTGGATAGGGATCAAACCATTCTGAACACCTATGAACGGAGCCCAGGCGCGGGCTCTCAGCTCGGGGTTGTCATAAACCATGATCTGCGGCACAGTCGGGCCACTGTTCCTCCAGCAGGGACCCAACAAGCGGCAGATCCGGGGAGACTCACCTTCTTCCCCCGGGAGGAGAGGTGCGGGAGCGCACCACAGGGATCTGCTGGGTTTGGAGACTCCACACGGGGTCGGGTGCCAGAGATAGAAATGCACGGTCACAGCTGGGGTGAGCATGGAGTGTGGCCAGAGGCCAGGGAGACGGGAGTGACTGACTTCTTTTTTCTGGGGGCTCACTGAGGAGCGGGGCCCCGAGTTCTCGGCTCCTCTGAGGCGGAGATTGGGAGGCCACCATTTTGACTCTCTGCCTCCAAAGCTGTACAGAAAGCTTGTAGGGAACAAAAGCTCCCGAGAGCAAACCCGAGCAGATTACTTAGCGCGGACCAGGAAAGGGCGGGGCAATTCCGCCTCTGGCAAAGACATTTGGGAACCACGGCAACAGGCCCCTCCCCCAAAAGATCAGCAAGAACAGCCAGACAAGACCAAGTTTACCGATCAATGAGAACGGCAGAACTCCAGCGCTAGGGGAATACTGCACATAGAATCCATGGCTTTTTTACCATGATTCTGTAGTCTTTCAAAGTTAATTTTTTTTATTTTTATTTTTTTAACTGTCTTTTTTTTTTTGAATTTTTCTTTTCCCTTTTTCAACCAACACCTTATCAATCCCTTTTTTAAAAAACATTTTTATTTTTATTTTTCATTTTTAGAGTCATATTCTATCCCTTCATAGTAGTTACCCGTATTTTTGGCATATATATATAAGTTGTTCTCTCTTTAAAATTTTGAGATAGTTTCTTCTAACAGATCAAAATATACCCTAAATCTCTAGTGTATGGTTTTTTTTCTACTCCCCTGCCTGATCACATTCTCTCCCTTTTTTTCCTATTTTTTTTTAAATCCTCTTCTTTCTTTTTTCAAACAACTTATCAATTCCTTTTATAAAATTTTTTATAATTTCCATCTTTACAGTCATATTCCATCCTTTCATCATATCAACCCTTATTTTTGTACATATATAAGTTTTTCTTTCTTTAAAATTTTGGGAGGCACTTTCTTCTAACAGACGAAAATACACCCAAAATCTAGTGTGTGGCACTGATTTATATACCAGCCTGATCATATTTGATCATATTCTGTTTTTGTTTTGTGCTGTTTTTGTTTCTTTTTACCTTTATCTTTTTCTTTTTCTTTTTCTTTTTTCTCTCTTTCCCTTTCTTTTCCCACTGCTTCAGGTCATTTCTGATTTGTTTAGAGTATATTTTCTGGGGACGTTGTTACCCTGTTACCATTTTGTTCTCTCATTAATCTATTCTCCTTTGGACAAAATGACAAGACAGAAAAAAATCACCTCAACAAAAAGAACAAGAGGTAGTACCAACTGCCAGGGACCTACTCAATACAGACATTAGTACGATGTCGGATCTAGAGTTCAGAATCATCACTTTAAAGATACTAGCTGGGCTTGAAAAAAGCATGGAAGTTATTAGAGAAACCCTTTCTGGAGAAGTAAAAGAACTAAAGTCTAACCAAGTCGAAATCAAAAAGGCTATCAATGAGGTGCAATCAAATATGGGGGCACTAACTGCTAGGATAAATTAGGCAGAAGACAGAATCAGTGATATAGAAGACCAAATGATGGAAAATAAAGAAGCTGAGAAAAAGAGAGATAAACAACTACTGGATCACGAGGGCAGAATTCGAGAGCTAAGCGATACCGTAAGACAAAACAACATTAGAATAATTGGGATCCCAGAAGAAGAAGAAAGAGAGAGGGGCAGAAGGTATAATGGAGCAAATTATAGCAGAGAACTTCCCTAATTTGGGGAAGGAAACAGGCATCAAAATCCAGGAGGCACAGAGAACCCCTCTCAAAATCAATAAAAATAGGTCAACACCCCGACATCTAATAGTAAAACTTACAAGTCTCAGAGACAAAGAGAAAATCCTGAAAGCAGCTCGGGAGAAGAGATCTGTAACCTACAATGGTAGAAACATTAGATTGGCAACAGACCTATCCACAGAGACCTGGCAGGCCAGAAAGGACTGGCAGGATATATTCAGAGCACTAAATGAGAAAAATATGCAGCCAAGAATACTATATCCAGCTAGGCTGTCATTGAAAATAGAAGGACAGATAAAAAGCTTCCAGGACAAACAAAAACTAAAGGAATTTGCAAACAAGAAACCAGCCCTACAAGAAATCTTGAAAGGGGTCCTCTAAGCAAAGACAGAGCCTAAAAGCAACATAGACCAGAAAGGAACACAGACAATATACAGTAACAGTCACCTTACAGGCAATACAATGGCACTAAATTCCTATCTTTCAATAGTTACCCTGAATGTAAATGGGCTAAATGCCCCAATCAAAAGACACAGGCTATCAGATTGTATTAAAAAACAAGACCCATTGATATGCTGTCTGCAAGAGACTCATTTTAGACCCAAAGACACCCCCAGATTGAAAGTGAGGGGGTGGAAAACCATTTCCCATGCTAATGGACACCAAAAGAAAGCTGGGGTGGCAATCCTTATATCAGACAAATTAGATTTTAAACCAAAGACTGTAATAAGAAATGAAGAAGGACACTATATCCTACTTAAAGGGTCTATCCAACAAGAAGATCTAACAATTGTAAATATCTATGCCCCTAACATGGGAGCAGCCAATTATATAAGGTAATTAAAAACAAAAGCAAAGAAACACATCGACAACAATACAATAATAGTGGTGGACTTTAACACCCCCCTCACTGAAATGGACAGATCGTCTAAGCAAAAGATCAACAAGGAAATAAAGACTTTAAATGACACACTGGACCAAATGGACTTCACAGACATATTTAGAACATTCCATCCCAAAGCAATGGAATACACATTCTTCTCTAGTGCCCATGGAACATTCTCCAGAATAGATCACATCCTAGGTCATAAATCAGGTCTCAACTGGTACCAAAACATTGGGATCATTCCCTGCCTATTTTCAGACCACAATGCTTTGAAACTAGAACTCAATCACAAGAGGAAAGTCGGAAAGAACTCAAATACATGGAGGCTAAAGAGCATCCTACTAAAGAATGAATGGGTCAACCAGGAGATTAAAGAAGAATTAAAAAAATTCATGGAAACCAATGAAAATGAAAACACAACTGTTCAAAATCTTTGGGATACAGCAAAGGCAGTCCTAAGAGGAAAGTATATACCAATACAAGCCTTTGTCAAGAAACAAGAAAGGTCTCAAGTACACAACCTAACCCTACACCTAAAGGAGCTGGAGAAAGAACAGCAAATAAAGCCTAAACCCAGCAGGAGAAGAGAAATAATAAAGATCAGAGCAGAAATCAATGAAATAGAAACTAAAAGAACAGTAGAACAGATCAACGAAACTAGGAGCTGGTTCTTTGAAAGAATTAACAAGATTGACAAACCCCTGGCTAGACTTATCAAAAAGAAAAGAGAAATGACCCAAATCAACAAAATCATGAATGAAAGAGGAGAGATCACAACCAACACCAAAGAAATACAAACAATTATAAGAACATATTATGAGCAACTCTATGCCAGCAAATTAGATAACCTGGAAGAAATGGATGCATTCCTAGAGAAGTATAAACTACCAAAACTGAACCAGGAAGAAACAGAAAACCTGAGCAGACCTATAACCACTAAGGAAATTGAAGCAGTCATCAAAAATCTCCCAACAAACAAAAGCCCAGGGCCAGATGGCTTCCCAGGGGAATTCTACCAAACATTTAAAGAAGAATTAATACCTATTCTTCTGAATCTGTTCCAAAAAATAGAAATGGAAGGAAAACTTCCAAACTCATTTTATGAGGCCACCATTACCTTGATCCCAAAACCAGACAAAGACCCCATCAAAAAGGAGAATTACAGACCAATATCCCTGATGAACATGGATGCAAAAATTCTCACCAAAATACTAGCCAATAGGATCCAACAGACATTAAAAGGATTATTCAGCACGACCAAGTGGGATTTATCCCTGGGCTGCAAGGTTGGTTCAACATCTGCAAATCAATCAACGTGATACAATACATTAACAAAAGAAAGAACAAGAATCATATGATCCTCTCAATAGATGCAGAAAAAGCATTTGACAAAGTACAGCATCCTTTCTTGATCAAAACTCTTCAGAGTATAGGCATAGAGGGTACATACCTCAATATCATAAAAGCCATCTATGAAAAACCTACAGCGAATATCATTCTCAATGGGGAAAAACTGAGAGCTTCCCCCTAAGGTCAGGAACGCGGCAGGGATGTCCACTATCACCACTGCTATTCAACATAGTATTAGAAGTCCTAGCCACAGCAATCAGACAACAAAAAGAAATCAAAGGCATCCAAATCGGCAAAGAAGAAGTCAAACTCTCACTCTTTGCAGATGATATGATACTTTATGTGGAAAACCCCAAAGACTCCACCCCAAAACTGCTAGAACTCACACAGGAAGTCAGTAAAGTGGCAGGATATAAAATCAATGCACAGAAGTCAGTGGCATTTCTATACACCAACAACAAGACAGAAGAAAGAGAAATTAAGGAGTCGATCCCATTTACAATTGCACCCAAAACCATAAGATACCTAGGAATAAATCTAACCAAAGAGGCAAAGGATCTGTACTCAGAAAACTATAAAATACTCATGAAAGAAAGTGAGGAAGACACAAAGAAATGGAAAAACATTCCATGCTCATGGATTGGAAGAACAACTATTGTGAAGATGTCAGTGCTACCTAGAGCAATCTACACATTCAATGCAATCCCCATCAAAATACCATTCACTTTTTTCAAAGAAATGGAACAAATAATCCTAAAATTTGTATGGAACCAGAAAAGACCCCGAATAGCCAGAGGAATGTTGAAAAAGAAAAGCAAAGCTGGTGGCATCACAATTCCAGACTTCCAGCTCTACTACAAAGCTGTCATCATCAAGACAGTATGGTACTGGCACAAAAACAGACACATAGATCAATGGAACAGAATAGAGAGCCCAGAAATGAACCCTCAACTCTATGGTCAACTAATCTTTGACAAAGCAGGAAAGAATGTCCAATGGGAAAAAGACAGTCTCTTCAACAAACGGTGTTGGCAAAATTGGACAGCCACATGCAGAAGAATGAAACTGGACCATTTCCTTACACCACACACAAAAATAGACTCCAAATGGATGAAAGACCTCAATGTGAGACAGGAGTCCATCAAAATCCTAAAGGAGAACACAGGCAGCAATCTCTTCGACCTCAGCTGCAGCAACTTCTTCCTAGAAACATCGCCAAAGGCAAGGAAAGCCAGGGCAAAATGAACTATTGGGACTTCATCAAGATAAAAAGGTTTTGTACAGCAAAGGAAACAGTCAACAAAACCAAAAGACAACCGACAGAATGGGAGAAGATATTTGCAAATGACATATCAGATAAAGGGCTAGTATCCAAAATCTATAAAGAACTTATCAAACTCAACACCCAAAGAACAAAGAATCCAATCAAGAAATGGGCAGAAGACATGAACAGACATTTCTGCAAAGAAGAGATCCAAATGGCCAACAGACACATGAAAAAGTGCTCAACATCGCTCGGCATCAGGGAAATCCAAATCAAAACCTCAGTGAGATACCACCTCACACCCATCAGAATGGCTAAAATTAACAAGTCAGGAAATGACAGATGTTGGCAGGGATGCGGAGAAAGGGGAACCCTCCTACACTGTTGATGGGAATGCAAGCTGGTGCAGACACTCTGGAAAACAGTATGGAGGTTCCTCAAAAAGTTGAAAATAGAGCTACCATATGATCCAGCAATTGCACTACTGGGTATTTACCCCAAAGATACAAAAGTAGGGATCCGAAAGGGTACGTGCACCCCGATGTTTATAGCAGCAATGTCCACAATAGCCAAACTGTGGATAGAGCCAAGATGTCCATCGACAGATGAATGGATAAAGAAGATGTGGTATATATACACAATGGAATATTATGCAGCCATCAAAAGGAATGAGATCTTGCCATTTGCAATGACCTGGATGGAACTGGAGGGTATTATGCTGAGCGAAATAAGTCAAACAGAGAAAGACATGTATCATATGACCTCACTGATATGAGGAATTCTTAATCTCAGGAAACAAACTGAGGGTTGCTGGAGTGGGGGGTGGCGTGGGAGGGATGGGGTGACTGGGTGATGGACACTGGGGAGGGTATGTGCTCTGGTAAGCACTGTGAATTGTGCAAGACTGTTGAATCTCAGATCTGTACCTCTGAAACAAATAATGCAATATATGTTAAGAAAAAAAAAAAGAAGAAGAAGATAGCAGGAGAGGAAGAATGAAGGGGGGGAAATCGGAGGGGTAGACGAACCATGAGAGACGATGGACTCTGAAAAACAAACTGAGGGTTCTAGAGGGGAGGGGGGTGGGAGGATGGGTTAGCCTGGTGATGGGTATTGAGGAGGGCACGTTCTGCATGGAGCACTGGGTGTTATGCACAAACAATGAATCATGGAACACTACATCTAAAACTAATGATGTAATGTATAACAATAAAAAAATTTAAAAAAAAATTAGTTTCAGGTGTACAATGTAGTGATTCAACACTTCCATACAATACCCAGTGCTCATCCCAGTAAGGGTCCTCCTTCATTCCCATCACCTATTTAGCCCATTCCCCCACCAACCGCCCTTCTAGTAACCATCTGCTTGTTCTCTATAGATAAGAGTCTGTTTCTTGGTTTGCTTCTCTCTCTCTTTTTTCCCTCTTTGCTCATTTGTTTTATTTCTTAAATTCCACATATGTGTGAAATTCATACGCTATTTGTCTTTCTCTGACTTATTTCACTTAGCATAATACTCTCTAGATAAAGTTTGCTATTATTAATAACATTCATTTATTGCTCACAACAAAATACATAAAATTGGAATATTATTATTCTTATTTTATAGATGATAAAACTGATCATCAGAGGAGTGTTGTTACTTACCAGGTTTATGAGTGATGGAATTTGAATCCAGAAGTCTGACTTACAGGACACAACCACTGTGCTATATTGTTCTCAAATGATTTTTCAAAAAATTTACATTTCTAAATTTAATCTCTGAGGGCAGGGATTATGTCTAAAGCAAGTAATCAGATGTTAAACATCAATTGATTCTTTCTTTCTTAGTTTTAGCTGAAATATTAATACATTTGTTATCGAATACTAAAAAAATGTTTTAAGCATACCATCCTGGAAGAAAACAAAACTTTACTACAGAAACTGTATCATCTACATATCCTGTACATCACCTGTTACTTACAAAGGGGAGACAGCAATAGTACCTTGCCTCAGTGACTGTCGTGAGGATTAAGGGAGATAACTAATGTGTGTAGAGCACAGTGCTTACCATATTACTGAATGATGCTACAAACTCTCAGATGTTTGATTTCACAGCATCAATTACAAAAAAATCAATCTTTCTTTGGGGCAAGATTTTTGCCATATTGCCATATATTTTATGGAAATAGTTTAGTATCATATGCATGTATGTATAAATATATCTATAACTTATAGTGTAAAATGAGATCAAGACAATTTTCCAGTTTAAAATATAGAAATACTTTGTCACTAAATTTTACTTGAGTCCTTGTCCTGGTTTAGCATGACTAGATTTTTTCACATATTCTTAATAATGCTCTCAAGAGCCTGAAAGCACTCATTTCCACTTAATCCCACTATTCATGGAATCTTAACTTTTACCTTATCTGATATCACTATCAGAGAAATATGAAATGTTAAAACTGAAAAAAATAAAAGATTTTAGAGCTAACACGGTCCAATCACTATATTTGTAAATGGAAGTGCTGGGCTCATAAAAGTCATTAATTTATTTATAAAAGAGAAAAGAGGAGATAAGAAAGATGCACCAATACAAACCAACCTCACTCCTGAGTAGAGACTTTAGCATTCCCAAGTGGCGCATAATCCATTATACTGCATTTAGGTATTAAAAATTCAAGTACATCTGGACTTTATCCTGTGGCTCTAAATGTTACTCATCTGGGATGGAAAATGAGCATCACCATCCTGTTTTCATAAAGGACATTTTGACAAGCTATATTAATAATATACAGAGCATCACATACTTGAAAATGCATGATATGATAAAGAAACATATCAGCCATTCAGGAGGATGTTTCATTGAACTAAGTGGAGGCTGAGAGGTCTGAAGGATGAAAACAAACTCATCTCTCCTTACTTTAAGGGAAATGTTGCTGTTTTAAGCTGCTAAAGGCTGATCAAAAAGAAGCAAGAATCTTCTAGAGGCATTCTACCCTCAACTCTTCTTTATATGTCCCAAGTGACTTGGAGAGTTATATTATTGAATCAAATAAACTTATTACTGGTGGATTTTTAAAACTTTTCACTAAAGGCAAGCATTAATGTATTAGGAAATCCAATTCACTATTCTTCAAAATGCCTAAAGCTAAACTCCTGATTAAAACTTTTGGTTATCATCTGAGATAATTTTTTTCAATTTATTTCAACATGCATCAAAGTCAGTATAGAAAATATCTTTACTAACAGTAAAAACAAGACTGAATGTAATAGTTAAAATAGATGGGTGATTGATTTGTAGTTCTTTTACTTAAATCTGTAACAATTTAGCATGTTGTAATTAAATTATAGACATCATAATATGGATCCATTGATATGCCATTTATAAGGAAAATCTGTGTGAGGGGAGGGGCCTAATTATGGAGAACTGAACATATTTCCACTTCAAATTTAAAACTACATTTTTAAGTAACAAAGATTCTATCTCCCATTCCCAAGCTAAGAAATTAATACTGGTTCAGGAAATGCAGTTTACAAATAATAATCAATTTGCTCTCATACTGATCATTCAATAAGATTGAGAAATTCCCAACATACTAGAATCAATCCTCTTGAGCATGCTAAACTGCAATTATGACAAGCCATCTGGGACTTCGTGTTGACAAGCCATTTGAGCTTTGTGGGTCAATGAAGAAATCAGTTGAAAGTGTAGAACGTTCTCTAGAGGTAAACCCAAAGGAAAAGAGCTGTTCTCTATAGAAAATTCATTTCAGAACACAGGAAAAGAGAATATTCATATATATCAGAAAGAAGTCCAGTTCTTCCATGAAGCCTTTGAAGACCACATATATACTATCCAGGAATAATGTGGACTTTTTCTTATGTCTCTGGGCTTTGTGTGATAGAAACCATTTGATCTCACTTGTCACTCAATCCTTCAATACATATTCATGAAGTGCTTCTTATGTGTCAGGATCTACACCAATAAATAAGGTTAGAGATATAAATGTTTGCACAGTCCAATGAATAAGGCAGATACATAAACAGTTTCAATCATTAGTCAGTATTATTATCTATAATATAGAAGATTAGGGAAAAAGAGGGAGTAATCTGTTCTCCTGAAGCTAGGGGTATAAATATGGTAGGGAAGTTTCCACAGAAAAGAAATAAGCAAATTTTGACTTACACAATGTATACATTGGAATTGGCCAAAATATTACAATAGTAACTAAAATTACCAACTGCTTGTGATGTGTTAGGCACTGTGTTAAGTGCTTTACAAAGATTAATTATCTCACTTAATCCTCATGACAACCCATGAGGTAGGCACTATTATTATCTCAACTTTGCAGGTGACAAACTGAGGCACAAAGTAGTTCAGAACTTTGCCCAAGGTCGTGTACTGGGAAGTTAGATTTGAATCTAAGACAAAGCCTTTTCTCTTGTCTACGATACTCTGCTGCCCCCCTGCCCAGAGAAAGAAGAGGTCTTTCAAGTAATAAACATTCAAAAGCCAGACATGCAAAACAGCATTGAGTACCTCAGTATGTCTGGAGTAAAGGTTCTATTTGGGGAGTGGTGGGCACAGAACTGAATGGAAGAAACAGATACCACACATGAAGGATGGTGTATGCCATGCAGATTGAGGATGAGATAGAGAGATAGAAGACTCTAGGTTGGGAGATCAGTTGGGAGATGACCACATTAGTCAACATGAGAGAATTGTGGCAATCTGAAATAAACCAGTCTCAGTGTGGTAACAGGTAATGTGGATCACTACATCAAAAACTAATGATGTATGGTGACTAACATAACATAATAAAATAAAATAAAATTGAAAAAAAAAAGAAAGGATAAGATTTGGAGAGGGAGTGAATGTGGAGAGTAAAGAAGGAAAGGACTGGAATGGACATCTTACCTGGGTGGCATACCACAAACCACAAACCATGGCAAAAGAATGAGAGTCATTTTCCAGGAAGCCAGATTCTCAGGTCTTCTACAACTGAGGACTTCATGTGCATCTTTAGGATATGCATATGATAGCAAAAGCATCACCTATTCACTAGAAATTTCTTTGAGAATGCATGCCATTTTCCCTAATGCTTTGGTTGGGCAAAAACATAACATTTAGTTCCCTTTCACAGTCTCTCACCACCACCCCCCAAAAAATCTCCCTTCCTTCATTCCTCATCCACGGGAATCTGCAAGAACCTAATTTCACTTTGCGTGTGTGACATTCAAATAGCTTTGCAGATGCTATCTCACCAATATTCACATATCTCCATGAGGTGTGCCAAGGAACAACCCAAGGAACAATTTATCCCTCTCTTTAAGGGTAAAGAGAGGTGAAGTGACTCATCTGCAGAGCTAGAAATAGAAGCTCAGTCTCTAGAATCAGCTCATTATGTAAGAGCAACTGGCAAATGGTTATTGATATTTCATGTGGCTTCAGTTGTTGGGGTCTTTATCTACTAGTAAACGAAGCTCAGGAGCACAGGAGCAGAAGGGGAATTGAAGATGGCACTTTATTTCCTCCTTAATTCTTTGTAAGCTTCTCCACTGACCTGTGGTCTCAATAAATAACATTCTCAAGGTGACGTTTGATATCAATATATCCATAGAAATATGGACATAGAAATGTTCACTGTGTAAAATTTGATTTTTACATCAAACACTCTGTAATCCATCCTAATAAAATAGCATGAGAAATATATTTCATAAAATTTTACCATCGTCTAACACTTGGTACAGGTCTCCCATATATATATATATTTTTAAAGATTTTATCTATTCATTTGACAGAGAGAGAGAGAGATCACAAGTAGGCAGACAGGCAGGCAGAGGGAGAGGGAGAAGCAGGCTCCCTGCCAAGCACGGAGCCCAATGCGGGGCTCGATCCCAGGATGCTGGGATCATGACCTGAGCCGAAGGCAGATGCTCAACCAACTGAGCCACCCAGGCGCCCCTGCCATATATTCTTTTGTTTTATATCCTGGTAAGCAACTCTGATGAAACACTACAGCCCACTTTCCCAAACAAGTATTGCATCAGTCCTGGGGAGAAATGGCAAATGACACCTTTCTTTTCCCTGAATCACCTTTTTGTTTCATGTGATTTTTCAGTTTCCCATACTCAGTGAATTTCTTCCCATCCTTCTAGCTCTTCCTTCCCAGTCTGCTTCACGATCTCTCCATTGCCTGACCTCAACAAATTCAAGTACCCTTCTTTTTTATCTATACTCACTTCCTGTGGAGGATCTTACCTAATCCAAGCAGGACATGATGGTGGCCTAAGTGCCATTGAAAGTAAGGGGGAAAAAAGGGCTGCATACTAGATATATTTTAAAGGTAGAACTAACAGAATTTCCAGAACGACACAAAAGAGAACCATCAAAGATGGCTGCATGATTTTCGGCTAAACAACAGGGAGGATGAATTGCCATTAACTGTGTTGGACAAGACTGTGAGGATAACAAGTCTGTCCTAGAAGGAATTAGAAAGTCAACTGAGTATATGCTACATTTGAGGGGCTTATTAGACTTTAAAGGTTAATTAGTGTCTTAATTAACAATCAATCAAGGAAACAAACTCAGTCAGCTGATATGGAATATGGAGTTTACTTTAGGCATTAATTAAAGCTTTCACAATTATGGAAGCTGGCAAAATAATCTACCGAAGGCTACTACTTCTGCACCTGGTGGTGGGCCTAAAATCACAAGAAGACACTGGGGCTGGCAATCAGTAAGAAAATCAGGAGGGAAACTGGGTAATCAAGGAAAAAGCAGAGTCCCAAAGAACAAACCCAAATCCACAAAATCAAACTGGAACACATGTGGACAAACTGAGACTCATGTCTATTCCTCACTATCTCTAACTTCCACAATTAATGTGACTTTTAGAAGAAGGTGGTACTGTTTGACATGGAGCTCCTGATTTAGGACACAGAGAAACTGAATGAGGAGACTCAGTGAGAGCTGTAGGAGCTATATCAACCAACATGCTGAGTGGCAGGCCAGTGACACTAAGCATTGCTGCAGTGGGACGTGCCATCCTCTGTGGACCTTCAGAGCAGAACGGCTGTTTGCTTTTTTTACAGACATTCCCACTGCTTGCCCTTCACTTCCTTCGGGACTTCGTTTTTTTTCTTGAGGACTTCCCAAACAACCATCTTTAACTGCAATCCCACTCTCTCACACAAAATCCTCATTCCTGTTTTATTTTGGCCCAAATCACCTTTTACGATACACATATACTTATGTATGTTAATTTTTCTCTCACCCAGTAGAATGTAAGTTTTATGAGAGCAGGTATATTGGCTCTTCTGTTAGTGTTTCCCAATTATGGCACATAAGCATTAAATTATATTTGTTGAACGAAATGAAGAAATACTAGTTTTACAATTAAATAAAATGGCCTAAAACCTTACAAATTATATTAATCAGGTTCTATGTCATTCTATCCAGAAAGAATGGCTCATATCATGATGTAGATCCTTGAAAACAGCTGTGTCTATTTCATCTACTCAGTTGAATCATAAAATCACTAATCTTTTATTCCTCTTAACCCACAAAAATGCCAATTTTATTTGGCTCAACTAATATGCTAAATACAGCACAGGAAAAATGCACAGCAATCAGGATAAGTATATAAATAAAACTGATCTGTGTTGTGTGCTTGTGTGTACGTGTGTTTGCGTATTGATTAAATTTCTCCTTTGACTTCTTGAGGTTTATAAATATAGTTCCAAATTCCAAAATCTACAAACTAAATGGATGCCAGTAACTTCATAAAAAGAACAAAGTCACACATAAAAAAGGGCTGTCAACTACCCAGAATCCAACTACATGTAAACCTAACTGCCCCTCTGCACTTCTATGCAGCTTAAATGCTGGCACTCGCTACTTTAGTGGGGAAAACCATTTCTCTCATCTCAACTGTGCTTTTGCAGCATCAATTTGAAGATAATCCTTTAATAGCTATTTTTCCCTCTTGTAAAAATGCAAAAGAAAAATTCAATATGACCTAGTGAATATTTTAAAATAGTGACTCAAATCCTCACTTATACCCTTGTATTATTGTAATTTATTTTTATACAGTTGTCCACTGAGCAAAGCCAACTACTTCACAGTGGGAAACACACACGTGTGTGTACACAGACACACAAGGGCAAAAGAAAAAAATCTGCATTTTGTCCCTTTTCACAGAGAAAAATAAGGAAAAAATTATTTACGTTATCATTTTTAAAAAGCCAATTTTTACATGTTTCTCCTCCATTATTCATTCCCTATCTACCTTAAGAATTGACTGTGTTATTCTCCTCAAATTTGAGGTGGCAGGTTCAGGAGAGATGCTGAAATAGGAGTAGGAACAGGGTCCTGAGAGAGTGAAGAGTTAAAAATGGAAATTAACTCATGATCACCTGTGACACATTAGTATATGACTAGTTTGCTTCCTTAGCAGTTCTGCAAGGTAAGACTGTTCTTTCCTAACTCCACATTTGAATAACTTGAGGTCAATAAAATTATCCAAGCATTTATGCATTTTATTTATTTATTCACTTATTTATTTGTATTTTGCATTTTGGCAAAAATAATTTGAAACAGCTTTAGAGTTACATATTTAATAATTGATAGCGTTCACATCGGGACACAGCTCTCTTTGATATCTAACTTTTTGATTTGTCAGCTAAACTATGCCATACTTTCTTAATATGAAAACTTGCTAATGACCAGGTAAGGTATCAAGGATTTGTATTTTCTCTTTTCAAAAGGATTGACTTCCTTTATTTGCCAAAATAGAATGAAATGACTATAAATAATTTTAAAAAATTCTCATCTTCAATTTAAGCCATAGTAATTCTAAATTGCTAAGATATCCCTAGGAAAACTTTAAAGAAAATTATCTCTCTAGTAAGATCATCTTTTAGTACTCTAGCCCTCTGACAGTTGGCACACTGGTCATTTTTATAACTCAGAATGCCAGGGTTTTGTTTGTTTGTTTGTTTAATTTTACTGATGGACATTTCTAGCCAGACTTGTTCTGCCCTTCATATTTTTTAACCTACACATGTGTTTTCAAAAACTTTGCAGGGAAGGTGGAAAGCTCTTCAAAAAAAAAAAAAAAAAAAAAAAAATAGAAAATAAGATCCCACGTCAAAATATTGCTTTTTGTGTAAATCTTTCTCAGCCTATTTTTCATGTGGGAAGTTCCTTGTTCAACGAGAGGAAGATTCCTTACATATAAAACATGACATTGAACATTAACTGAGCAAGTTTATGCTCTTGTGTGTTAAAGTCTTTTGAACGGTTGGCTATATTATAGCTGTTATCACTTTGTATAATTGATTATGCTATACTGAAATATACACACACGGAATTTAAATTGAAAATATATATTTTTAATTTTACAATTGATAGCAGGGACTTGTTACATTTGACTGTTAGGTACATCAGGGGTTAAGGATTGTAGATTTTCAACTTCATGTTGAGTGGTGCTGATGGTGGGGGCCAATTTATATAGTAAATACAATTAAATTTTGCATTAGTACATGAACCAGACAGGTTTATTCCTGCCATGTGCACTATAAGAGTAATTCTATATAAGAACTTTAATGAAACGAAGGTATTAGATTTTTAGCTTTGCATCCTAAATCTTATCTATACTGGAGAATGTGACATCAGGCTTTGGAGTCAGAAGTTGGGTTTGAAACCTGTTTCTTCCATTCTGTGGATTGGCAGAAAAAGAATTAAATTTTCTAAGCCTTATTTTATCAGATAATATCTTCAGGAAAGGTTATGTGAGTATTGGAATTTGCCGACCTTCAGAACCAAGTACACTGCAAATCTAGTCAGACGCTTAAATAAATACAGGATAACAGGTTAGTGACCTTCACAGAGACATGAACTAAACATTATTAGAATTTACACTGTCTAAACCCAAAAAATTACTTGAAGTAGTTGGGCTTATGGATATAACAATAGTACCTATATTGTTGCCATCTGTTTCCATGGTTAACTTATTAATTTACAATTGAAGGTGATCATATAAGTGAAAGTGCTTTATAAACTCTAAAAGAGTTCAAAATGTCCATTATTATTGCTATTAATCATAACTTCTGTTTCACAACTAATCCACCAATTTGACAGTGCAAAGTGTAAGCTTCTTGCAAAATCACATTTCACAATTATATAGGAGTGACTTGGAATCCATCTGAGGACAGTACTTTTATTTTCTCTTCTGACCTCATCTCTACTTTCCAAGGTAAACAGCTTGACCTTGGGCTACATCACCTCTTGTCAATGTCAATTGCATTGATATCACAATGGGCTATAACCAGAGAATGATCTGGTATGAAGTATCCAGAACACCTCTCTCCTCTCTGGAATCTGTACCCTGAGAAATAGTAAATCAGTCTGTTTCCATTCCTATATGCTTAGTAGAATTATTCATTAAATGGGTGTTTTGTTTTATTCTTGCTGTTGTTATTAAGCCAACCTCTATCCTTCAAGGAACTCATACGTGATTTCATAGAGGACTGTATGAGAAGCTTACCTTATTGGAAAGACCCTTTTGAGGACAGGACTAAGGCTTTTTAATAGTCTGCCTGGGATGTCTTTTATATTCTAAATCTTGTTTTGGAAAACAAAGCTAATGGGATAAAGTCTATTAGGTAAATTGATAAAAATAGCTTGAGAACATTACCAACAGTTATAAATAACTGGAAACCACATATTTTGGGTCCACATTGCCTTATCTCTTTTCACATATAATGGAAATTTCATTTTTAGTGAATAAATTACTATTGATACGGACTTAATGTTTCCTCAATTGTAAAAAGAAGCAATTGGATTTGATCAGTAAATCCCACTTAGTGCACTAATTCCATACAATGTTCCAGTAATTTAAGGGTTGAAGGTCTAAATATTTAGTTTGAGAAAATCTGCACTATTTTGGCGATGTGCTAGTAAACAAGCTCTGGGTGTAGTGAAGGCTGATTTGTAATATTTGCCAAGTTATGTAGTGTAAGTATTCCCACAACGTCCAATTCCAAGCTACTGACAGCTTAACAATGTACTCACAATATTCCTGAATATCTAACAATCAATACTCACCAACTTATAAGAGCCAGTTCCAGCACATCTTTGTACATTCCTAAGCTGAAGCTAAACATTCATAAATGATAGAAAAAGAAAAGTCCTGGAGTTTAACCTAGCTTTCTTCCCTGAAGACTTTTGACCATTAAAGAGTTCTTATAAACTAACATCCACATGATACACTTTTACAGATCATAAAATTGGCCATATCTTCTCAGTCCATGCAAGTCAGTCCAACATCTAACTCCCATCACCTGTATTTCTTTGCTGGGGGGCTTTGTGCCAGGGAACACTTTTCTTGTTTATGTTGTAAGATAGAAATAGGGAATTAAAATCCTTGGAATCAGCTTCAGCCAATATCTAACAAAAGTTTTATAATGTCATCCAAACATCTCTCAGGATGACTAAACTCTGTCACCGTTAATTGTCCACCTTCCATGTTTTGTCTTACTTCTCTATCTCCTGCCATTTTTATTCTTCTTCCCAAATTGACTATTTAGTTTTGGATTCTTGTCTTGGAGTTGGCTTCAGAGAAAACCCAAATTAAGTTTAAAAAATGGTGGGCCAGAAGATCTCAGAAACATACTTGTGGTTCTAATTTTCAAAGATCAAAATACATACAGAGATGATTTCTGACATCTTCAGAATGCAAGCTTCCAGCCTCTTTTATCACTGTACCTGGCTTGCATGAGTCACTTAATGTTTGCTGAGCTAATTCTTTGTGAGACTGAAACCAAGAGATGTTGACAAAGAAAGAGTATGAAGTTAGGGTGTGCTTCCTATAACCTTTCTAACTTAGGGGGACTTACGAGATATTTAGTCTTTACCTGAATATCCTGTAGATCCACTGCCCCCTCACTTTGCCAATACTTGCCCCACTTCTTTGTCTCCTCTGTGGTGCTTACTTGGTGTGTGCTTCAATATCTCAATTATCTCTTTAAACTTGTGATGCTTTCGGATCACTCAATGATTAAGAAATACTCATGTATCATAAATCCTTCCAATTCACCTTGCATACTTACAGAAGAAACTCCTTTATAAACCCATTTATGATGTCACTACTGAGACTCTACCATACACTCTGCTTCTTACATACTTTAATTTAGGACTTAAAAAACAATTTTAGGTAGATATTATTGAACCCATTTTGCAGGTGAGGAAATGGGCTCAGAGAAGTAATTTTCCAAACTTGGGACATTTATTAAATGGCAGAAACAGGTATTTCCCTAAAATCTAGGCTCTTTTCATTAGTTCATATCCTTACTTATATTTAAAAAACAATAAACAGAGTTAAGGGGCACCTGGGTGGCTCAGGTGGTTAGGCGTCTGCCTTCGGCTCGGGTCATGTCCTGGGATTGAGTCCCACATCGGGCTCCCTGCTTAGCGGGGAGCCTGCTTCTCCCTCTGTCTGCTGCTTCCCCTGCTTGTGCTCTCTCTCTCTCTGACAAATAAATAAATAAAATCTTAAAAAATAAAAAACAGAGTTAAGAAAATTTTGCATATATCCCATACTAAGCTGTTATTACCTGATTCCTTGTAAATTCCTTCTAAAAAAAAAAAATCTAAAATAGTACTTTCTCAGTCTCCTTAGTGAAGCAATATGTAGTGGTATTAAGATCTGTCCCAGAAAAATCTCTTTTTCTTTAGTGGTGCTCCCCTGGATGACATGTTAAACCTCATTGTACAATCATTATAATAACAGCAACTACAATAATAATAATGACATGTATTCCACAATATTCTTGTAATGGTCTATATAAATTAACATATTAAAATGCTTGATACAACCTTACCAAAACATAACACATCTCTAAAATCTGCAACTATTATTATTAACAAACATGACAGAAGACTTGAATAAAAGGTGTCTTTAACAGCATATCTAAGAGGCTCTGAAAATGCATTTAGGATCTGGGCTGTGGAGGTAGGCAAATCTATTCCTAGAACAGGGAAATAATATTCCCTTGCCAGCCATGATTTTTAAAAATTACCTCTGCCTTTAGAAATTCTTTTATATCAGCACCTCCTCGATGTGAAGGGTTAGATGTTGATTCTGCAGGAGCAACACGCTCTTGTTATATGTGAACCCTCAGAGAAAGTTGTTTTATAAATAAGAGTCCTTTTAGAAATTTACATTTTGGAACCAAGTACAATTTAAAAAGAAAAAAAAATAACAGGTTTCACAAGGTAACATGAAACAAAAAAGGCTTTGGAAGGTTAAATCTATTCTGCATTTTTACAAGTCATTTAAGTCTGGTGGTAAATGCAGGTAGAATTCACAATAGCTTTTAGTTATATATTTGGCACTAAAGATAGATCACCATAAAATAGGTTCCAAAGGGGGGGGGAATGCTATTTTCAAAGTTTGAGAATTACAGGAAAAGCAAATTTAAAGGAAAGAGTTTACTTTTTATTCTCATTATTTAGAAACTTTCAACTTGGGCTTATATCAGTATTTGCATGATTTTCCCAACCTGTCTAAAAGAGAGTTCCAGAGAACCACTCCTGTTACGTGTTGTTCAGTCTCTCAGCAGGAACAAGTCGGTGATGAATGAGCATATGATCTGGGAAGCAAAACCTCCTCAGCTTTCCCCCGTTGAATGGTAGACATGGGACTATCACATAGGAGGTTGACCTTGCATTCACTACAGCTGTAGACATGCTTATCTAGGGAACCCAGTAACTCCTGCCTGAACCGTTGTCCTGCATCTCTTCTATTCAGCAATTTCGATAGCATCATAATGTCATATGTCCAGATGGTTTTGTTGACTCTGTCATGTTGCAAGTTAGTGCTAAGCAACAGCACAGCATAACATAATGCAACACACAATCGAATGTTGTTGGTAAGGCAGGAGGAGGGTGCCACATAGATCTTTCAGAAGAATTTCCCAGCAAAGGCTTGCCAAGAATGTTTTAGCAGGGGTTAGGCTTTCAGTGTCATTACTTGCAAGGCTTCAGGTGCACGTATGGGGAGTGGGTAGGAGAAGGAAGGTGAAATGTCCTCTCCTTCCTAGCATTCAACCCAGAAAAAGAAAAGGATGGGGTTGGGTGGAGAGCACTGTGAGGGAAGTAGGACATGGGAAATAGAAGGCTATTGAAGAAGTGCTCTAGAATGGAATTAAAAAGATCAAATCTGGACTCCTGCTCTCTTTTATTTCCAATGATACCTAGGATTGTTTAGTTAATTAGCTAAATTAATTAAGCACCTCTATTAAAATTCTCATTTACTGAAGCAATCAATCAGCAAGTTATGCTCAATGTCTAAACTTAAAAGGGAACATTAAATTTGCTTAATTCTTTCTGATTGAAAAATGATACTCAAGTATTACTTTTGTATCTGAATGGTAATTCTCACCGCCAGAAGCCAAAATTATTTCCCCCTATTTTACTTAATATCTACAATATTACTAGGAGATGGCTATTATTATTTATCCCACTTTATGGATAGGGATAATTCCTATTTAGGAGTGCTTTAGGAAGCTGAGGCTCAAGATGCTAGTTAAGCTTACCAGAGCCACAAAGTTGGTATTTGGCAAAGCTAATACTTGAACTTACTTCTGCCAGACTCAAGACCTATGAGTTAAATCCTTTCCAGGAAAACGATGTGAAGTCAGATGGCCTGATTTGAATTTCATAGCTAGTACAAGTTTCTTCCCCCATGCATCCCTCAGTTTCCTCTCTCTATGAAAGTAGAAATAGTTTCTAATTCATACAAATATTGTGACAGTTGAGTAAGCTCATGTACATAAAGCACTCAGAATAGTGCCTGGATATTGAAAGGGCTCAATTAGGGTTACTTATTTTTAGGATGATGATGACCATGATGACAATGATGATGATGGAGGAAGAGCAGAAGGAGGAAAAGATGACAATGATGCACAGTCCTTGCAATGATGAAACGGATTTTTTCCCAGTGGGTGAAGTTTCCACCACTGTAATAAAAATTAGCTTGCAAATTGCCTGTCCGCCTGTAACTCCTTATTGCTCAGAAGCAGTGTTAGACACACAGGCAGGAAGCTCAAAGTAAGCCTAACTTGTGCACTTCTTACAGTAGTGGTACTGCTTTGGCCATGCCCACCCACTATGTAAAGCATTATTTTTATGAGAAATGCATGTTAGCTCCACTCCAGAAACCAGAGATGTAACTTACTCTCTCCCTCACTCCACTCTCAAGTTCCAGAAAATCCTTTCCCCTGTCCTAATGGAAAGTGGGGGAAAGAGGATACTCAGCAGGCAGGATGGAAAGAACCAGATCCTATAGTTTATAAACCTAGTCTGCTGGGAAAGTCTGCATTTTCCATCTGGTCTCTAGACTGAATGTCCATTGTGCATTGTGATTTGGTGTTGCCCACCAGGCAGATGGGAACTTAGGGGACTCCTCTCCTGTGGTGGTTAAGTTAATTGCAAATTCCCCAAATCAACGTAACATAAAACATAAGATGCTATGGCTACAAAGAAAGAGGCTTATTATACTTCAATTTTTCAAATAAAAAAAATAAACATAAAAAAGCAAAGCACCTATGTATTTTACAAAGCATTAGAGTCCCCAAAATAATTAAAAACCAAAAATAAAAAAGAGAGAGACATTTTTAATAACAGAAAGCAAAGTAAAATGAAAACAAAATTCCTTCTGTTATCATGGGTTATCATATTTGGAAAACTATTCTACTTTCAAATGTTCTCTTTCCTTTGCATTTTTCTCAATGCCTTGTCAGGCCCTCACTGTTTTCTCTCATAAATAATAAAGCTTTTACAACATCTCAAAAAATAAATGGAAAAAAGTACAGTTTGGTAAACTGTACTAAATGTTTGCCTATGGCTCTTGTTAGTGTCTTGTCAGCAGTTTTCTAAGACAAACTTGTCAATAAATAGAATCTCTAACCTAATCAGTTATTTTGGAGGTTTTCTGGGATGAATCCTAAAAGTTGTTGTCTTGGTAATATGAAATTAAGATGCCAATGACAAAATATTCTTCCCTTAAATTATCACTAACGAGCAGATGGAGAGCGTCTTTATTGCAGAATGGCAGGTTTGTTGGTAGAAGTAAGAGCTTCTGGATTTGAACTTCAGTTGCTTTCTGACCTTGAATAAGATTCTTAAATCCCTGAGCTCCAGTTTCTTCATGTGTAAAATGGGAAGGAAAGTACATTCCTTGAAAAAATTGCTTTTAGGATTAAATGAGATGATTTGTGTAAAAGCAACTTCCTATGCTGGTTGCCAAACTTTAGGCATTAAAGATTATCATCATCATCCTCATCATTGACATCATCATCATCAACTGTGGCTTTCGAAATTTCTACCTTGATTAGACTAACAGATATCAATTCTGAGTCAAATCAGACTCTTAATTGTGGGATGCCATCTTTTTTTGATAAACAGAAGGACAATTTTGTTAATAACGACTTAACATACACAACATTTCTGCATGGGAAAGGGATTTACAATTAGTAAGTCTCTCCTATGTGACAGATACTAGTGGCAGTGCCATGTGTGTTTAGGGGATGCCTACCATCCAAATATCTCCATGTCAACACTACCTCCTCACAATAAACACATAATCTAAATTTAAAACAGCGTGTTGCTCTATAAATGCAGTATTTAGAAAATATGCACAGTTTCATCTTCAAATTTGATCCATAGGTCTCATATGTTCAGAAATTTTAGTGCTACTTTTACTAGACCTTTACTCACAGCATTCAGTTCAACACTCATGCATCCCATCAAGAAACTATGTTATAGAAGTTAAAGTAATGCTTTTCAATAACAGACTTGCCAAGAGCTATTAAAATATTACCCAAAGGCGTGAGAGAATGTTAATGGACAGATAAAACCAAAATTGGAGATAAATATATTTTTTGGTTGTAAAACTATGGTCATGATGTAACTAGAAGAGTAATGACACTTATTTTGTGTGGGGCTGAGGCACAACTACATGGTACACAAAAGTGAGTATGAGGAACTAGACCACAAGAAAGTCATTTCAAACAAAGATGAAAATTCAGAATCTTGCATTATTTTATACCATAATGTTATAATGGCAAGGACTAACAGTTATTTAATTCTTAAGTGCTTTATACATATGAATTAATTTAACTCCCTGTAACAACTGCCCTATGAGTAGTACTATTGCTTTTTCATGTTATTCAAGAGGATTTGGGGTGGAAAGTGGTTGAATTACTTGGCTAATGTCACCCAGCTAGTGAGTGATGAGCTGGAATTTCAACACAGATACTCTGACTTGAAGCCTGAACTCCTATCCACCAGGCTCTGTTGTCTCCAAACCTACCCCTGCTTCCTACACATGAGGATGGTTTGCTGTACACAATAAAACATGAATATGTAAATAGTTTGCACTACTCTTGAGAAGGGTTTATTTCATTTATCTCTGTATCTGCATAATCCATTCAACTAAGCTTTGCTAGAAATGTACTTCAAAACAAACACAACCTGTGTACTATCTAAATTATGTTAAGTATGAAGCAATATTTCACTTAAAAAGCTATTATCGAAATCTGCATTTATATCATCTAAAGAAGTTCAGTCCAATCTGTCCATAAGAAAATTTAACTCAACCAGAGCTCACCAGGAGCCTGATCACAAGCCAGTCCTGTAAATTTTTGGCATTCCAATCAGGGCCAAGGTGTATTGTATCTATCTTCTGCACCTCTTTTTTACTATCACTTTTGCTCTTCTTTTCTACACCTTGCTATTATTACACACACATGTACACAATGGTTACAATTTCAAAACCAAGTAATAGTTGTAGTTGATATCACCTTTTATAAACAACCTATATCAATTACAAAAGTGAATTACAAGTTGCTTGTGGTTAATGATAAAATGTTGTACCCATTTCGAATAACAGGTACAAATGGAAAGAATAGCAGAGAAGACAGAAAGCTAGGACATGATAACCATAGAAAATTCTAATCAAGTTATTAAAAAAGACAATCCCAGGTGATATTGGAAGAACACAGCTCGTTTTGCGTGTCCCATTTGCTTAAGGTCTTGAAAGCACCAGAGCAATTTTTTCCTGAAAGATTCAACAAGTTTATTCACCACACTGTGCTTTGAATGAACTCTTCTTGGGTCTAAAATTCAAAGTTGCACCCAAAAGACAAAACTGTGACACATCTGAGAAAACTCAAAATATTTTTACGTAATGTCTCCAGGTAAGGCCCTGGTCTATCTCTTGAGAACTTCATGCACAGCATGGTAAGGAGTTTGGTTCATAACCACTCAAGTCCACAGAACAGGGTCAGTCACTAAACATCAGCACCCTCTGTAGTTGACCGGAATCGTACAGGCATGTGCACAATCCAGGGAGGTGGGGTACCATTCTGGGGTGCCTAGAGATGAGCGATTGGCAGTGAGTCAGATAATCTCAGTGTAGTCTAGCACCCCATGTTTCTCCTAGCTATCTAACCCCTCTCAAGATTTAGTCCAAAATATGTAAGAACACGGTAAAAATAGAGAACTGTAGAACGCTGAAATATTGACACACCTACAGTACAGACCCTGCCGAGAGCTCAGGTTCCGGTCAGAATATCTCATTTAGTTGTCAGATTCCTAATTCCTATAAATTACTGGAGCCTTTGTTCCTTAATCAGTGAAATGAGTTTAGTACATTCATCTTCACATGGATATTAGGAGAATTATATGCAATAAAACTCATAAAGATGCTCTGTTAAGATGTATTCTCTTCACAGCTGTTAACTGTTATTGCTATTATCATTTTATTCTTATTTCTTATGTTCTTTTAATGCTGTAGATATCAGATACAGTTAGTGAATGATTAGCGAACTTTCTGAACTCAAAAGTAAATATTACGTCACTGACCTTGTACCAATTATTCCCAAGAGAAGATGGAGTAAAAAGCAAACAAAATAAAAGGGAAAAAGAACCTGAGGATCTGAAATCACACTTATAGCAGAAGTGATGACAAATAGTACAAAATACATATATTCTTTCAAAGAGCTATGTTTCATCACTAAATCATGAGTATAATCCACATGAACACTGTATTAGTGGTCAAGAAACAGAAATAATTATGAGCTGTCTCAATAAAGCAGGAGCACTTTGAAAAGTGATGGGCTAGGAGGTTAAGGAACTACATTTGAATTCTACTTACTGGGTAAATTTTAACATTTAACTTCCTCAGTCCATTATCTTCAACACAAATAAAGAAACCATCAAAGATGTTATTCATGGCCAAACTATTCCCAAATCTGTTCATACTCTGAGGTCCTGTAATCTTGAAATTAACTTCTTGGATTAACAAGGTTACTATGACTGCCACATTTATTCCTGTATTTTATTAATAGTATGGTATCTTATATCCTTTATCTTCAGGTGTGCTTTCCCTAAAATACCTTATTTGCCTCTTGAAAGAACCTTAGGAGAAGGATAAGTCAGAGAATATTGCTTGTATTTTGTAGATAAAAAAACAAAACACAATTGAGACAACAACAAAATGGCACACTTCATTTATCTAAATTATGGCACACTAAATTGATTTTTTATCCATAACCAGTTTATACAACCATAGCTCCTATTTCATTCTAAAGTGCTAGGTATCACAATATATGGGAGTATTTTTAATGGCTAGGAGTCTGAGGTTGGGATTTTAATTTTCATTAGCTTTGTTAGTCTCTTAAATCCATTTCCATGAGCTCCAATCTCAGCCATTCTGAAAATGCACACACTTGCTATTGGGCACCATCCCATCAAGATTGGGAGAAAGAACAAATATGAATTTGTATACACTCATCCCCTACTACTGGAATCTAAGGTTAAAAAAAACAAACTAAGAACTCCATCTCTGCACTTGAAGAGTATATTAGGTGTAGAGCATGTGGAGTGGTAGAATATTACAGGAGAATATGTGGAGTATATCAGTATGCATTCAACCTGATGGGCTCAGGAAACACTACCCCAGAATATGGCACCTTGGCATACTGAATATTTTAGGCTGAAGGGGTTTCGGAAAACAGCAGAAGCAGGAAGGTCACACTGATCTTCCTCTCACCCTTCTTATCTGAAACAGATCATAAAACCCTCATGTGGGAGGTACTCTCCCTATACCTGGAGGAAAGGCGCACTCTCATCTCTGAAGACAAGGGAATGCCAAGAAGAATCCTAACAACCATGACTTGCCAAGTTTCCCCGAGTTTACTATGAGTACCCCATATTCCTTAGCCTATCATATTTCTACACACAATTGCCCAGTGTCCATCAGTCCTAGTATAAAAATACACAGGTCTGTTGCTTTGGGTCTTCATTTCCTAATAAAGTTTTCCATGTCACATAAAACTTTTATTAAATAATCACGTTTGTTTTTTTTTTTTTTTTTTTTTTTAGCCTGTCTTTGTCAGTTTAATTTTCAGACAGGGATCCTAGGAGAGTTGAGAAAAACTTTTTCCTTTTCTATGAACCCTTTGACTTTTCTCTTCTGTTGGGCCATGGTTTAATAGCACTTCCTTCTCAAATTCTTAAGTCAGCTAATGGGATCTGAGAAGGCGAACAAGGCCAAGCTCTTTGATTAAATTCTTAACCTTCTACCTAGAATCAAATAGAGAATTTGACATTTAAAAGGTATTATCTTTACTTGTTACTTGAAATGACAAACACAAGGTCAGGGTTAAAGAAAACAGATTCTACTTTCTTTTCAAACTCAGTAAAAGAGAGAGTATTTTCTGATTTTCTATTAATAAATGAGTATCAGAACATAAAAGAAAAAGGAGAAATGCATATAACTCTCTCATGACTATGTCTGTATACATGGATAGAGCTAGAGAGTATTATGCTAAGCAAAATAAGTCAGTCAGAGAAAGACAAATACCATATGATTTCAGTCATACGTGAAACAAAACAAACAAGCAAAGGGGAAAGAGAGGCAAACCAAGAAAAAGACTCTTAACTATAGAGAACCAGAAGGGAGGTGGGTGGGGGATGGGTGAAATAGGTGATCGGGATTAAGAGTACACTTATCATGATGAGCACTGAGTGATGTATAGAATTGTTGAATCACTATGTTGCACACCTGAAACTGGTATTACACTGTATGTTAACTAACTGGAATTTAAATAAAAACTTTAAAAAAGAGAGATAAAATCTGTCAAGGCAGCTAGTAGAAAAAAAAAAAAAAACAACGCAACAGGTTAGAACAGCTGCTGTTGAATAGGTAGTCTGAGGATAAATAAAACAGAGGAAATGACTTAGGGGTAATGAGTAATATCTTAAAGGCAATGAAACTGACCAAAATAGCCAAAACATATCCCTCAGCTTGACTAAATTTTAGACAAGCTTCTTCCTGACTCTGGGCCCTGACCTCCCTTTTCTTAGGGCATTTATTTGAGTAAACTTATGATTGTAATTCCTTCCCTGTCCTTTTGAGATGTAAATCTTTAAAAAGCCTCTAGCAAAAAAAAAAAAAAAAAAAAAAGTGGGTGGAAGCCTCTTACCAGTTTTCCATCCCAGGAATACCTTCTAGGATGCATGGGGTGCTATCTCTTTGAAATGCAATCATCAAAGAAGATAGCACTCCTATCTTCCAGTCTGTGTGGGAAGGTAGGAGCCTAACTTCTATGGGCAATGATTAGCAAATGCAGGTGGCCTAATCACAGAGGAAACACCTGCAAACTCAAGAACAATTCAATGTGCACTACCCATCCGACGGATCAATCTCCCCCTCACTTCCTTTAGTACTTCTCCACTAGCTCACCTGCAGAGTAATAACCTCCCTGACATTCCTGTCAACAGAGTTGAATTCAGACTTTGTTTGGCTTCACTCCCCTATTGTAATAGCCTTGAATAAAATTTCCAATGCCTGTTTCACTTTGACTAGTGCTATTTTTGCCTGGCAAGATTTGGTCAGGGTTTTCTTTGTTCTTTTACAGCTAAAAATCAGGAGTATACATACAAATCTTTTCACTGCAGCCCATCTGTGAGCAGAGTACATCCACAGCTAGCTGCAGGTGGCAGCATTAACAGAACGTATTTACACATGAAGGAAGTGCTTGCAGAGTACAGATTCAGCCCTAGAGGATGACCCAGGATCATTTAGAAATTAATCACAACAGGAAATCCTAAATCAAATAGAAATACAATTGATGATACATCTACAAAGTAAAATGGTAAATAAAGTAAAGTAAAAAGGCTGAAATATCAATAATTAGCACATCAGCAATGACACAGGTCAGGGGAGAGGAGAATCTGAATTCATCCAGTGTGGGACTGCAAGCAACATGGGATACTGAAACCTTTGCTGTGCATCAAAATACTATAAGGATACCAACCCACAGTTAAGTTGCTCAGCTAAAACTCAGACTGAGATCTAACAAGATTTCAGCAATAAGGTAATGGAAGACAATGAATCCAGAAAGCAGACCAGCCTTCCAGGAAGCAAGAAGCCAAGATTTGTTATCAAGAAAACGGGGCAGAGGAATCAAATATGCAATTTGCAAAAGCTGTTTCAGGAGAAGCCTCCTGTCTCAGCTGGACTCCATCTTAGGCTGAGCCTGCACCACTCCCAAGGATACCACTGAGCCCATGCAGGTAGAAGCAGGGTGTGGGCTGAGGAGGAATGACAGTAGTGCTTTGATTGTGGACAAAAGGGGGGAAATATGGGCATAAGGAAAATGCCAGAACTTGACAAAAGGAAGATATCACTTACTGGTATATCCGGATTTTAGAGTCAACTAAGACCTGGTTCAAAAGCCAGTCTTTGCTTTTTACTATTTGGGTGAAATTCGGCATGCTAATTTCATTGAGGTTCATTACATTTTCCATGAAGCCAGAGATGATAACATTTTCCCGACTGGGTTGTATAAAGATGAGAAAAGTGATACATGTAAAAAGCCTACTAACACAGTACCGCACATAGAGTAGGTGCCCAATAAATGGTACTAAAGGTGGTTTTGTTACCTTATAGCCTTGCATAAAGTTTCATGTTTTTGAAAAGAGAAGTGTAAGAAAGATAGGTTACAGGAGCTAAATAAACTTTCCTATACATAGAAAAAATGATGGGAATATTTTCAAATAAAAGATTCCATTTCAAAGCTCTCCAAGATTAAAAAGGAAGGAAAGAAAGAAAAAGCAAGCAAGTAAGTAAGCAAGCTGCTTTCTGTTTGGATTGAACAAAAAGAAACTCAAAAAGAAAGGGATCTGAGCACTAGCAGAAAATCCTGACATACCCTTATCACATCAAAACTGTTACCATATCAAAGATTCTGCTGCCTTAACTTTACTGCTTTCACGGTTTGAAATTTGGATCACAGAAAGGGTGTTTCCGATAATGTCAAGACTCTCTAAATAATAGGGTTATAGTTTGAAAAGAGGAAGATGATGATTCATAAATAGTTCTCCCCTTTTCTACAAAAGAAAATAACTAGTAAGTTCTTAAGATAACCAGTAGGCTAATTTAACTTTTTGATGGCCAATAAAACAGTTTGCTAGTAATTATATTAATTCTATTACCTTGTGAGATCCTGGGAGAGATGGTTATTTATCAGGTGTGCTTTGGTCTCCTGTGGCATGAAGGCAAAGCTCAGGACACTTAGTGGATACACATGTACTGAATGCACTACTGAGCACTCTATCACTACCATGATAGAGAGAAAACAAAAATGAAAGAGCTGCTTAACATGCAACAAGTGATTTTCTGGGGGGGGAAGAAACAGCTTTTAAAAAACCTAAAAGAGAGGTTGTACGGACTAAAAGACAAAAAAACTATTCGAAGTAAGAAACACTTAAGCATTTATCAATTGTATTTAGAATAATAAATAGGTGAGGGATAGGCAGATTATAATAAAGATTTTGACATTGGTCTCTGTCTGATTTTCAAGCAGTTATTCTCCTATCATGACAAATAGTGCTAAAATATATTTATTTACTAGTTATTCCTGCCAATTTTTGTATATATCACATAGAAACCATACTAGAGCCACTGAAAATGCCACTGTATCCCATTCAAAGGTGTAGCTTTAAAGCTAAATGCAGGGCACCTGGGTGGTGCAGTCGGTTAAGCATCTGCCTTCAGCTCAGGTCATGATCTCAGTGTCCTGGATCGAGTCCCACATTGGACTCTCTGCTTAGCAGGGAGTCTGCTTCTCCCTCTGACTCTCCCTTTCTGTTCTCCCTCTCTCTCTATCTCTCTCAAATAAATAAATAAAACCTATTAAAAAAAAAGCTAAATGCAAATTTATAATGAAGATGATTCCTGAAAATATGGTAGTCAAAAACTTAGGACAGATTTATCTGATTTGAACTAAACTTGCTTATTCAGTCAATATTGACAATACTGTAAAATAGTAGATATAGCATAAAATCACTAAGACATGAATCTACTATTTCTTTTTATTTGTGGGGGTATGAGAAAAAGGGAGGCATCAAAGATGATCACAAATTGTTTATCTCTGTAACTCCACATATGAGGAAGATAGTAGGAGGCACTGCTTTTGGACTTCTTAGGTTTGAAATGTCATTTAAGCATACAAATAGGTATGCTGAGCAGGCATTTAGATACAAGTACCTGGAACTCAAAGGAGTGGTCCAAGCAGAAAATATACATATAAGAAGTATACATTCCTCAATGCTACTCACAAACTTGACACAGAAAAGGTCATTTAGAGAATAGCTGAAAAAGAGGCTTGGCGGGGGTGCCTGGGTGGCTCAGTTCGTTAGGCACCCAACTCTTGATTTCAGCTCAGGTCATGATCTCAGGGTCCCGAGATGGAATCATGCCTCAGGCTCTGTGCTGGGCGTGGAGCCTGCTTAAGATTCGCTCCCCCTACCCGGCCCCACTCACACACATAAGAATGCTCTCTCTCTCATTAAAAAAAAAGAAAAAGAAAAAGAAAGAAAAGAAAGAAAAAGAAAAAAGAAAAGTTTTGAAGACTGAGGTTTAATGTACTCCAACAATGAAATATCTAAAAAGGTAACAAACAGTTATCAAAGGAGACTGAGTAGGAATGGTCAATGAGAAAGGAAAAGATCCCAGAGACATGGAGTCATGAAATCCAAGTGAAGCAAATATTTTAGGAATATGGGAGTGATCAAGTATTACAAATACAGCTGCTATAACTTAACATGAGAACTATGAACTAGTATTCCAATTTAGCAGTATGGAGTTTACTACTGACCTTGAAAGGAAAGGGCTGTCTTTACAGAAGTGGGGTCAAGTGTGAATTTATATGGATGAAAATATATTTAAGAGTATGGGCAGTCTTTCAAAGAGTTTTGCCATAAAAAAGAGCAGAGAAATAAGGCAGCAACTGTAAGGCATTGCAGGGTTGAGCCATGACATTTCAAAGATGGGTGATACAACAGCATAGTATTTATGAAATAGAGAAACTGATGATACATAAGAGAAGGGATAATTATTATGTATTCTTGAGTATGAGTAGAGTATAGATCCAATGCACAAGTGTAAGGACTGACTTAAGAGTATGGGTAATTCACCCAGTATAAGTATAAGCAGTAAAGGTAAAGTAAATGGGTAACAGTGTAGATAGACTGCTAGATGTGCTAGGAGCATGTAAAAGCATTCTTAAAATGTATTAATTATGTCTCCTTCAGAAAAGACTGGACAATCAAAATAAGATCATTTTATGTAGGTTTGAGGGACTATTTGCCAAGATGTAGGAAGTGTGAAGGAGAACCGGAAGAGGTAGTACAGTAGGCTGAAGCTATAACTACTTTGGGCATAAAGGGTGGAGACATAAATCCTAGGGAAGAATGTTAAAATAGAGAGATACACCTTAACAGAAGCCATGAACTTTGGTTGAAAATCCTAAGAGCTCTAGTTGATCATGTATGAAGAATACACAAATATACTGACCTCACTACCCAGCATCCTTCCAGCTGCTGCCAGGAATTCCCAAGCCCAGTGTGAAGCCAAAAGACAAAAGAACAAACTGATACAGTCCATAGAGTACAGATTTATGGGACACAAAGAAATGTAGTAATAGCTGGAAAGTTTAGACCTGGAAGGGTAAATGAACAATGTTCAGCATAGACAGCTTCTATTTTCTCGATGAAAGAAGAAGCAGGGTATGATGATTAGTTTTATGTGTCAACCTAGCTGGCCTGCAATGCCCAGATATTTGGCCCAACATTATTCTGGTTATTTTCTGTGAGTGTGTTTTTGGATGAGATTTACATTTAAACTGGTGGACATTTAACAGCATATATTTGGGAGGGCCTCACCCAATCAGTTGAAGGAAGAATAGGACAAAAGATTGACCTCCAAGAAAGAAGGAATTCTGCAGCAGACAGCCCTGAGACCTGAACTGCAACACTGGCTCTTCTCTGGGTCTTTAGCCTGTCAATCTATTCTGCAGAATAGATTGTATTTACCAGCCTCTATAATCATGTGAGCCATTTCCTTAAAATGATGTCTCTCTCTCTCTCTCTCTCTCTCTCTCTCTCTCTCTCTCACACACACACACACACACACACACACACACACTTCCTCTTGGTTCTGTTTTCCTGGAGAAACCTGACTAACATACAGGGATATCAACTAATATAGTGGGTTGAGCAGGAAGAGTTTAAAGATTGAGGAGTGAGAAGGAAGTATAAAATAGGCATCATATCGGGAGAATGGATAGACTGTGCAATGTACAAGAATGCAGAACTGCGTAGCAGTAAGGGCCCACTTGAGATTATTGACCATAAGTTCAAAATGAGATCAGTCATCAAACTTACTTGATTTTCACCAGTCACAGTCTCCTGCAGCAGAGCAGGTACAGAGAGATAGAGGTGTGATGAAATTTGGGATTTAGTCCTTTGTGTACGGTAAAAGAAGGGAGGCCTGAGGGAAATGAAGGATTATTAAAGGGAGTCATTATTATGAGTAGTACAAACTAGGATAGAAAAAAAAAAAGAAGAAGAAGAAGATAGCAGGAGGGGAAGAATGAAGGGGGGGAAATCAGAGGGGGAGACGAACCATGAGAGACGATGGACTCTGAAAAACAAACTGAGGGTTCTAGAGGGGAGGGGGTGGGAGGATGGGTTAGCCTGGTGATGGGTATTGAGGAGGGCACGTTCTGCATGGAGCACTGGGTGTTATGCACAAACAATGAATCATGGAACCCTACATCAAAAACTAATGATGTAATGTATGGTGATTAACATAACATAATAATAAAAAAAGAGTATCTACCCCACATGTTACAATGTGAACAAAAAAGGAAAGAAAAAGAAGAGACACAAGAACACAGTCATTAAGGGAAAATAAAAACGTTGTGAAATCAGTGGGTTTATGTCTCCCAAACAAGGTCAAACTAACATATAAATCAAAAACCCCAAAAAGGTACCATATCTTTCATTCAGAAAGAAGAACACATTGACAGTCAGTAAAATAAATGCTATGTCTTGGTACTTAGCCTTAAAAGACATCTATTTAGTTGTCTATAGGAGTGTCAAATGGTGCAATTGCCAATGTGTTCTACAAATGATTCCCTAAATAGACATGTCACGAAGAGAACACATAAATAGTCATTCTCTTTAAAATTTGAAATTTTAACAATATACAGTCTTAACATCTGATAATGGAGTTAAGAAACAGTATTTGGGAAAATAATGTGTTTTCATAGTCAGACAGATAAAGTTTGGGTCTAGGTTTCACACACATGTATGCATGTATATATTGGTATCTATAAATATTTATTTGGTAAAATACATATATGTGATACAACATATATTATAGGGGTAGACACATTTCTGAAGATTCAGAGTTGAAGAAGATATAAAATTGGAGATGGAGCTAGAGATATTCCAAACATAAATTTGATTCCTGCTTTTCATCTTATTTTTACTTATACTTTTCACATGCTGTGGTGTTCTAAATGGTTGTGAAAACATAATCAAACTTCCAGAACTCTCTGTCCAGTCTTAATTATCTTATCTTGACTTTGAGGTTCCTATGTAATTGTTAGAAACAGCATTTAGCAAGGAGAATTCATGAATAAATCCAGGTCGTTCCACTCAGGTGGTGTCCCAGTCACCAGCTCTTGCAGTGATCAGGGCTCTGCACACCGGCAGGGATCAGCAGTAACATGCTTTCAAAAATACTGATTCTGTTGACACCCCAAGTACACCACAGTCAAGCGTGTTGCATAGAGAACCTAGTTTTGTTAGCTGTAAGGACAAGTGTCGAATATAAACCTGACTTCCCATCTGCTTTTAACATACAAAGAAAATAAATGTGAGAGAAAGAAGGATCTTGAGGAGAAAACAAATGTGAGAGAAAGAAGGATCTTGAGGAGAAAACAAATGTGAGAGAAAGAAGAATCTTAAAAGAAAACAAAGGATCTTGCGGTGGGTGTTAGAGAGAGCCATGAAAAAACTGTGAGTAACCCAAAACAAATCAATTAGAAATCTCAACTGCGTGATTTCTGCACAGTCCTATCACTGCTCACACTGATATTTTTAATAGATGTAAGTGAAAACCACTTGACAACAATATGCAATTTTATCTATTTTACTATTAATTCCCAGTGATGATGATAATTACGGAGATTATAGCTAACATTAATGAGATGCTGACTATAAGCCAGTGACTCTTCTCAGCACTTCCATACATTCAAGTTTTCACAATAAGTCTATGAGGTAGAGATTATGTTTATCTCTATTTTATAGTTGAAGGAAGAAAGAATTAAGCTGCCAAAACTGCTGAACTTACAACCAATATACATTCAACTCAGTTTTTTTTTTACTTCATATCTGGAGTCATGGAAAAACACAACTGACACTTACATGTTGAGCTTGAGGCTCTGGAAGATACGGAAAAAGAGGAGCTTAATTTTATAAGAACTTAACTGGCTGAAGTTTCAGAAGGATGCCTAATTATAGATGTGGAAATAATAAGGTCTTTTAAAAATCATAGGTCAGAGCTTGCGTAACTTGAGTCAACAGGAACATTTAATTACCCATTTATTCTTCAATTATATTTATTAACTGGGACTGAATTAGATTTAAAAAAAAAGCTCTCAGTCCTTCTATGTTTCAGTGGCAATCAGTATTTTCCAAGTGTACAAATCCTACTAAAGAATGTACAGATAGCATCATTCTACTTACCGATATACACTTTTCTTTTTTTAAAAAAAATATTTTATTTATTTATTTGAGAGAGAGAGATAGCGAGAGAGGGAGCATGAGCAGGGGGCAGAGGGAGAAGCAGGCTGCCCTAGGAGCAGAGAGCCTGACGCTGGGCTCCATCCCAGGACCCTGGGATCATGACCTGAGCCGAAGGCAGATGCTCAACCGACTGAGCCACCCAGGTGCCCCTGATAGAGACTTTTCTTACTGAAAATTTGTCCATGACAAAAATATCTCAAAGAAAATGTAGGTGAATATATAATCTATTCCAGGATAGACTCATTAAATTAATTATTATGTAAATAGATAGATCATTAGATAATTAGATTGATAATTTCTTTAAGTGAGGGACAGGTGTTATAAATAAGCAACCATTAATCTGATGTTTACCAAAAATTTTAGGACCATGAAAAAATCTGTATAAATAACAACTGGAAAGAAAAACAATATATCCCATTTGAAGAGGGATCAGACTATATTTGATAAATAGGCTCACATATTCTAACAATTCTTTCCATGGTACAAAAAATAAAACATAATTTTTTTATTATTTTCTTTGTTCAAGTTTTTTTTTTGTTTCTATATTGAACATGCATGCATGTAATTATAGTTGGAAAATAAATTAACCCTTTAAAATGTCTTATATAGGGGTGCTTGGGTGGCTCAGTGGGCTAAGCATCCAACTCTTGGTTTCAGCCCAGGTCATAATCTCAGAATCATGAGATTGAGCCCCACCTCGGGTTCCGCTCTCACCGGGGGCTGCTTGAGATTCTTTCCCTCGCCCTCTGCCCCTCCCCCCACTCATGCTCGTCTCTCCTTCTCTAAAAAAAAAATAAATAAAATCTTAAAATAAATAAAATGTCTTATCTATAAATATGTATTAAATATATTTTAAATATGAACACATATAAATTCACATAAATAATAAAATAAAAATTACAAAATACATAATATGCTACTTATTTTTAGGTTGCCCTAAGATACACATTACAATCTCTTCACACCCCTAAGGGTTTTGTAAGGGCTTGGATAAAAAATGTAATTATTTACCAAGTGCCAGTGGGGGACAAATGGCCCCACCAAGTGAACATAAGTGAATGCAATGGTGCGCTCACTACCACCACCAGCCCTGACTCTACCTGCAGGGCTAAAATAACGAAAGCACAGAAGCACAAACTCAAATAACTGCACTTGGAGAATGGTGGCCGGAAGTTACAGTTTCTGTGAGTTCTAACTAGCGCCAATTAGTAACAAAGCAACTGTACAAAGAATCAGCCTGGTCTTTTTAAAGCTTAGAGCTTTTCACCTGTAAAAGGAGACCGGTGGGCAAGATGTCGCCTGAGATTTCCTCTGACTTCAGTGCTGTATAAAAGATCACTTAGGCAGAATCCTGACAATATTTTCACATCGGTCATAATTATTTGTTTATCTTAACTGAGTTTTTCTTCCTCACTCCGATCATATTATAATAACATGTTAGGACTGAACTGACTACCAAGATCACCTTGAAAAGCTCATTAAACTTCCTAATGAAATGTCATACACTTCTACAGATACACCATTAATACTTCCAAGTAAATAACCCTGTCTTCACAGGTCACAGACTACTTAAATTACTCAGGGAAACATTTCCAAGCAAGGCCCACACTTTAATAATGCACATATTGACACTTACAATCAAAGCTGCCATGCCTTTTTAACATATCAGTAACCATAAATCCACACACCCATACATTTATTCAAGCCTCCCATAGTTAATTCCTTTTTCCTTTCTCCCTTCTTTCCTGCCCTGAGGAATTTAGTGCGTAGCAGTCCCTCAGAGTGTGGCAGATGAGCTCCACATGGACAGAAACTAGCCAGCAATGTGAGGAAAGCCACAATAGAGAGATACACACCTCCTGTGATGGGAACAGATGAGGAAGCCAATCAATTTACATGGGGGTATGAAAAGGCATCAAAGGTATCTTTCAAAGAAGATTTGACCTGAATGGTATCTGTTTGTGGGGAGGAAGTATTTGTGACACATGGAACCTACAGACATTGGGTTCTACACGTTCACAAAGCCATGAAATTCGTATTTGGATCAAGTTTACTCAGTTTCCCAAAAGGCTGATCTCAAGTGAGTTCTATCTAATATCTAAATACTTTTATGTAAATACATGTGTATGTATTTATTCATGCATGTGCACTCATGCCTAACATATATGTGTAGCAAAAATGATCATATGTTGGAAGATAAGAGTGACACAAAATTGAGCTTTTGTGCAGATTCTACCTTTCTACAGTGAGGAGCATATAGTGCAACAAGAATTACTTCTACATAGCTCCCAATTCACTACAGTTCTATTCAGGTGGAGGATTCGGACACTCTTTGAATTAACAGGAATTTCATAAAACATAGTGTTTGACCCCATGGCTTTAGAAAAAGAGACTTCTTGTGATAAAACTGACAGAACGGAGATTCTGATTCTTTACTGCCAGACAGTGCACTCAGCTTGCTTTCGAAAGGAAACAGATTATTTACCGTTTTGTGGCACAGTCAATGAGCAACTTCCAAAGGAAAGAAGAGGATGTCCATAAAAAATCTAACTGAACCAACACTACTAAGTAAATACACTGATGCAAATGTATCCTTACAATTTATTATATCACCATTTTTTCCAAGGAAATCTTCAAAGATTCTTAATTAATAAGTAAGATGTTTTGGTAGATATTTTCCAAAATTAATGATGGTTAAAATGATAAGGATTCTAAACTTATGAGATTAATAAAAAGAAAAAAAGTGTAATCTGAACAAGATAGATTTTCTACCCAATTAAGGGAACTTAACTATCTTAAAAAGCTTGCCTCTGACACTGTTGAAAAAAGAAAGTTCTGTGTCAGCTTCCATAAAGGTTGTGCTGTGCTCCGTTCTGTTGAGTCACAAGACATTGAACATGAAGTGATTCACTAACAGTTTCACATTCTGTGTCTGGGGATGCATTTAATGGTCCAACAGAAGGGAAGCCTTAGGAGCTGCACAAATAGCACTGTTTTCAATAAAAATCCCAAATAGTTTAGGAACCAAAATAGGTTTCATTTTCTATCTCCCAGAATGTTGATCCTGAAAGGAGAAAAATAATCCCCCTTCTTCCCCCAAAATAGAGGTATACACTTAAGAGGACTCCGATCAGGTACTCTTTAGTTACTTATTAAAAACTTACCATGTATCATGTACTGCATTAGAAATTGGGGATAGAGAAAGAACAAATAGGTACTTGCCCCACCCAGCCTTAGACAAGTGCAACGCAGTGTGGTAACTTTTAAGATATGAGAAACCTAGAGCAGTGCCAGAGCACAGAGAAGGGGGCCTTAATCTAGGTCTGATAAAATCTGTAGGGATGAAGAAAAGTTTTCCACAAAAGTTGAAGGACAAATATACAGTTATGATGACAATATTTTGCCTTATTTGAACAAAAACAAAAGAGAGAGAGAAAAAAAAAATCCTCTCAAATAAGATATGAAACACGTTAAGAACAATTTTGGGCCTAAAAGGAGTTTCCAGACTGAACAAGAACTTACCATTTAGTCATACTGAATAAAGGTCACTCAGTGGGGAAAAAAAAAAAAAAAAAAAGATTAAATATCTAAAAGAACAACTACAATTTTCTCTTTTTTATATAGCCATGGACTCAGTTCTGTTCATATCTGTTGCCCAGAAGATGGTCATGTGTTCCTAACTGCAACAGATGCTGGGAGGCTTGTAAATGGAACCCCTAGCTAAGTAGGTATAAATTTCCTGCTAAAACTCACTTGTATTACCAAATGCAAGACTGGGAGAAGGGACGTTGGCAGACATATGGCTGTTTCCACCACACTATCTTATTTTAAATTCTACTGGTGACCAAAGGAGGCAGTGAGTGACAGACTATAGGTAAGTAGCATATACACTGCAATAATAAAGAGTACAATAACTTATATATACTACAATAATAAAGAGTACAATACATAACTTATATGTTCTGAAATGTAAAAAATGTCTGAAATGTATGAAATTTTGAGAGATTGTCTACAAAAACTAGTTTGAGATTCACAGCTTAATAAGTAAGACTTCTAAGGAAACTGCCTTTCAGTGACCAAATATCCAACTATTACTGCACAAGAAAGGGCTATTTTTTTTTCTTTTTTAAATGGTAAAATAATTAAAAATGCATTACTAGCACAGTCATTTTGATAGGAAACCTTATTCCCCAAACCTGAAAAATATTAAAACCTTACTTGCAAATACATATCAGCTGATAATTGAAAATTCTAAATTCCTTTTTGTTTATCTCTTAAAAATAAAAAAAAATTTTTTTTAGTTATAGCTAGCAAATTCATGTATCAGGTAAGTTTTAATTACAAGAAAAGTTATAAAATTCTGTTAGTCTTGTTTAGAAAAAAAAGGGTAAGCGTAATTTCATTGAAAACCCAGAATAGCTGTTCTCCATTACGTCAAAGAAGGTAAAATCTCATCTAGAAAATAAGAAATCCATGGGAATATGAGAGGTGCAGCATCCAACATGACAGAAACAGCTTTATGAAGAATACAAAAAGAGGTTTCTTTTCTCACAGCTGCGGCAAGAATAGTGAGCTTAGACACTGCATGCCTGCATATGATATGTAGAAAGATTAAAAGAGACAGTTATTTAGGTGGTTAGTTTCACATCTATTTCGAAGTCGATAGTCACCGAGGTGGAAGAATAGTAGGTAGGGTGAGAAAAGCATCTTAAAAGGAGAGGGAGAAAATGGAGTGCCTAGTTCCTTCTCTGCTCTCTTCTAGCTCTATGAAATTAAGCAACTTGAACAGTCTCGAGGATTTAGTTTTCCTTATCTCTTTCTTCCATTTCAGAATGTGTTCTGCTTGACTTCTGGATTGTGCAAAGCGGAATCATGTATATAAAGGGGCTTGCTTGCTTGCTGCCAAGAAGTGCAATTACACGTGTAAAATGCTAGGCATGGGAGTGGTTGATGAGAGTGGCTGTTTCTTCTCCTCCCTTGGTGAGGTATTTTTATTGTTCAAAAGAGCAAGTACTTACTGAGTATCAACTGTGTGATAGACGCTAAGTTCTTAAATAGTTGTGAGAGTGGTGATAAAAGAGGAGGAGGAGGAAGGTCGTTCTAAAGCAAGGCGGTCATACAGCAGGAGACTGAGAGCATACATGCTTTGGAGCAGAGGCTTTAAATCTGGGTCTTATTTCTTAACATTGCAGATGCCTTATTTTCTGTGACTATAAAATTATTTAAATCCTTATTATAAGAGCCCTTCAGAGCTATGAAGTGAACACATTCCCTGACACTTTTGAGAATTCTTCATCTAAACAACAGAATCCCTTCTATCTACACTGAAGAAATGCAGATGGCCAAGCCTTGAGTCACAAGCCCCGACACGGAATCTCTAAACATCATTCAGTAGTCTCTACACTAGAGAAACTCTCCAAACGATCGTTAGTAGCCAGCCAGCACCTGACCACTGAGCAGCAGTTGAGAACCACTTGTTAAGAGACTTTCTATTCAAAGTGTGGCCCATACACTGGCTGTATTGGTATCACTTGGGAACTTGTTAGAAATGCAGAATACAGGCCCTGCTCTTAATCAGAATCTGCATTTTTACAAGATCCCCGACTGTTCTCAGATATCTTGAAGTTTCAGAAGCATAGAGAGAGACACCTAGTTTAAAAAAAAAAAAAGACTGTTCTGAGTAAGGAAGAGATTATAAGTCAATGTGAAGTGCTAAATTTAAATAGGGTAAAATACATGGTTTTAGAAGGTTCTTAATGTACAAAAATGTTTCTATGAAATAGCAACTCATTCATAATTTCCTGATATAAGTTTTAGGTTATTAACATGCACCATGATATGTTAAGAAATCTATTTTTTTTTAGAGAAAATGGCAAATGATAATGGAAATGGCAGTTTCTCTTGCCTGGGGCTATAAACATTTTTGGAACACAGGCCTCAGTGAATGATGGACAACATCGCTCCATCTAGTGTTGCTTTCCGCAACGTTCAGACATAAGGACCCATTACCATTTTGAGTGTCAACTACGGTAGGTTAAATCAATTCCAACAATGTTAATATTTTTATTTCAGCGCAGAGTACAAAAAGTTCCTCTGTACTAATGATTCACTAAGTCTCACTAAGTTTCCCTGAGGCTGAAATGAAACCTAGGATTTTCACTCTATCGAGGTGAATAAACCATTCACAGAAGTGGTGAGAAGGGAAAAAAAAAAAACAGGAGTGGCAAAAGGTGAAGTATTTCAGTTGATGGTTGAAATTACATTTAAAAGAGGTAGAAAGATCTTCAAACTTCAGTTAGGCTTAGTACAAGAATGATGAAAGATTGAATTTAGTAACTTGAATTCCCAGCATAAGCTCTAGTTAAGAGCAACAAGTATTACCTCTCATGTCATGGCCGTCTGGTTTCAAATCCCAACTCCACGACTGACTGTGTAACTTTTACCTCTCTGTCCCTTCATTCGTTCATGTAAAAACTATGGATGATGATATTAAAGGGGACTTTAATAAGGTTTTGCTCACATGTTGGTTGTTGTCTTTACTAGTGTTCATCAAAAATAATTTGTTTCTTAAGGGCCTGTGCAGAACCAGTGTCACGTGATGAAGGTTTTCCAGGAGCCAAAGAACCCCAGATCATGACTCATCCAGTTCTATGAACCAGAGATCATTATATTAAACAAAACAAACCATGAAAACAAACAAACAAACAAGCTAGTTTCTTAGATTGAGTGGGATAACGCATGTAAATCTCTTAACATGGTCATACGCAGACTGGCCCCCGCTGGTCCTATATACAGAGTAAACACTGGGAAAGTGTTAGCTGACATCGTCATCATTGTCATCACAGGTCCACCCCAGTGCTAGCAAATGTCCCGCTTAATATTTTTTGTACAAATAAGTAAAATGCTTGGTCCCTAGTATATATTATGTTACTATTATATAATATTATGTGGTTTTGAGAGGTCTTTCCCACATAAGACTAAGACTTGCAACAAGGCTTGGAAATCGTTTTTGATCTTATTTCTGCCCTGCAGCACAGTGCTCAGGACCCAACAGGCATGTATAAATTATGGTTTAAGATGAAACAGATGAGTATTTTACCGTCATATATAAATTGTATTCACATGGACAAATGGAATTCTTGCCAGAGTTTTAGTTCAGTTTCAAAATTAATTGGGGGCATAGTATCTGCCATCATATAATACACTTAAGTAATTATTGTTAATGATAACCTGCATACTTGCCCCATCCAATCCCTACTGTATTAGCTTCCTGAGGCCACTGTAAGTAATTGCCACAAACTAGGTGGCTTAAACCAAGAGAAATTCATTGTCTAACAATTCTGGAAGCCAAAAGTCGCACGTCAACAGACCAACAAGATATGGAAGCAACCAAAAGTCCATCCATAGATAGATAAATGGATAAAGGAAATGTGGTATATCTACAATAGACTCTTATTCAGCGATAAAAAAGAATGAAATCTTGCCATTTGTAACAACATGGATGGGGCGCCTGGGTGGCTCAGTCGTTAAGCATCTGCCTTTGGCTCCGGTCATGATCCCAGGGTCCTAGGATCGAGACCCGCATCGGGCTCCCTGTTCCATGGGAAGCCTGCTTCTCTCTCTCCCACTCCCCCTGCTTGTGTTCCCTCTCTCGCTGTGTCTCCCTCTCTGTCAAATAAAGAAATAAAATCTTTAACAAAAAAAAAAAAAAATGGATGAACCTAGAGGGTATTAAGCTAACTGAAATAAGTCCGATAGAGAAAGACAAATACCATAAAATTTCACTCATATGTGGAATTTAAGAAACAAAACAAACAGGAGACAAAAACAAACAAACAAAAAAACAGACTCTTAAATACAGGGAACAAACTAGTAGTTGCCAGAAGGAAGGTGGCGGGGGGTGGGGGGTAGGGTGTGTGAAATAGATTAAGGGGATTAAGAGTATACTCGATTGAGCACATGCTATAAAATTGTTGAATTATTGTATTCTATGCCTGAAAGTAATAGGACACTGTAATTATACTTGAATTTAAAAATAAAATAAAAAATAAAAGATACCACCTCCCTTCCCCCCTCCCCCCAAAAAAAGTCAACAGGCCAAAATGACAGTGTCTAGAGTTGAGCTCCTTCCAGAGGCCCAAGGAGAGAGTGTGTTCCTTGCCTCTTGCAATCCCTCATGGCTACTGGCATTCGCTGGCTGATGGCTGCATCTTTCCCATCTTCAAGGCCAGCAGAGTCAAATCTCTCACTACTTTGTCCTCACACAGCCCCCTCTCTCGGAGAATGAAAATGAACAAGTAAATCAACGAATTATGTAATACAATTTTAAGAAATGTTAGTTGCTATAAAGAAAATAAGCAAGATGAGGGATCAGAGATTTTTCTATTACTCATGGATTTTAGAACAAGGCTCTAAATTGTCTTAAATTGTAGCCTTATACTTTTGATTTTGGTGTGGTACAAAGAAGTTTGCTATTTTTCCGTTAAAAGAATGATCTATTTTGGACACACTATTACTTTCTAAAATGAAACTATATAATGATGAGCTCAGAAAATAGTCCTTTACCATGCCACTTTTCCCTCAGGGAATAATCCCTTATAAAATTAGTATTTACGTATTCAAATTATTAAGAGAATAAAGAACCTGATCCCACTGTGTTTAGAGTTAAAAAATTCAAGTGAGCTTTTCTGATTTTTCAAAAGTTCTCAGAGGCATAGCGATCCCATGTAGTAATTCTGAAGATAATACTAACACAAAACCTACAAACTCGTGTCATATGCACTTCCATTATGGATTAACTGGGATATTGTGTGTATATTTATAATTTTAAGTCATTGTTATTTAGATTTGTTTCTTCTCCTTGTCAATCATTCCATCTTCTCAAACTTGTTTAAATGGATTCCCCTCACAAATTTCCTTTTCTCACACCTCTAACTAGTTGTAGCTTCTTCGCCCTCCCACATACCAATCTATGTTCTTGAGTAAAGACTACTTAACATGTAAAGTTGTCATGGAAGGGATAAACCCCATTTCAAGTTTGGACATAAAGGCTGGGTAGGCACATAGGTTCCAGGAATGATGTTGGATCCATGATGCACAAAGGAGGTGATAATGGAGAGAAGGAGGGGCAGAGAAGAAAATACAACATAATAATGTATCTCTGACTATTAAAAACAAAGCAGTTCTGGGGCGCCTGGGTGGCTCAGTCGGTTACGCATCTGCCTTCGGCTCAGGTCATGATCCCGGAGTCCCGGGATCGAGTCCCACATCGGGCTCCCTGCTCAGCGGGGAGTCTGCTTCTCCCTCTGACCCTCCCCCCTCTCATGCTCTCTCTCTCTCTCTCTCTCAAATAAATAAATAATAATCTTTAAAAAACAAAAACAAAAACAAAAACAAAAAAACACAAAGCAGTTCTACCATTTCCTTCCAGGCACAGAGACAGAGATGATCACTTACCTGGTGTTATAGGACTAAAGTTTCCCTAGTGCCATTGTTATTGAAAATTTGAATGTAGCAAGTAAATATAAAATGAGAAGAGCGAAGATACTTAATATGTTTGGAATGAGGGTGGAATTATTTGCAAGGGAGCATTGCTAACAAAAATATGGTGATGCAAATACATTGTGCATGACTTGGGACCTGAAATGATTAAAATTACTTACAGGCTCTGATCTCAGGGACAGTAAGGAAATGAGTGAGGATGACAGGGAGTGACAGATGTATTCAGTGGATTTCTGGATACATTTTATGAATCTAATATCTACTCACTCTTTTGCAATGAACTTTTCTGTCCTGTGGGAAATCCATCTGTTTTCAATAGGGCTAATCCCATCTAACAAAAGGGCAGAAATGTGACTCATTCACAGCCAAATAAAGCACCCCTTCCCCTGGCCATGGTGAGTGTCCCAGGCATGTGAATAAATCAGAATCTTCTCTGGGATTATTTTGCTTGTACAGTCTGAAAGGACTGTCTCATTTGGCTATTGTTTCTAAACAGGTAGGATGTTAATCAGACGGTTCTTTGTCTTCTTGTCTGCCATATGGAGAGAGACATTTTGAGAGATGGAATGAGACTGTCTAAAAATTAGAGAGGTAGAGTAATGTCTTACCTTAGTGTTTTTATTTAAGAGACATACGGAGTTTTTGTTTGTTTAGAACCATTCCGTAAGCAAATATTTATTTGTATATGGCACTGCTTACTGATGAACTAATTTTACCTCAGAACCCAGTGACAGCAATTACAATGACAATGATAGTTCCCATTTGTTAAGAGCTAAGTATGTGCTAGGTGTCTTACATGCATTGTTTTTCCATTTATTAAATTAATATTCTGAGGTACATAAAAAACATAATGTTTATAAAATACATGAAATTAAGAAAGCAAACTCTTCTCCTTTACTTGAAGCATGGCGGAGAACACTAGCTGTCCCCTTGTCAGAAAACAGAAACAGGGACCCTGTTGCCTCCAAGAGCACAAGCAACACAATTTCAACGGAGAGTCATTTCTAAAATTGTATGCAATTTTAGATGTAAGCATATAGCCAACATTCTGATGCAGTAAATTAGAACTTGGCAGAATTAATTAACTGCAACAGTAAATAAAGTAAAATTTAAGGTCGATTGTAATCTCCCATAAAGCAGCAGTTCTGGCTTACTTCTGAAGTGCTGAGTATGAATTATGTGTCCTTGCAAAGTAGGAAGGTCACTGATGTAGATGTATCTGACAGGGGAGACTTTCAGATTTACTTTTCTGTGTATTATGCTTTGGCTCCATCAGATTAGCTGCCCCACTGCCTTCTTGTAACACAGACCTACAGTGTTAACCTGGATGCTAAAAACACATACATGCTTTGCAAGTAAGCTGGCCTGAAACTGGATTCAGCTACAATCATCAAAATTAACTGCTTTCCTTACACCAATAAATATCTAATAATCTTTCTTTTTAAAAATATTTATTTATTTATTTGTTTGTTTGTTTGTTTGTTTATTTGAGAGAGAGAGATCGTGAACGTGCAGGGGGAGGGGCAGAGGGAGAGGATCTCAAGCACAGTCCGTGTTGAGACCCCAGCCCAACATGGGACTCAATCTCATGACCGTGAGATCATGAGCTGAGCTGAAATCAAGAGTCCGACGCTTCACAAACTGAGTTACCCAGGCACCCCTAATCTTTCACCTACAAGGGAATGTTTGCAATATCAAGCTTTTTCTTATGTTTGCTTTCTTGGTTGTGAATAGCCACAAATTTGAATCCTTTTTTTTTTTCAAGTCACCTCTTCAATAAAGCATTCCATGTCCACCACACCTGCCCTCATCTGCCCTCTTACAGTATTTTATTGTAAAATTCTTTTTTTTAAAGATTTTATTTATTTATTTGAAAGAGAGAGAGAGAACAAGTGGGGAGGAGGGACAGAGGGAGAAGCGGGCTCCCTGTTCAGCGGAGCTTGATCCCAGGACCCTGGAATCATGACCTGAGCCAAAGGCAGCCAGCCACTTAACCAACTGAGGTACCCAGGCACCCCTTATTGTAAAATTCTTATTTTAATCTGTTTACTATGATTATTTGTGTGATTTTCATAATTATCAATGTGTCATATATTATGTGGAAAAATGTTATTATTAAATTCTGTTCTTTTTTTATAAAGATCTTATTTATTTATTTTGAGAGAGAGAGAGAAAGCATGAGCTGGGGGGAGGGGCATTAAGCGTCTGTCTTCGGCTCAGGTCATGATCCCAGGGTCCTGGGATCGAGTCTCGCATCGGGCTCCCTGCTCCGCGGGAAGCCTGCTTCTCCCTCTCCCACTCCCCCTGCTTGTGTTCCCTCTCTCGCTGTGTCTCTCTCTGTCAAATAAGTAAATAAAATCTTAAAAAAAAAAAAAAAAGAAAATCTGTTAATACACAGGCTACCAAATTTTGGAAAACTGTTTCTACAATGTGAATGTTATCCATAGCATTAAACCAAGGAAACAAATTAGAAATAAAACAAACAAATCCCCTCTATTTTTAAAGTTCATTATAGCTCCAAAGCAGACATGACTTATTCTTTGCTAATCAGACATGACCTCTATAATATTTATGTAGATACAGAAATTAGTTACATGAGAAAACAGGATAGATGTTATCCACTGTCTGATGCACAAGGGATAGGGCTGTATGATATCAGAGTCTGCAGGGAGGGGGACAAATCTGGCAGCTTCCTGGTCTTGGCAGAGGTAGCCTTGCCTTAAGATGAACAGCTCTGGGGTGTACTGTGGCTATTCCTAAAGCTCAGCCTACAAGCCATGTATTCAGTTCTTCTAACAACTTTGTATATAAATCCTTTTCTTCTTATCAGAGAATTCTTTTTGTCACAGCTGAGAACAGCAACTGGCACACTGCATCTCAAACACATGTTCTATTCCTCATATGCCTGGATATGTCAGTGGCTATTTGGAATTACTTGAAAATCTACAGATTGGTCAGTGGCTTGACCTGTGACAAGAATTTTATGCCAGTCACTTACAACAAGAGCAATAAAACCAAACATAAAAAGAGATTAAATCAGTTATTAGTAGAAGCTAGAGGAGTCACATTAGAAATTTAGAGTCAGGTTAAGCCATGCAATAAATAGATGAGCAAAAGAATTGAGAGACTAAAAAGAAAAAAAATGGAGCTAATAGTGAGAGGGAAAGCCTGCCACTGAGACATATTAGCTTTGACAAAATTCTGATCTCCAACACTGGGCAGAGTGAGGCCCACTTTTATGGTTCTTCATTTTGTTATTATTATTAGTAGTAGTATGATTATTTATTTTATCCTTACCTTGAACCATCTTGAATGAGTCTCAGGAAAATAATCAAGCATAAGAATCTATCTTAAAACAAACCACCATAAAAAATAGTGGTGGGGGGATGGGCATCTTTCACCCTACTTCCCTCCTTCTTTTTTTTTTCACTCTCTCCCATCCCTTTTATCTCCATTTACTAATTACAGACTATGTTTTAATACCAATCTAAATCAAGTATTACCAACTATATATATTCCTTTAAAAAGTCCTGGACATTATCAAACTCACACATTTCATTGAGGAGGTTCAACTAATCAAAGATGCTTGTCACAATGTCTAATTTGTCTAATATTTCAATCCCTACGTACTATCCTACTCATTTCTTGAGCCTTTTTTTATATCTAGGACCATTATAGATAAACTTATTTTATCCTAGGGAGTAAAATGAATAATTTAAAGAAAACTGTAAAGAAGAGTGGAGAGAGGGTGTTTAGAAAGTACAAAGTCAAAGAGACTTTAAGCTTTGGAGTCCGTGAGATTGGTTATATCACATGATAATGAAGTTATCATATACATGGAAGTAAGAAAAAGGAGGCTGAGTTTTTCTTGTTTCTTTGTTTTATTTTTTGGTGCAAATTTTTATATTTGTTCTAACCATATAATAATAACCAAATGTAAAATAAGTAATTGAATGAACAAAAATAGATTGTATGAGGTATCAAAACCAGATAATCAAAAAACTGCCAACAAACAAAAATCCAAGACCAGATGCTTCATAGATGAATTCACCAAATTTTTTTTTTTTTGAAAAGAGTTAACACCTATTCTTCTTAAGCTATTCCAAAAAAACAGAAGAGGAAGGAAAACTTCCGAATTCATTCTACAAGGCCAACATTACTCTGATACCAAAATCAGACAAAGACACTACAAAAAACAAAGCTACAAGCCAGTATCTCTGATGAACACAGATGCAAAAATCCTCAACAAAATATTAGCAAACGGGGACACCTGGGTGGCCCAGTTGGTTAAAGCATCTGCCTCCAGCTCAGGTCATGATCCCAGGGTCCTGGGATCGAGCCCCGCACTGGGCTCCTTGTTCAATGGGGAGCCTGCTTCTCCCTCTGCCTGCCGCTCCCCCTGCTTGTGTTCCCTCTCTCTGACAAATAAATAAATAAATAAAATCTTAAAAAATATATTAGCAAACACAATTCAAAAATACATTAAAAAGATCATTCACCACAATAAAGTGGAATTTATTCCAGGAATGCAAAAGTCATTCAATACTCACGAATCAGTCAATGTGATATGTCACATTAACAAGAGGAAGGATAAAAAACTATATGATCATCTCAATAGACAGAGAAAAAGCATTTGACAAAGTACAATATCCATTCATGATAAAAATCCTCAACAAAGCAGGCTTATCAGGAAAATAACTCAACATAATAAAGGCCGTAATGAAAAACCCACATCTAATATTATACTCAAAGGTGAAAAACTGTGTTTGCTATATGATCTTCCTCTAAGATCAAGAATAAGACAATGATGTCCACTCTCACCACTTTTATTCAACACAGTACCTGAAGTCCTAACTGCAACAATCAGACAAGAAAAAGAAATAAAAAGACACCCACACTGGTAAGGAAAAAGCTAAACTCTCACTATTTGCAGAATAACATGATACTATATGTAGAAAACCCTAAAGACTCCACTGAAAAATTCCTAGGACTGTTAAGTGAATTCAGTAAGGTCACAGGATATATAATCAAAGTACAGAAGTCTGTTGTGTTTCCATACACTAATAATGAAGCAGAAGAAAGAAATTAAGAAAACAATCCCATTTACAATTGCACCAAAAAGAATAAAATATCTAGGATTAATTTAACCAGGAGGTGAAAGACCTATAGTCAGTAAACTATAAGTCATTGATAAAAGAAACTGAAAATGATACAAATGAATGGAAAGACTTACATGCTCATGGATTGCAAAAATTAGTATTGTTAAAATGCCCATAATACCCAAAGCAATCTACAGATTTAATGCAATCCCTATCAAAATAGTTTTTTCACAAAACTAGAACAAATAACCTAAAATATGTATGGAGCCACAAAAAAACTTGTATAGTCAAAACAATCTTGAGAGAGAAGAACGAAGCTGGAAGTATTATAGTCCCAGATTTCAAGATATACTACAAAGCTATACTAAACAAAACAGTATGGTACCAGCGCAAAAATAGACACATAAATCAATGGAACAGAATAAAGGGCCCAGAAATAAACCCGTGTCTGTACGGTTAATTAATCCACAACAATGGAGTCAAGAATATACAATGGGGAAAAGACAGTCTTTTCAATAAACAGTGTTGGGAAAACTGGACAGCTACATGCAAAAGAATAAAACTGGACCACTTTCTTACACCATACACAAAAATAAATTAAAAAATAGAAAAAACATAGGCAGTAATCTCTTAGACATCACCCCTAGTAACATGTTTATGGGTATGTCTCCTCCAGCAAGGAAACAAAAGCAAAAATAAACTACTGGGACTACATCAAAATAAGAAGCTTTTACACAGCAAAGGAAACTATCAAGAAAACAAAAAGGAAACCTACTGAATGGGAGAAGATTTTTGCAAATGATATATCTAATGAGGGAATAATATGCAAAATACCCAAAAAACTTACACAACTTAACACCAAAAAAAACAAACCATTTGATTAAAAAAATTGGCAGAGAACCTGAATACACATGGATACATAAAAAGATGCTCAACATCGCTAATCATCAGAAAAATGCAAATCAAAACCACAGTGAGATACCACCTCATACCTGTCAGAATGGCTGGTATCAAAAAAGATAAGAAATAACAAGTGTTGGTGAGGATGTGGAGAAAAGGGAAACTATAGGCACTTTTGGTGGGAATGTAAATTGCTATAACCACTGAAGAAAACAGTATGGAAGTTCCAAAACTAGAAATACCATATGACCCAATAATTACACTATGGAGTATTTACCCAAAGAAAATGAAAACACTAATTTGAAAAGATATATGCATCCCTATGTTTACTACAGCATTATGTACAATAGCCAAGATATGGAAGCACCAATAGATGAATGGATAAAGATGTCAGATACATATACAATAGAATATTACTCAGCCATGAAAAAGAATGAGACCTTACCATTTGTGACAACATGGATGGACCTAGAGCATATTATGCTAAGTGAAATAAGTCAGAGAAATCAAATACCATATGATTTTCCATTTATGGAGAATCTAAAAACAAACAAACAAATGAACAAACAAACAAAATCAAACAAACTCTTAAATACAGAGAACAAACTGGTGGTTGCCAGAGGGGAGGTGGGTGGGGAAAAGGATGAAGTACATGGAAGGGAGTAAGAGGTACAAACTTACAGTTATAAAATAAATTAAGTCACGGAGATGAAAAGTACAGCATAAGGAATGTAGTCAATAATATCGTAATAACATTGTGTGGTGACAGATGATGACCAGTTTCACAGTGAGCACTGAGTGATGCACAGAATTGTAGAATCACTGCATCACACGCCTGAAACTAATTTAACGTTGCATGTCAATTATACTTCTATAATGAAAATAAATAATTTAAGGTAGCCATACTAGCCTTCCTACAAATCAAAACAAAACAAAACAAAACAGAGACAGAATAGGAAATTACTAGAAAGTTGGTGATGTATCTACTACAAAATCAAGTTTTTACATTGTGAGAAATCTAACACTGTGCAGAATCATACACTAAAAACACAGGATGTATGGGAAGACCACTTACCATGAAACTTTGTAATCATAGCATCAAGAACATAATAATGATATCAATAAAAACATAGCCATAATATGATATTTTACATTTTTTATCCCAAATACTCTACTCAATCACTTGCAGCCTTACAGGTAAGATTTAGTATTTCCTCCTCTGAGATGAAGATCCTAAAGGGAATTGCTTCTAATAAATACATTATCATCAAAATTAAAACCTAAGGCATACTTTTCACTAATCTCTTCTTTTAATGCAGGGAAAAGTCTTAACAGACTCCTCTATATGCACAGCTTATATATCGGTGCATTGAAAAGCATTTTTTTAAAATGTTTTGAAGGCACCTAACTGCTACTACCAGCACTAAAGGGAGGTTCTTCTGTATATTTTCTTATTCCCTTGGATTCATAAAGAGTTCTCTAAAATGTAATAAGGCTTTCCCCCGATTGCATCAAACCTTAACATGTTAGGAAAAAATTACGTATAAACCAAAACAATTTTAAAAACTTTACTGGCATCATTCCATCATTTATTAATTCTTACTATGATGATTCTGTACCAAGAAATACACTGTGGGGGAAGAGATTTGACTTGAATGTTCCATGGAAGAAAATATAAGCAGAAAAGCAGAGGGCAATAACTTGAAACCTTCTGCCCAACACTGCATTTGCTTTTTAAAAAGTCCGAGTATTTTTTTCCCTCCAAGGGATATCTTAAATCGTAAAAACTAAATCCCTAGGTGCTAATTTAAAGATGCCTTTTAATAGTTACCTTCACATAATGGAAAAAAATGCTGATTCTTCAATAATTCTTTAATAATTTTTCAAAAGTCCCTTATTCTACTGAAACTTCCCTAATACCCTCACTCAGAAGTTCTCAGGGGACTTTAAGCTTCTTCCAGAAATATCTTTATACCTGTATTCTCTCTCTCACCTCCTTATATTTTGTTTAATTGATTTACCTGTTTGGTTTTTCTCTTGCTCTTCAATTAAAAATCTTCCAGGCAGTGTCCATATAATTTTACTGTACAGAGTATGTGTCAATTATTTTGTTTAGTCTATAAACATAATGATCATTTGTCAAAATAATAAACCTGAAATTTCAAAGAATTAATAGAAAGGAGTCAAATTAAAAAAAAAATTCAATTGATATATGTTCGCCATTAGTTTTTTTTTTTTTTAAGATTTTATTTATTTATTTGACAGAGAGATAGCACAAGTAGGGAGAGAGGCAGGGAGAGGGAGAAGCAAGCTTTTCACTGAGCAGGGAGCCCGATGGGGGGCTCGAACCCAGGACCCTGGGATCATGACCTGAGCCGAAGGCAGCCACTTAACCAACTGAGCCACCCAGGCGCCCCCACCATTAGGTTTTGCTGAAGTCAAAAACTGTCTCTAGTTATGAGTTTTCATCTTGCAGATTTTCAATACAATGAAAGTAAGTAGTAAATTTCATTACAAAGCTTACTTACATTTAGCAGATATTACTTCTGTAAGGTTGTATTTGTTTTAGAATTACTCTAGCCTATACACTTAGAAAATGAATATGATCCTATAAAAGTATCCCCCAGAAACAAAACATTTTGTTAGTCTTTATATGTATTTGTTATGAATAATTTATACTTTGATTTTGAAAGTGCTTCCTTCTTAAAGTCTAGATTTAAAAAAATTATCTAAGATTAAAAGTTAACTGATGATGCTTAGCGGTATAAATTAACCTATAATCCTTTCATTATTATACAACTGTGCTCATGTTGTTTGGTATGTGAGTTTGTGCATGCACCGGCAAATGTTCTTTATTTCCTATTTTATTTTATTTTATTTTTTAAGATTTTATTTATTTATTTGACAGAGAGAGACACAGCGAGAAAGGGAACACAAGCAGGGGGAGTGGGAGAGGGAGAGGCAGGCTTCCCGCTGAGCAGGGAGCCCGATGTGGGACTCCATCCCAGGACCCTGGGATCATGACCAGAGCCGAAGGCAGACGCTTTAACGACCGAGCCATCCAGGTGCCCCTGTTGCGGTCTTTAGATCTATTATTGCTAGTTAGGTGAATAGTGAGTGCATGCTTAACGACTGAGCTACCCAGGTGGCCTCTTTATTTCCTATTTTAATACTGATTTTAATGTTTGAAATATTCACCTTGTCTGAAATGATCCCTGGAAGTGTTTGACTAGAGTAATCTGACCCTCTCACTGAGCTCCAGTGAACAAGATATTATTATCCGGGACACCCAGTATTCTAGTAGCTCTGGTCTGCTGATATTTTCCACTATAAACAGGAAATCAAGAAGATTCACGCCTCAGGGAAACTATCATCAAGTCCGCTCATCTTAAATTCTTAAGTTTCTTAAGAACACTAGGAACATTAGTTGATTTTGGTTCAGCTCATGATGATCAGTCATGAGATTAAGCCCCTTGTTGGGCTCCTGGGCATGGAGCCTGCTTAAAATTCTCTCTTTCCTCTACCCATCCCCCCCCCACTTTCTCCCACTCCAAAAAGAAAAACCAACCAAACAAACAAAAAACACCACTCAGAAGAAAAACACATTAGACAGAAATTAAAATACAAGAGAATCATCAGAAAGTCATTTAAAATCTGTCTTGCTTTCCTTTCTTCTATGCATTCTTTGCACATGCACATCTGATAAACCATTTTAATGTCATAATCAGAGTCCTGATGATGAATGCTTAATACCAAGACATTCGTAAAGCCTATTTTTTTAAACTTGATATCAAGGTGGAAACCATTTAGGAATAATGTGAATAATGAGGCTCATCTATTGTTTAAGTGTCTCAAAAAATAAAAGGAAGGTATGGACAAACAAAAGAATGAGAGAAGGAAAAAGAGACAAGGAAAGTCTAAAGTGATTGATTTGGGATTCAAAATAAATCATAATTAGTGAGATTGATCAAGGAAAATGTATCATTAATTAGTCATGGTTTAAGAGTCCTAATTAACTAACTGCATTCAAGAAAAAAGGTGGAAATAGAAATGTGATGGAGGAATTGCAGAAAATAAAGTAGTCATATAACAAGACAAAGAAAATACGTATTTTATAGGGTTCTCAGAATTTAAAGGCTATAATGAAAGCTGTTCCAGCTTATTTCTGTTCAACTCTACATTACTTTAAGATGATCCTAAATAAATTTTTCATTCTAGATTGGCTCTTCCTATCATGAAGTCAATTTCTAGATAGCCTTCTTCTTCAGCTCCTGTAATGTCATTGGGTGGACAGATGAATTTATGAAATGAAAATTAATTTTTAATATTAGTCCAAGCAAAGTATAATTAGAGGAGAAAATGAACTGGAGAGGTATGAACTAATAACATTAACATATATATAAAAGTAGGGATTACCTACTCTTCGAAATTCTCAACAGTGCAATTCCTTTCCTTAGTACTTAACTAAAGGCCAAATTGGCATGTAATCAATACTCCAAAAGTTGTGGCAAATCCGTATGTGGGTTTGTGTCTATGCTTTGATTTATATAAAATTTGCCTGAAATATATCTTACCTCATTCTGGAGATCTCGAATCATTTTGCTCTTTCTTTCCATGTCAGTCTTTAAAAAATTAATCTGAAAATGAATGGAATATTATATAAGCACATTTTAAATTCATTCCTATGGCTTTTATAAATTTATTATCATGATTTTGAAGCATAATACAATGATTATCTCTTTATCAACAAATATTGAAAAAGAACAAAGGATTGAAATTTTCATTAACCAAACTTTCATGCCCAATTCATACATAGACCTACTGATTATAAAAAAGGCTTTTCTCATGTAGTAAAAGATTCATTTTTTTTTAAATTGAGAAACCATGCATATTATAACTGATTCTTTTACCTATGTAAACCTCAATTAGAAAAATGTGGTTTTTTAAAAAAAACAAAACAAAACAAACAACAACAAAAAGCTAGATTCTAGGGTTGGGCCTAGAAATCTCCATTCATAAAACACTCTGCAGGTAATTTTGACCTATAGCAGGTTGGAAAGCAATTGCATAGTGATATTCCTGGTCTCCAAAGCACAGAATGTTATAATACCGTACCAAAGAAATCATGATGTTTCCTTCTGAATTTGATATTGCTGGAATCTGTAAGCTTAGGTCAGTTGTTCAAACTGTATTTGCATAAACACAGCACCTCTGCTGCCTGAGTATATCTGCTTGAGTATTTTGAAAAAAAAAAAAAAAAAATTCAGTATAGCACAGTTGTTAAAATCTGAGACTTTATAGTCAGTGAGAGTTCACTCTGATAAAAAGTGACTTTATGATAGTGGATAAAATATTTAATGTCTCCAATTTTTAATTTTCTGGTAGTCACATTTTTTAAAAAATTAAAAGGAAACAGATAAAATTAATTTTACTAATATGTTTTATTTAATTCAATAAACTCAAAATATTATTATTTTGACATGTAATGGATTAATGATATAATTGACATTATTTTTTACAATATATCATTAAAATCCACTGTATGTTTTACACTAATAGCATATCTCAATTTGGACTAGCCATTTTATAATGCTCAATAGCCTTATGTAGCTAGTGTGTGTATATATATATTAGCAACAGTCTTAGAGGATCCCTGGAATGATACAAAAGAGACTGGTAATGTGGGTTATCTCTGGGGATAAACTGAATCAGTGGAAATCAAGTTTAGGAGTAAAATGAATTTTCACCATATATACAGATCTAAAAAAAAAAAAATAGTTCTGAAACATTTCAAACATAAACAAAAGACCAAGAAGTAATATGTAAAACGCCTCTGGGCCCAAACCTAAGAATAAACAAATATAAATATTTTGTCCAGTTTTCTTCAGACCTTGTAAAAAAATAGTTACACCTACTATTAAAGCCCCACCTAATTTTTCTTCCTTCACTCTCCAGAAGTTGATGTGTCTTAGTCTTGTGCATGTTTTTGTACGTTTTGCTTTCCTTGTAACAAATGTTAATGCCCCCTCTTTTCTGGATTGTATAGGGGTCCTTAAACCATTCCTTCAAATGGTAACAGAGATCTAAACCAATTCTGGATGGTCAAACTCCATATAAAACAAGCAGAAGCCTGAGAACTACCACGACCATCGTTTTGGTCATAATAATTTTCAAGTTAAATTTTAACTATGAAGATAATGACAGCAACCTGAAAACATAAATCACACTCTGTCCCATTGAGAAGATAGTTCGATTTGGTTGATAATGCAAAGGACTGGAGACGTGGTGCCGTTCAAAATTAGATATGTATGCAGCACAATAGGGTATGCCCCAATAAACAGCTTTTGCACCCATTTCTACTGCTGTGTACTGACTGCCTCAGCCTATAGATAACCAATCTTGTGGCTGGACCAGCCTTTGCGGTTCGTAGTATGATTGCAAGACACCCTCAGCGATATCATCAGGAAACTTTGAAAATAAAAAAAAAAAAAAAGGTTTATTACTTACAAGTCCTGGATATTACATGTCACACCTGGGGCCACACAGTGAGGCCATGGGTAGAAAGAGCCAGGGAGAGTGAAGGCCTGAGGTTCTGCTTTTATTGGGGTGGAGGGTAGGGGCCTAGGGTTTCCTGGGATCACTTTTTACTGGTGAATTTAAAAGACAAATTTGTAACATTTCAAAATTTCTAAAGTGCCTACATAGATGTAGTATAAGCTCCGGCAGCTGGCTTTTCTTTTTTGTGATGCAAGTGCTGACGTAAGCTTTGATTGTGAAGGCATCCACTTCAAGAGGGCTGCCTGAAATACACACAGGGCCAGCCACAAGACTAGCTGAAGACCCACGCCAGGTCCTCCCTGTCCCAGGCTTCAAGCTCCAAAATACCTCAGGTTCCTTTGTTTTGGAGATCTTGGTTGATTTCAGTAATTGACCATTTGGGCTGCTTGTTTTTTCTCTTATGTTTTAAATTTCCATTCTTATGTTTCATTTTTTTTTCATTCATTCAATGAAAGTTTATTATTTTTTTATTATGTTATGTTAATCACCATACATTACATCATTAGTTTTTGATGTAGTGTTCCATGATTGGTTGTTTGCGTATGACACCCAGTGCTCCATGCAGAACATGCCCTCTTTAATACCCATCACCAGGCTAACCCATCCTCCCACCCCCCTCCTCTCTAGAACCCTCAGTTTGATCTTGAAGTCATGAACTACTTAAAGCCACCTTGCTTATATTAATAACCTATTCTTTCATGGACCACTACTTTTCCCAAATCATCACATTTTGATACTATTCAGTATATGTTATACATAATTAACAAATTTTTAAAATGATTATTTTATTTTGACATCCAAACACATTACAAGGGGTTTTCTCACACATTACTTTAAAACAATCTTTAAAAGTAGCTAGAGCAGGTTTTCCTGTTTTTTGTTTTTTGTTTTTTTAAGTAAACTCTACATTCAACATGGGGCTCAAACTGATGACTGCGAGATCGAGTCGCCTGCTCTACCAACTGAGCCAGCCAGGTGTCCCAACAACTAACTTTAAGTAAAAACTGGGGCACCTAGCTGGCTCAGTCAGTAGAGTCAGCAACTCTTGATCTTGGGGTCGGGAGTTTGAGCCCCGCTTTGGACACAGAGTTTACTTAAAAATAAAAATAATAGAAATAATAAATAAAAAAATAAAGAGTATAATGAAAATATATTGCAATGTTAAGAATACAATTACTTAAATGTGAAACAAGGACAGAAAATCTTGAGAACGCAGTGTTCAAATATTCAAGAGCTAAAATATATTCAGAATATTCAAAAAGTATTAGCATTTTGAAACCATTAGTCTAGAATCCCAACAGCTTTCAACATCCCTGGCAAAATAAGCATTCCTGGTAGATAGTTATGAATTTCATTCTCAGAAACAGAAAATACCATTTGTTTACTCTGAACAAAGAATGTAAGAACATAGCAATTCTTTACTCTTAATGAGAGTCAAAGCTAGAAGCTAATTTTTGCCTTTAGACTAATTATGTCTCACTTAGGGCAAGTTAAGCCATAAAAATTAACAAGAGTAGTGAAATGCATCCAATGAACATTAATATCTTTAATTACTCTGGTTACAGAGAATGAGAGCTCATTCTTCCTTGCTGTCTGTTAGGAGTTTTCAGGAGGAACACAGGTTTGAAAGATATGCTATTCCATTATCTGCTTAGGGATAATAACAAATATTCACATGTTCATAAAAAGTTATTTTCCCACAGAATTAGTCATGACAGCTTTACTGCTTCTTCAATTTAATTTTTCTCAAGTTTCTTTTATATTTTTGTGATTTAAGTTTATCCTTTAAGTTTCATAACATTTTACTATAAACTTACCAAATGATGTATTTGTAACATTTTTACATAAAATACACAATCTGTTATTTTTATGGAAAAAGGCATAGTAAATAGTTATGTAATCAAGGGTAGCACATAAGATTATCAGCTCTTAAATCTAAAATAGCACCATGTTTGCAGAATTAAATCCAGTTTTTCCCCTCTCTTCGAGAGTGAACAATTACAATTATCTTTATCTCTCCTTACCCAACCTTCAATTACACCAACAGTCTAACAGAGAAAATAATAATTATTTACCAAAAAAAAAGTGTTTAAAAATACAAATCAGTTTAATTCTTAGTTAACCTAGAATTTTCAAATGGGGAGAACAAGCATAAAGCATTCTGTTTGAGTCTACCAAAATTTGGAAAAGGTAATTCCAGTACTATGAAATCTCTCTTCTAGATCCCACCAGATGCACATTTAAAAAAATAACCATTGTTTTTTTTTTTTTTTTTTTATGTTATGTTAGTCACCATACAGTACATCATTAGTTTTTGAGGTAGTGTTCCATGATTCATTGTTTGCCTATAACACCCATTGCTCCAAGCAATACGTGCCCTCTTTAATACCCATCACCGGGCTAACCCATCCCCCCACGGCCCTCCCCTCTACAACCTTCAGTTTGTTTCTCAGAGTCCATAGTCTCTCATGGTTCACCTCCTCCTCTGATTTCCCCCCCTTCATTTTTCCTTTCCTTCTCCCAATGTCCTCCATTGTTTTAATAATTATTTCTCAATCCCGTATTTGTTGAGGTTGTGGTCATCTCTTTCTAGACTCTGATGTAAAACATATTAGTCATTCAACTGCAAACACTGAACAATTACTCCTGGTGACATGCTTTTCAAAAACAAACTAACCAACCCAGAACCCTTAACCCCAGCCACCCCTTTGTATTGGCGTGTTCTCATAGGCCAAGCCACTATACACCTGCCCTAACCACCCCAGGGGTCAGGTACCCCCCAGACAACTAGGGGCAATCCCTATGCCCCAGAGCCTGCTGAGATCATTCATATTAACTCCTCCTAAGCCTGCTTCACCTGCCTCACACATTCTTTCCCACAGAAACCACAATAAATGCTCTTGCCCACAGTTTCTCACCTCCCTCTGCCTCATGACCTACCCGAGTACTTCCTTGGATAGTCACCTGTCACAAGGCATGCCACCCCCTTGAGAACTGTGAGAAATAAACTAAATTCTCAATGGTGGTCCATTTCCTGATCTGTTGGACCAACTGTACCTTAAATTTTCCATTAATATATTTTAAAATAGACTCAGGTCCTAGAAACAAGATAAAAGGTATACCCCATAAATGGTATATAAGATGGTTCTGGAGAATAAAGTAGAAATCTAGTGAGAAAATCTGGAGAGAGGTTTGATTCTCAAGCCTTGGGGTATGTCAGAATCACCTGGGGAGTTGATTAAACAGTCAGTGTATGGCCCCACCACTGAGAGATTCCTGTTCAGTAGATGAGGGATAGGGATACAGTAAAGAAAATGCAGTCACCGAGATCATAAAAATACTGGGTCAGCATTCATTCCAAGAAAAGATTTTTGTTGTATTTGATTATTAGGGGTCTTCTAGTTCCCAACCCTCATTTATTGATGAAAACAGAGGTCAAGAGTGGGACAAAAGTGCTGGTGTCAGCCCCAAACCAATGGATCCTGAATTATGGCATATAATGACCTTGCCTGTTTACTCAACTCCACAGGTGATTCTGACACACCCCAAGGCTTGAGAATCAAACTTCTCTCCAGATTTTCTCACTAGATTTCTACTTTATTCTCCAGAACCATCTTATATACCATTTATGGGGAGTGGACCTTTTTATCTTGTTTCTAGGACCTGAGTCTATTTTAAAAATAATTTCCCAGCCCCAAAGCAAACACAAAAAAATTAACATACTTACAGTAGCTTGTTGTTTTTCTGCTTTCTCAGTTGTCTCTTTAAGTTGATTTTGCAGGACCTCCTGGAGAGACTTCATTTGTTCTCTAGGAGAAAACAGAGAGCAAAAGAGAGACATAATTCTGTTATTTCTTATGTACATTATGAAAGGAGGCTTTGCTGTTGACATACATTTAGGAAACAACTAGAATTGTATGTAGGGACACAGTTAAGCATGCAGGATGTATCTGAGGATTCTAATAATAAAGTTTTCTCTCCCATGCAAGTACTAAAAGCAAGCCATATTTAAAGGAAATTGCCTTGCTATTGTGTCTTGTACGAATCCCACTGTGTGAATCATCTGTGAGCTGCATAATGTGTTAAATCAAATCAATGTAATAATTAGAGTTGAAAAGCTAATTTTAGTGACAGCATGCCAGGGTGTGAACATGCTGGTTAGAGAAAAAGTTGCCACAGACTTGCTGACAGGATAAAATTACAACTCCCCTTGGATGCTCCTAATTGATTAATTCTAAGGCAGTATACTTTAGACATCCTTTATAAGGCCTGAGACTTTTTTTATAAAAACGAAGAGAAAAGAGACTTATTTTGACCTTGAGGGCTGCCTCATTTATTGTGTCTAATAAAAGAAACACACGTCTGCATGCATATACACATTATGTCTCAAGCTCACTAATACATGTGGACCTTGTCTCACTTGTTAAAAAATGTAAGCATTATCCATAATTTTGCATTCCTCTCAAGGGTCTAAGATTGACTCATTTATGACAAATCATACTATCTTTGTGTGCCTCCATTTTATCACCTAAGCTACCACTTCCAAACGTTTTGATACCAGATGAGGATTAGTATGTACGTGTGTGTGTGTGTGTGTGTGTGTGTGTGTGTGTGTGTGTGTGTTTTATTCTGGCTACAGGAATAAACTTTTATTTTTTTTTTAAAGATTTTATTTATTTATTTGACAGAGAGAGACATAGTGAAAGAGGGAACACAAGCAGGGGGAGTGGGAGAGGGAGAAGCAGGCTTCCTGCTGAGCAGGGAGCCTGATGCGGGGCTCGATCCCAGGACCCTGGGACCATGACCTGAGCCGAAGACAGACGCTCAATGACTGAGCCACCCAGGCACCCCAGGAATAAACTCCTCTGAAGCAACAACAGCCAAACAGAAACCTTTCCTAGTCTTACCGGCAGAACTCAAACTAATTTAAAATTCCCAATCTAGTGCCAAAAGACTACCTCTGCAACCTTTGTGTGTAACCACACTACAGAGACTAGGCATAGGAGTGTACCCTTTTAGACCCATTTTCTTCATCTATAAAATGGGTACACTCATAGAGCTATCTGATAGGTTTGTAGTGAGGTTTAGATGACATAATGTAGGCAAAATGGCTTAGCACAATGCTTGGAAAATAATCACTTAATAAGTATGAGGTCTCTGTCACAACCACCAGGACCACTCTAGGTCCTAAGTTCATTCTTTGACCACCACATCCCACACAGCTGCAAGCTGTTCTTTCATCCATTGGGATTTAATGATGCTCCCAGATTTCTTACTCTAGAAACTCTTAGGTCCGAGTCTCAATTTCAGGATACTAGTGAGAGCTTGTATGATTGTTAAAATCAATTTGAACTTTGTCTGTCAAGGCAAACTATAATTGGAACAAGTTATAAAATAATTACAGTCACTGTGGTGATGGTTTATGTTTGCCCACGTGAAGCTTGTGACATGCTTTTGCTTAGAGCGGACTTAAGACTCAGCTTCCATTCCTTCCTCAAATAGGTATCACTTATCAGGATTGTTTCACATGTGGACACTTAAATTTAGACTTCTATCATTCTTTCTGCTATTTTCCACAAAGAGCATTTGTGGCATAATATAATGTAATAGTAATGTCTACATATGTTATAGGCTTACAATGCATCGGACACTCTTAGAAGGTTCACACGATGACATAATACTACAGAGAGAAAACCGAAACAGAGAAAGGTAGTGAAATTGTGTTCTAGAGCCTACGTGTTCAAACTCTAGAGTCATTACACTACCTTTATGGAGAGAGAGAGAAAAAGGAGGGGAAGAAAGAAGGGAGGGAAGGATGGAAGGATCTACATGCTATCCCTACCACTCAGATCTTCCACAAGCACTGAATGAAAACACAAACTATTGTATTTCTAACTAAAAAATTATAGTAAGATTTTATAATGATTATCATTTTATGATTATTTATGAAGTTTAAAATTATCATTTTATTAAATGATACAGATTTTTTAATTAAACTATGAAATACTATATATTTTATAAAAATAAAAATGAGTGTGTGTGTATGTGTGTATGTGTATCAAAAATTCCCACATCCTGACATCTATAGGCAATGTAGGGAACACAACAAAAATAAACTGTTAAGGTTGTTAACAAACACTGGAGAAGGGAGAGGATGCTGCACATTTTCACGTCAAGGCAAGCTATCAGAACGGTAAATATGATCTTTTGAACCTTCTGAACGTCTCTATATCCTCTTTTGCCTTCCAGGCTTATTGCTACACATTCTCACTGCTCTCCTGCTTTAGGTGCCCCCAATCTCTGCCTCACAGTCTTGCTAAGTTATACTCCTATGAACTTGCTCATGGGCCCCCTCCACCAACAGTCTTGCTAAGTTATACTCCTATGAGAGAGGACTCCTGACTCGCTCATGGGCCCCCTCCACCAACAGGGATTTACCCCAACTACTGCTACTACTCTAGGGTCCTATTTGGGATACTGAGCTGAGTCTTCAATTCTAAAGAACTGGTGGGCCCCACTGACACCTATGATAGGCTGCTCAGTGTTGAGCACATTTCTGCACAGAATTTCGTTACAAGGGATTTGAAAGGGCAGCTGCTTCATACATCTTCATATCAAATTATAAATATAAAAAACACACTCACCCAAATCACACTACAGGAAGGCATTTTTTTCAAGTGGTTACCAACTTGTATTATAAAAACATCTAAGATGGACCACTTGCCACTATCCCGCATATTCTTTTTGTTTTCAGAGAACATGATATTTTACAATCCTTTGGTACACAGAGTCTAAAACTGCCTTCTAGGAATCTCCATCCACCAACCACCATAGGGAATAAAATGTCTTTTTTTTTTAAGATTTTATTTATTTATTTGAGAGAGAGAGAATGAGACAGAGAGCATGAGAGGGAGGAGGGTCAGAGGGAGAAGCAGACTCCCTGCCAAGCAGGGAGCCCGATGCGGGACTCGATCCCGGGACTCCAGGATCATGACCTGAGCCGAAGGCAGTCGCTTAACCAACTGAGCCACCCAGGCGCCCGGGAATAAAATGTCTTATCACTTTTTTCTAAGTTTTCAGACACTTTAGGTTACCCTCCTATCCCCCAAGTCTCCATTTTGTGGGTACACACTCTTCCTCCTCATATGGTATGGTTTAGATCTGGTCCTCTGCTATGAATATTATCTAGGCTGTCGAAATATTTCTGAAAATGTAACACTCAAGAGTCAACACAACATTTTGTGCTTGCTCGCTCTCTCCCACCCACGTGCGCACACAAAAATATGCACACACACTCCTTTCTCAGTCTCAACAGAAAGGCATTCTTTGCTCTCTCTGCATGGTTGTATATGGCCACCCCATAACCTCTGAGTTTACTTACTTACAGTCTGGTTCCAGCTACACAGGGAGACTGATTAGATGTCTCTTGGTTACAATTCCAAGAGGGAAATTCTAACTGATTTGGTTTTGTCTTGGTGATCACCTCTGAGCCTATTAACTGTTGAGTGATGTTGGAGTCATATAAAATAAGCATGACTTCTTGAGACCACTCCTGCAGGTAAGTGTCAGATGGCAAGCATCCCAGAGGACGAGGGGTTATTAAGAGCGGGATGTACAGCCAAATGGCATCTACAACACAGTGCACTGTTTCAGACTCAGATAATACTTCTAAATTTGCAATTAGTCAATATTTTTTTATATTTCAAAATAATATTCTTTTTCTTTTATGGTTTATTAGTATCTCTTCTTTTCAAAATGAGATACACAGCCTGCTTCACCTTCAGGTAACCATGATTTTTATATATCTCTTTCTAAGTAATCAACAAAAATTAATATATCAAATGTCATATCCTTTTGAGAAATTACCTATTATTAGAATTTACTGAATTTTCTATTTTGACTTTGTGTGCATTATACAAGTTACACATTTTAAACAAATTTTCAAATTCTGGGGGTGCCTGGGTGGCTCAGTTGTTAAGCGTCTGCCTTTGGCTCAGTTCATGATCCCAGGGGCCTGGGATCGAGCCCCGCATTGGGCTCCCTGCTCAGCGGGGAGCCTGCTTCTTCCTCTCCCTCTCCCCCTGCTTGTGTTCCCTCTCTCATTGTCTCTCTCTCTCTGTCATTTAAATAAACAAAATCTTAAAAAAAATAAAAAATAAACAAGTTTTCAAATTCTGGATAAAACATTAAAATCGTGATATCAAAATATCTGCTCCATTCCGTCCTTTCATTGAAAGACTTGGCCCAACATCTGGTAGTTTGTATACCATACCAAATGTGTAGATGATAATCTGAAATTCTTAATAATCCTAACCATGTTTTTTTTTTTTTTTCTTGTTTCTCTGGATATTTTGTGTGTCATGTAGAAACAGCTAAACAGATTTTAGGATGGTATCAGCAAACTAAACGAATAGGCTTTTCCTTATCCACATCATGCACAAGCCTGTCTCCTCATCTGCGTCTCCACAGCAGTGAAGACAGACTTGATTCCTCTTTCACTCCATGGTTCTCACTGCTGAGATCACCCTGTCCTGTCCTCCAAGCCAGCTTTCCTCAACCTTTCCCTCCACACTGAACAATGTTTGCAGAGTAATCCTCCTAAAATACTTTATGTCATGCTCTTACAGAACTACCTAAAATGGGTTCTCTACTGCTAGTGGCTGAAGTCCATTCTGGACCAAGATTTAGAAGTTTTTCTCTCTGGTTCTGGTCATACACATATACAGCTTCATTTGCTGATCGGCCCTAACTCACTCGGTCTTCCTCGGTCACGGCAACCTGCTCAGTGGAGCTGTGCATCTGTCGTGCGGAAGACACTTCCATTCTGATTTTATTATCCTCTCCTGCCATGGAATGCTCTACAAAAAGTCATCATTTTCAGTGTCTCTTGGTTCATTTTGACTAGTTATTTCTATTTGAAATGCGGTTTATAATTCTCCGACACTAATTCAATGAACCAGGGATACTTGTGTAACATTGAACATAGGTGCTTTATTTCAAACCAATAAAATCACTTAAAATGATCTATTTTGGGGAAGATGTTTGGACAATATTTTATGCAAGCTCTTTAATACTGAACTTTGAAGAGAATTTCATGTTCAAGAAATAATAATTTCATTTAAATAATAAAAAGAGTCAATACAGGACACTCAGTTTGATATTTCTAATGTGTCATCAGCTTGATCCAAACACACATCAATGATAGGTTTCTGGGTCAAAAGGCGAGGGCAGTGGAGAAGATACAAGGCAGCAAGAAAGGACTACATAGCATAGTGTGCTTAAGCTTTTTAGCAGCTTAATGCTTTGTGATCAGTGAACTAACATGAACGGGTGTGGCTACTGGGTAAGACACCGCAGAGCAAATTCCACTTACACAACTCTCATCAACTCATTTAAGCCCTCTGAACAACTTCCTATCTATTAAATAGTGATAATCATATCTACTTTAAAAGCTAATTGTGAGGGTCAAATGGGAAAATAGATATAAAGCATCTGACAGAGCCTCTAATAAGTGTATAAAAAATGCTAGCTTGTTTCTACCTTAAAACAGCTTTTTTTTTCCTTTGAGAGGCAATTTCAAATCATATAGCTTTTTATACTGCATAGAAATCTATCGCACAATACACTGTCTTCAAAAAAACACAATCCAACACTAATAAGATTACACTAATTCTACTCATATTGTTGGTAACATTACCCCATTCGTCACCACCCCCACCATTACCACCAGGATCAAGTTTTGATACTATTACATATGGCCCACTGAGATTAGTGTTATTGCATCTGTCTATTGATGGGCAGACTTCTCAGGGTCTATCTTCCTAGGATAATAGGGGAAAATACTACAGATCCATAAACATTCTGTGATCTGCAGACAAAGCAGCATAGCATCACGATCACTATGCACAATTTCCAGCCCCACCATAGATTTACTGTATACAAACCTGCATTTCAATAAGATTCTGATGCCTTCAAGTGTAAGTAAGAAGATAAGTGAATTAATGCATTTAGAATGACCTGATTTTTGTGAAATTTCTGAATGGAGTTTGACACTCTGGGGAAAAAAAGAACCGAGAAAATGAAAAGAAAGCGCAGTCTTACCTTTGTCTCTGACCTATTTCCAGAAGCTTCTCAACATCAGTTTTGGAAGATTTCTCATCATTTTTCAAAGACTGATAAGAAAAGTGGGAAAAGAAAATCTTATTCAAGTGATAAATTGAGGCTCACTTTACTTTTGTCTCTATGGCACAGCTGTGACTGCTCTTAGGCCCTGAAACAAGAATATGCAAATGAGGCCACAGTGATCCTCATGGCTCTAAGGATGCACACGGGGATTTACGACACCAAGCACAGGTGCTACCCAGGGGTGAAAGGGAATAAGCCGAGTCTCAGCCTTTAGAGGTTCGATGGAGGGGAAAATGCTCTCCAATATCTAGGTCTCTTTACAAGTCAGTATAAAACACATCTTCTGCTCTCCAGCTGAAGTTTCATTGTGTTCTCTGCAGGCATGTCAAAACAGCTCTGGCATAGTTTCTACAAATTCAAACGGACATAAAAGACCTCTCTGAATCAGCTAAGTAATAACATAATTCAAGATCAAAGCAGCCCAAAAGCATGTACCTCTTTGGTCTTGTCTATTTATTATTAATGAGTAATGCAGCAGACTACACAGAAAAACTAGGGCTATGTAAAATTGTAACTGCTCTGACAAGATAGGGTATTAAGGGGAAAAAAAATAAAGTACCACCTCAGTCATTAGTGTTTATTTACTCTGGCAAATTCAACATCCACAGACCGTGACTTCAAGCAGAAAAGCCCACTGAGCTATTCTCATTACAGAATCTGTCCCATTAAGTCTTCCCTAAGAACTTTCTTATTTATACTCAATAAACTATTTACCAGGGTAACCTATTAGAAGCTGAAACTGAGGAGCAGTGATACTGTTTGCGGGAAGAGCAGTGGTGGCAGGCAGAAAACTGACAATCTTAGGAATGGCAAATACTTTGTTTACTTAATATCTATTTAACAAATATCTATCATGAATTATGCAAAGTCCTGTGCAGAGGCATAGTGTCTGCCTTCACAAATTTTATAGTCTAATGCTAAAATCAGGCAATTTTCATATAGCAAAATCAGTAGTCTGATTGGGATGTGATGGGCTGCATAAGAGAAACTTCTTTCCGGGTGCCTGGGTGGCTCAGTTAGTTGGTTAAGCGTCTGCCTTCGGCGAAGGTCATGATCCCAGGGTCCTGGGATCAAGCCCCATATCTACAGCCTGGAGCAGGTCACAAAATCTGCCCTTTGACTTCCTTAGGTGAAAAACCGGGATGAGATTTTTGAAGCGTCTACTTTAGACAGTTACTGGAAAACTCAGAGGACAAAACAGATGTGGAAAAACACTTGATGAAAAGTGCAATATAATATGCTTACTCATTTATTGACCATATCCTATATTCTGGGCATTCTGAAGGAAACCAGGATCAAGCAGATGACTGTTTTCAAGGAACTTAAAATAAAAAAACAAACAAATGGAAAAGAACATGAGATGCAGAAACGGAAAGGGTAGATACAGACAGGAGTCAGCAAAGTATATCTCAGTAGAAGAGCCAAAGTGTCCTTATTATTTACCCAGGAATGTCCAGGGAAGTGAGGTATACTTGGAAATTATTCTTGGTTCCTTTAAGGATGCTAAAGGTTGAGACACCTACTAATTAATCAACATAATGCTTCTTGGCCGACCTGCGTTACCATCCGTTACCATCCCATCCAGGGACTATGGTTACAGAGAAGACTATAACAAGACTTTCAAAGCTCCTGTCGTCATGAAGTCCCACTGGGGGAAAAATGTAGAATGGGCTATGTTTAATCACTATGAGTTTAAAACCTAGAATCAGTATTTATTAGATGAATGACTGGGCACTTCCTTGGCCTATTTGAGTCTTGTTTCCTCATTTTATGAGTAAAATTTTGTGAAGAGGTTGCTAAGAGGATTTAATGAGATCAAAAATGAAAAATACCTTGCACACTGGCTGACAGGAAATGGAAAAAGAAAGGCATTTTAAAAATTGCAACTACATTCAGTAGTACAATTGTTACCCTTTTAAGAAACATGATTCTATGAAATTATACATTGTTATCAAGCAATTTTCCAGATTGTGATTGGGTGTCTTAACTTAGGCTCCCTGTATAGAGACGAGTGTCCTGGTCACACATGGGCATCTCACCATATGCATGAAACAGTTTCAAAGCGTCAGGTGTTCCATCCCCCTGAGAAGGTGCAAGTGTACTGAACATTTGCAGCCTCAGCTGGCGAATTTCTACTTAATGATAAGGTGCAACTCTGGGATCAGCTTCCTCCAAAAATTCACTTAGTCCCCCTTTCATCCGAGTTAGGGCTTCCCTGACGTTCTGTATATTCTTCCACCGTAGCACTGTCCTTACCCTGCTACCTGTCTCTGTGTTCTAATGGAGTATGGGGTGGTTTTTCTGCTCTTATTTTTATGTTCGAGTTGTAACATAACTTCTAGAACAAGAGCTGGGGCACTGGGCTCCTATAGCTGCTCTGCCACCGAACTCTCTCTGTGTCCTCTATAGTTTCTTAACCCTTCTCTAAGTCTTGTTTTCTCACCAACAAGATGAAACTACTAATAACCATAGCACAGTTTTCATGTAAAAAATAAAGATTGTACAAAGAATACCTAACGCAAGACCTTGACCATGTTCAGTAAGCTGTCGTGGCTATGGATACCATCATCATCATCATCTTCATCATCATCATCATCATCTTCAAGGAACAGAAAGCTAAGGACAACACTGACTCCACATGGTTCAGAAACATAGTTTTGTGCAGTAACTAATACACAGGCTCTGTATTTAAACTCTGGCTTCCCTTGTGACATTCAAAAATAACTTATCTTTTCTAAGCATAATCCCTCATGTATAACAAGAAAAAAAAACACATTAATAGTATCTTTCTCACAGATAGATTATGAAAATTAAAATTATGTCCTCAAAAAATTCAGTTTTCAATCAAATACCAAAATATCCGATATTTCAGAAAATTTTTCTTATCAGATATAGATCTTGTCTTTGGCTTTTGATGGAGATTTCACTGAGTATTAATACATTTTCATAGATGACTCTTGCCTTTCTAAGACATTTTCTCATTTTAGTAATGAGGATTATTAAAGAATCTTGAGTATTCTCCTTTGTGGAATTTAAGATTCTCTTCTAGAGATCATTCCTATATTCATTCAACTCTTGGTCATAATTAGTTTTCATCATTTTATAATATAAAAAACACAGGGGTCAAATTGATCTTAGAAGCTATGAGAGACTGATGGCCTTGCCAAGCACATAATTTTCTCCTTTCTAAATTTGCAAACCACAGATGCCCAGACTGCATTTCAAATGACATTTCTTTTCAAAGCTCATATGATAATAAATAAATCCTCTGGTCAAACCCAGAACCATATTCAAAACTGGTAAAAAATGCAGGAGTCTTTAATGTTAATCTACCGAGACAAACCGAGTGACTCCTCAGCCTTTGCTGCCAGGAAAATTAGTTTTCATCTCACCTGAAAGTTGACTTTAATTCCACCAAGTTCTCTTGATGTCTTTGTCAGCTGATGGAGGATGTTGCTTCGTTCCCTAAAGACTTCTTTCAGCTGCTTTTCTAGCTCTTCATAGTCCTGTCTAACACAGAAAAAAATCGCATGAGAGCCCCTCAAAAGCTTCCACGGGGCTTCAGCCTCTTTAAATACAATCACAGGCCCTTGCATTTCAAGCAAAATCTAGATTAACTGAAACCTTAATTACTAGGATGTTTTGTTTTCCTCTTTCACCTAAAAGGAGAAAACTGAAAACCAGTCTTATAACAAAGGTTTTATTTTTTTAATTGAGGGCTCTCTAGGCTACAGAGAATTTCCAGAACTATACTATCTTTGATAGGCTTAAGATAGTTTATCAGGTACCTCTTGGAAAACAGATATTTTCCATGACATCACCATTCTTTTTCCTAAGGTCTTTGACATTTTATAGCAGAAGATATGATTTGAACCAAAGTATTTCAAATACATAGGTTCTGACACTGGGGAGACATACTTGGGGGTACAGCCAGGGCAGAACATAGGGGTCTTGCTTCATCTCTGGTAGGTAGGGAAGGAAGTCCATAGAAAAGACAGCCCTTCCGAAACATGTCTAAGAATTTCTATTGCTATTAAAGAGGTAATGGAAGAAACAAATTATCTATAAAATCAGTAAATAAATACAGTAATTTGAGTAAAATTTGAACAGACTTAACAATTTTCATGAAGGAAAGACTTATTTAACGCCATATCATCTATGTGTATTTTTTTCTTACTTTTCTCATATGGTCTTTGTAAGACCGTATTGTAATTCTCATTTTGTAGACATAAAAGAATTGAGCTCAGAAGGATCAAGTTACTACCCTAAGATCCTATTCAAGTAATGTATGAGCAAATAGGATGTGTTTGTGTATATTTATGTATGTTATGGCAAGTGTGCAAGTGTGTGTGTGTGTGTGTGTGTGTGTGTGTGTGTGTGTGTGTAGGGAAAATGTAGACAAGGAAAATGATGGTTGTCAGGGCAACTGATAGGGGGAGGTTAAAATGATCAACTGGAGTACATAGGAGAGTTGCTCCATGTATGGAAGACTTCCTGGAAAAAGTAATATAATATATAAGGTACTCTGGGAAAGAGAATTAGAAATTAGCTATATGAAAGGGGAAGGTACGTGTAAATACTAATAAAAATGAGCTCATTGAATTTTTTAAAAGTGACTATATATCAGAAGATTGGAGTCCTAATGGGAGGGGGTGGTCAGGATTTACTGCTAAAATGAGGGTATGGACAGCATGAGCAAACAGATGCAACACACTTAAGTGACAGGGGAGTTTTGACAATTGTTTGGAAAATAGGTGTAAGTAACTAAACAGGGAGTAATGTGGTTGGATTTATGTTTTGTAAAGATTTCCCTGGCTAAAAACTGGAGAGTGAACTAGAGGGTGGGGGGCGGTGGGGCGGTGGGGCGGTGGGGGGTGGACTTGGAGAAAGGGAGGCTGGTAAGGAACTTACCATGGCAATAGTCAGGGAAAAGGTTGTGGTGGCCTAAATTAGATTAGAAACTGCAGAGACAGTGAAGCTTGGACTGATTTCAGCAAAACATGCAAAATTGAATCAATAATACATAACATTCTTTCAAATGTCTTTTGTCTGTTATGGGGAAAGAGTGTCAGGGTGCTGGTTATTAATGGTGCCATGTTTCTGGATGAAGCAACTGTTGGACAGAGCCCTTTACTGAGAGAGAAGTCATGGGAAGAATAGTTTTTTATCACTAAGTTAGGTTGACAAGTTCATTTCTAAACTTGTAAGAAAATGGCTCTAACTTTTTAGTTTTTTTAATCTATAAAATGCAATATTTAATACATAAGGAGCGACTTGGGGTGCCTGGGTGGCTCAGTCGGTTAAGCGTCTGCCTTCGGCTCAGGGCATGTTCCCAGGGTCCTGGGATGGAGCCCCATGTCGGGCTCCCTGCTCAGTGGGGAGTCTGCTTCTCGTTCTAACTCTGCCCCTGCTCCTGCTCGCTCTCTCTCTCAAATAAATAAAATTAAAAAAAAATAAAGGAGCAACTTATGTAGAGTTTTGAACCCATAGTATGTTAATTTGTAAAATATTTAAAAAATGCTGTTACTGAGAAATTTGATGAATTTTCAGTCTTTACTACAGAATTATAAAGGAACTGGGTCTACCAATGACCATAGTGATGATTACTAAATGCATGCCATCTACAATAGGTTTCTAATACAATTCTTTGCTTCCCCCCACCCCGCCCCATTTCTTAACTGTTGTTTTCTAGCACTGTTTATATTCTTGTTTGAAGGAAACTGGAATGCTCCCCTGTTAAGAACCTCAGTATTTCTCCCTGGCCCGGAGATTTTCACTAATGAATAGCGTGCCCCACCATTTCCTCTTGGTCTCACTAGCAAAGTCAAATAATGAGTGGCAAGGCCCATGGTCATCTATTTCTAATTATTCAGCTTTAGTTTCTATCCCAGTTTGTTTCACCTGAATGTTTGTGACAATAAACACACCTCCAAAATTATCTCAAGTGACCAGAATAAATAACAATGTTAGGTAACTCATGCACTGACGATGTATTATATGCAAGATGGTGTTATATGTATTTATTCATTTAATCTGCAGAACAACTCTGTCAGATAAGCACTGGTCTTAATCCCATATTACAGTTGAAGAAATTGAGCTACAGGGATGGTAACTTCCCAGAACAGATTTCTGTTAAGGATGTGGTAGATCAGTCAGCCTTCAGAGTCCAGTGTCTTGGCCAGTATTCTGGAAGAACACAGTGACTTGACTAGGAGTTTGTAACAGTTAAATGTTCACTCTGCCGTTGCAGAATGTATTATCTATGACTTCTTCTTGCACCAATATATATGTGTTTTGGTATTGAAATTTTTTTGCCATTTATTATTTTCCATTAAGTAAAATTGTATTATTATTTACAATCATCTTTTAATCCTATCACCGTATTTGGCCTTCAAATAAATTCATTAGGAAAGGAGAACCATTATATGTAAAAAAAAAAAAAAAAAAGAAGAAGAAGAAGAAGAAGAAGAAGATAGCAGGAAAGGAAAAATGAAGGGGGGGAATCGGAGGGGGAGACGAACCATGAGAGACTATGGACTCTGAGAAACAAACTGAAAGTTCTAGAGGGGAGGGGGGTGGGGGGATGGGTTAGCCTGGTGATGGGTATTAAAGAGGGCGCGTACTGAATGGAGCATTGGGTGTTATATGCAAATAATGAATCATGGAACACTACATCAAAAACTAATGATGTAATGTATGGTGATTACCATAACATAGTAAAATAAAAAAAAAGTTTAAAAAAAGGAAAGGAGAACGAGTTTAAATCCCTCTTTTGTTCTGGTAAGTACACCGAGAGCCACAAAAAGGATATAATTTATCAGGGAAATATAGTCAAAGTGTTAATTAACAGCACCACTCTAGATTCAACCATTCAAGTTTCTAATAAAAGGGGAAACCAGGTTACTCTGTTAAAGTAACATTAATAGAAGCACTGGTTAGCATTTTACCACATTCTCTTGCATTTGCGAACGGGTGCATATTTACCCCAATTCATGTTATTTTTCCCCATAACATACATACATATATATATTAATATGTATATGATCCTCCTATGGTTGTATTCTGCAACTGCCTTGTACGTCTCTGAGCTCTTTCCATGTTTACACATATTAAAATCCATGTGCTTATACTTTAATATATTTTACCGTTGGACATTGAGGGTGTTTTCAGTTTTTCTTTCTCTCTTAAAAGTAATGAAATCCACATATGTGGGTACAAATATATTTTCTTGAAAATTTCTGTGACATCTATCCCTAGAAATGGAAATGTTTTGCTCTAGAACTAACATGTTAATTTTTATAGGTACTAGTAAATTGCCTTCCTTTGACATATTTGAGTCTATACTTCTATTATCAGTATAGTATTCTGCTATTCTCAACACATGCACCTGAACTGGAAATTGTTTTCCTCCTTTACATCATTATGTTAGTGGCATGAGGGAAAAAATGATACCTTCTTTAAGACAGAATTTTCAATCACTTTATTGGGAAGACTGATTGTGTTTTCCTAACTTTCACTAGTACTTGCATTTCTGCCCTTAGGAATTATCTGTGTATGCCTTCTACCCATTCGTATTTTGGGTCCGTTATTGTACTGGCTTGCTGGGGCTGCTATCACAGAATGAGTGGCTCAAGCAACAGAAATTTGTTGTCTCACAATTCTAGAGGCTAGAAACTCAGAATCAAGCTGTTGGTAGAGTTGATTCCTTATGAGGCCTGTGAGGGAAAATTCTGTCCCACGTCTCTCTCTTGTGGCTTGCGGATCATATCTTTTCCCTATGTGTCTTTACATCGTCTTCTATGGGTGACTCTGTGACTAATCTTCTCTTCTTTTTTTAAAGATTTTATTTATGTATTTGACGGGGGGGGGGGGGAGCCCGATGTGGGACTCGATCCCAGGACCCCGGCATGATGACCTGAGCCAAAGGCAGACGCTTAACAACTGAGCCACCCAGGCGCCCCTAATCTTCCCTTTTCATAAGGATTCCACTCATATTAGTTTAGAGCCCACTCTAGAAACCTATTTTAACATGGTAGCTTCTATAAACACCCATCCTCAGATGATGTTACATCTAAGGTACTGGGGGCAGGGGAGGACTTCAACATATGAATTTTGGGGGATACAACTCAACCCGTACAGTTATTTAATCTATTGATTTATAGAAGCTCCTGTCCAGTAAGGTTTTTAACTGTCATTATGGTGAAAATATTGTCCAAGTCTGTTACAGGTTTTTACATTTACTAACTCCTCAATTTCTTTTGAATATGGAGATAAATCTTTTCCTTTATGGTGTCTGTATTGCTCTTGCACAAATAGACCTTCTCCATCCCAATACTGTTCTTTAAAAGTGGCTGTGAAGATATATTAGTTAATTGTTGCTAAACTACAAAATTAATTTTGGAATATATTATATTTATGTGTTTTTCATATGAAAAGATGGGAATATAATTTAGATAAGCATAGCCAATTGTCTTAGCACAGTTGTGACAATCCTTTCCCCACTGACTTTGAAATGACATTTTCTGATGTACCAAATTCCTTTTTACTGTATGTTTTGAAACCTCTATTCTAATGTATTGATGAATTTGTTGCAACACTATATCATGGTTTAACTATTAAAGCTGTGTGCTACAATTTGTTATTTCCTATATTTTTCCCCTATTATTTTTATTTATAGTTTTATTGATAAATTTTCTGTATCTGGTATTCTCAGTGAATTTTATAATCAGTTTGTCAATTTCATAAAAAACGTCTATAGGGAATTTAACTGAAACTGCATTCATATTATAGTTATATTTAAGGAAATACATAACAAAAGGGTACCTTTCAATCCCAAAGATAGATGGTCTCATATATTATTCTAGGACTTTTATATGATTCAGCAATGCTTTAAAGGTACTTCAATGAGTTTTTGCTCATTTCATGTTAGGTTTATGCTGTTACTGTGGGTGGATTTTTCCATTCCACTGCCTACATGAATGTTGCTAGTTTCTTTTAAAACTACTAAGTTGATCTTGATTCCAGACATCTTACTAAACAAACGTAGTACTTGTTATACTTACATAGTTGATTTGTTTGGCCTTTTCAAGTGGACAGCAATATTTTCTTTCAATAATACCAACCATCTTTCATTCTCATAACTTTTATTTTTTTTTCTCTTTGTTAATTATACTGGCTAAGACCTTCAAAACAATGCCAAGTGGAGCAAATGATAGTAGACCAGCTAATTTGTTTGTGGCTTTAGGATAGCTATATTATGTTTCATCAGTGAGTAAATATATGTGAATACTTGCTGTAATTTTCAGGTGATACCATTGTTCTCAGGTCATTTTTTTTAAATAAAAATTTTGTTGAGTTGTAGCACTTATGCAGAAAAGAAATACACAATCCCCAGGGCACATTTCATGAACTCTCACGAAGTGAACATGTAAGAAATTTTAAAAATGAACCATGCACCCTAGATGATATTCTTTGACTTCACCCATTTATTACATTCACTCTCTTCCCCAAATATAACCAATATTTTTATTTCTATTACTTCATAATCACTTGCCTATGTCTGAAATTTATGCAAATGCTGAATGTCTTTTAGTTGATTTGTTTTATACAACATGGAGTTTGTGAAACTCTTCCATATTATGTGGAGAAATAGTTTGTTAGTTTTTACCACTACTTAGCATAGTAATGAGTAATTATATTGCAATGTATCTATTCTAATGCCAACAGACACCTTTTTTCCCAGTTTTTGACTATTATGAATGCTATGAATATTTCATATGCCTTGTATTTAACATACAAATACATGTATGCCAAGTACATAACTAAGAAAGGAATTGCTTCATTATAGAGCATACATTTTCAGCTTCAGTAAATACTGCCAGAGAATTTTCCAAATCAGCTGTATCATAGGAGAGGTGAAGAATTTCAATTGCCTCAAATTCTTATATACTATGGTATTGTCAGTATTTATAAATTTTCAGTCACCCTACTGGTTGTACAATAGCATTTCATTTTAGCTATAATTTATATTTTACTGGTGACTCAAAGTGACTACTTTACAAAAAATAATAATTAAATATGATTTTTTAAAAATTTTATTTATTTGAGAGAGAGAGAGTGAGAGAGCACACAAGCAGAGAGAGGGGCAGAGGGAAAGGGAGAAGCAGACTCCCCACTGAGCAGGAAACCCAACCTGGGGCTCAATCCCAGGACCCTGGGATCATGACCTGAGCCAAAGACAGATGCTTAACTGACTGAGCCACCCAGGCACCCTAAATATTGTTTTTTATAAAATGCCTGCTCATGCCTTTTGCCTTTTCTCCATTGGTTTGCCCATTGTTTATTATTTATTTGTGGGTTGTATTTATATATTCCATACATGAGCCCTTTGGTGGTTAAATGTATAGAAAACATAATTACATCTTCTGCTGTAAGAATTTTCAATCTCTTAATAGTGTCTTTTGATGAACAGACATTGGTAATATAGACCAAATTATTAATCTTTTATATTCAGAGTTGTTCAATGGAGTTGTACCACCTAAATTTGTAAATGTTTGAAATATATTTTTATCTGATTAGATTTAAAATTATAAACATTTAAAATTATATATTGCTAGCATATTAAAACATGGATTTTTGTATATGATTTTGCATTCAGCAAATAATCAACTATAAAAATTATTTGTGGAATATTTTGTATTTTCTTACATGTATAATTACATTGTCTGCAAAAATATAGTTTCTGTTTTTTCAATCCTTAGGTCTTTTATTTAAATTCCTTATCTTACTTTGCTATCAAGGACCAAGGACTTTTCTACAATATTCAATAAAATTTGTGATAAATACATTCTTTGTTTATTCCAGATTGCAGGGGGAAGAGCTTTCAAGACCACAAATATGGTATTTCCCACAGGCGTTTTTGGTCAACTTTTCAATTTTTAAAAATCAGATATAAAAAAAGTTTTATTTCTGTTTTCTAAATCTTTTCAGTTTTAAGCATGAATGGAATTTGAATGCAGTCCAATATTTTAATTTTTTTTTTTTCATTGTGGTGTATGTCATTTGCTTACAGCTCTTTCCTTCCTCCTATCCTTGGCCATACTGCTCATGTAGGCAGGAAAGAAACCCCCACACCATTCATTTGGTCGTGTGACACTTCAACAGAATGTTAATGGACATGACACATTGAAGACTGTAAATGTTGTCTGTCTGATTTTGCTTAGTTTCTTGTTCTCCTGCTAATGGCCACATGAAGAAATTCCCCCAGATAACTCCTGCAACTTCAGGCCTCTTAAAAAAGAAAACGTAGAGAGTAAACCTGAATTTGATTCATACTCTGAAGCAGACACTCCCCAGTGACGCTTCAACATGAGTTTGAAAACTAAATGTTATTATAGCCATCAATCAGGCTTTTGGAGTAATTTGTAATGTAGCAGTATCACAGGAAAAACTGGTCTCATAAATGCATCTATTGAGATGATCATATATATTTTTTCTTTTACACTATTAATGGGCTGATTTACACTGATTCATTTCACATATGATTAATGACTACATTAAATCAAACTCTCATTACTGAAATTAATCATTTTATTATTTATAATTCTGTTAGATTCAGTCGGCTAATATTTTGTTTAGGATTTTTACATTTATTTTCATGGGAGAAATTTAGTTATAATGTCCTTTCTCGTCATATCCATGTAAAGCTTCATATCTAGGTTATGTTTAGCTCATAAAAAAAATTGGGACGTGAGCCTTCTTTTCCTATTATCTGAATGAATTTGTGTAAGACTGGTAGTATTTCTTACCTGAATGAGTAGAACTGACATGTAAACCATCTGGTTTGCAATTTCCTTTGTGAGAAGGTCTTTATTTACAGATTTAATGCTTTAAGAGATATGTGACTGTTCAGATATCCTAACTATCCCTATGTCAATATTAGTAATACCCATTATTTTTAGGAATTTGTCCATTTCATTGTCATTCATTTATTTCATGATTCCGAATGACAAAAATTTGACCTGAGCTCATCTGGGCATGGCTCCTTCAGGCTGGGCTTACTCTTGCTTCTGTGGTCATTTCCTGGTCAAATAAATGGCTCTATATTTCTGTGGTTGACTCATTATCAGTTTGTAAGTGAAGACACAGTCTCGTATGTCCCTCATCATCCAGAGAGTTAGCCTGTGCTTATTCATATTCCAGTTGGTTAGGGTGCTAAGAAAATTAGCAGAAATAAAGGAGTATTTTCAGATTTAGGCTTGGACATAGTATAACATCCCATCTGCCATATTGCATCTGTCACAAAGCAAGTCAAGTCCAGGGCACATTCAAGAGTCAGAGAAATACACTTCATTTCTTCACGGGAAAACATTCAAAATCATATTGTAAGTGAGTATGTATACAAGAGTGATCATGATCATATTTCTAAATAATCTATTGCATAGCCCCTGTTTTTAACTTCTTAGTACTTCATTTCTCAGAGATTAGTCCTTTGAGTACTTGCCACCTTGTGCACTAGTGGTTCTCCAACTGATTCAATCCCATTTCTTCTCTAACTCTGAATATTTGAACACTTTTATTTGCACTTACTGTCCTAGCTCAAGTCTTTATTATCTATTTATAAAATTATATTAATTGATTTTTTTTTTTTTTTTTTTTGCTTCTCAATCCATTTAATGCACTGTTCTCAAATCAGGCTTTCTAACCTTAAAGTTCTATTTGCATCAACTTACAGTTTAAAATATCAGTGCTCTCCTGTTATGTCAAGGTCAAAGCCATCTGCCCTCTGGCTTGAAATGACCTTTATTCTCCTTCTGTCTTCTTTGCTCAGGTTCCATATCTTTCCTCTTATGTGTGCTATATTTAATTAACAACCAAAGAATATTTCTTGAAAATCTTTAAATGTATTTTTGTCTATTTTCATTTGCATGAATTAACTGAAACTGAAATTAAAATGAATTTAAAGATTCTCACATCAACCCGGAGTGCCTTCACCTACTCTGTCAATCTAGATAGAAAAATTATCTCATCTCAATTTCTCCATGAAGTCTCTTCTTAGAGCTATATAGTTCCTTTCTTTTCCGAGTTTAGATATCATATATTCTATCCACTCCTTCATTTTTTAAAATTAATTATCAGAGATAGAATTTTTTAATGAATAATTATACACTAGCCTGTTTAGAATAATGAGTGCTTGGAACCATGTATCTCTTCCTTTTTCTACTAATAATTATTTAATTTGATGATGATCCTAGATCGGGCCAGTGGAAGCTCCTACAAATTGGCTCTTGTTTCCTGCGACTTGTCCCCATCATTCTTGGAATCCTTCCTTACACTTTATGCTCCTTTGCTGTCCTGTCAGAACCAATATTGCTCAATTTATTCTAAATGCAAATACGATAGAAATAACGCTTATCATGGAGTGATGTTTTAATGTTTCAACTTGACTTTGTTTTTTTAGCTTTTGTTTTAAATTAAAAAATCCTCCAGAGTGTGTCCAATGCCTGCAGATTTAAGCCTCATAAAATTCAAAGATCTGGAGTAGTGTCGTGAGATCTCAAGGTTTGCTTTGCCCACAGAAATATAACAAAAATAATAATTGCAGAAATGCAAACTTCCATTCAATGTGTTTACAGCATTTCTGCCTACATTTAAAGAATCATTTATTATGGCAGCCATAACCATAGTTTCCTGTCATTTATTCTTAAAAAAACACTATCCAGTATTTATTATATACAAGTATATGTCAGACATGTGGCAGACATTTTACATATGTCATTAATTCTCGTAATTTCCCAGAAATGTAAGTGACACTATATTCATTTCACAAGCAAGAAAGCACAGATTCACAATAATTTCTCCAAGGTCACACAGATAGTAAAAGATTAGTTTTCAACCCTAGGTATCTTTGATGACAAATATCCTATTATATGGTCTCTATAATAAATGAACCCTGTAAATAATTTTCTTGGTTCCTCCTACATGTAGGAATCTTTGGAAAAAAGCAAAAAACATTAGCAATACATTATCCCTAACCCAGTAGCGTGTAATATATAGAAAAAAAAAGAACACACATCATGATGAGGATAGCATATGACAAAATGTGACAGGATCATGGAAACGATCATGGAAAATTTCATGGAAAAAAAACATATTTGTGTTGGGCTTTGACTGATGCATAGAATTATTAAATGCAGTAGAGGGAAAGGTATCCTAAGCAGAGGGAGTGATAGAAGTAATGACAATGTATAAGGAAAGTGCTGAGTGCATATACATTATAAACCAGCAAGCAACATAGTCTAAAGTGCATAGAGGGTACTCATTGAGCTATTGGGTAAAACCTGAAGAAATTGGTAAAATTCAAATATAAAAACTCTTAAATGCCATGCTCAGGACTTTTAAGTGCTTTCTATAGGAAATATACTGTTCTGTGAATTGCCAAGAAAGCTATCTTTAGGAATATATATAGTCAGATTAGTAACTCAAAAGCACATCTAAAGGAAGAAAGATTTAAATTATTCTCCACCCAGTTGTCAAAGCTGTTCCAAAGTGTATATTCTTATATTTCATAGGCAAGCAGACTGAATAAAAGTGGCTTTTACTTGGGTTGGCCAGGATATTAAATTGGTGACCACGTGGAGTTGCATCCTGGGAAACACTTGCAATGTCTGTCCTCAGGAAATTCAGGAGAACTATGAAACTCCTCTGAATCTTGGCAGAAAGGTCATGGATTATTTTTTTAAAAGGCCTCTGTATTATCTGAAGCCACTCTTTCCCTTTTCTTTTTATCAGACTCAACATTCAGTGTGACCACCAGGATATTTGCATGGTATTTTTCTTTCAAGGTCTACCACTGCAAATGAAGAGAAGAAGCCAAAGTCATTTGCAGATGTGTGGCGGAATTCATTCTGTGTCCCTGTGTAAAAGATGGCTAAAAAAGTATCCTTTGGAGAAGGAGGGTCTCTCATATAAATACAGTCAAAACTTGAAGCATTGCAAGCCTTTTGGCAAGAGTATTTTAAACTAAAAAAACACAACTCTTCTCCCAACAATCCTACATCTGATAATGTATTCGTAGAAATAAAAGTCCTGGTCCTTGAGAACATAAATTTAAAGGAGCATTAATCCTAAATATCTGGAAACAAAATAAGAGTTCTGGATAAATTATGTTCCATACACTGACAAGGACTCTCCTTGACCAAACTTTAGTCAAGTTCCTCAGCATCTGTGAGGACCATAGCACCAAGTTGTGGCAGGAATCTTGCTAAATCAGGTTGCCAGAACCCCCACTCCAGTGTCTGGGCATCTTGGATATCAGATCCAATTCCTCGTCCTCCACCATTCTCCAGGTAATATCTGACAACTCTGGCCTGCTTTCAGCAAGAATCCTGTCAAGCTGGGTTGGCCAGAACCCTCCTGTGCCCCTGATGTTTCCTCTCTGTCATTTTCCACCCATCAACCCCACCCCGCTCCTTACCTATAAATCCCTACTTGTCCATGCTGTACTCAAAATTGAGCCCAGTTCTATGCAGAGATCTCTTTTCCCCCAACGGCAATAGTCCCTGAATAAAAATCTGCTTTTATTGCCTTAACTACTGTCTGGCTCTGATTTTCTTTGACAACATGATACTATATATCATTTTAGGAGTTAAGTTACATGTCATTTAGAGCAATGAGGTCCTTTTAAGTAATAAGAGGAAAAATTAAAAGTATGAGGCATTTATATAACACTAGTAATAATGAATCATGCCCTGTGAATGCACAAATATATGTTTGTGCCTGAATGTGTCTATATAGATAGGATCATGTTAGTAAGGATAAAAATTTGAAATCAAAAAGGTTATGAGAGGGCAGAGGAGGGCTGCAGGGAGAGGAAATTTAAGAAAGGAAAATACAAGCAAACAAAGAAAAGGAAAAGATAGACCTGCTGTTTTATATAAAATTATACATGTGTGTGCATGTGCATAAAGACCTCAAAAGTGTTACATAAGAAATAAGAAGAAATCCCCAAATTTTCCCAAATAAACACATTCAAGTACACATATATTGACTTAGACATCACCATCCACCATCACCCCTCACAGTGATGCTGCATGAATCCCGTGATGCCTATACTTAGAAAAGAAAACCCTTATTAAAGCAATACTTTCTGGATTGAAAACATGGGAAGAATGAAAAAAAAAAAGACAAATAGTAGAGAAATATCACTGTCATGATGCATATTGTAGCCTATTTATTAGATATAAAATTTTGAAAATCAAAATTTGATTTCCAGATATTGTCACTAACCAGCTAGTCAGACATTAGGAAATCACTATAACTCTCTAGCCTCAGCACCCATATCTATGAAATAGATTATATTTCACAAATTGATAAAAATTTACAAAGTTGATAATAAGAGGCTTAATTTTCCTTGTTGAAAATAAAGGAAAAAAACTTCCCCGTTCTCTGAGCATTTACTTTAGCAAACTTTTAAGCTCTTTCCCCCTTTGAAATATATGTAATTCTTCTTAAGAGTAAATAAGCCACTTGCCAGCTTTGAGACCTAGGAATATTTTTCTCATGTGACCTGGGAACCATCTCTTTGAAATGTCATCATCAAGAAAGATAGCACCCCTCTGCACAGTAAAGGAAATAACAACACTAAAAGGCAACCTGCTGAATGGGAGAAGACATTTGCAAATGACATATCCGGTAAAGGGTTAGTATCCAAAATATATAGAGAACTTAGAAAACTCAACACCCCAAAAATGAAAAATCAATTAAAAAATGGACAGAAAACATGAATACACATTTTTCCAAAGAAGACATACAGATGGTCAACATGTGAAAAGATGCTCTACATCACTGATTATCAGGGAAATGCAAATCAAAACTACAATGAGATATATCACCTCGCACCTGTTAGAATGGCTAAAATCAACACAAGAAACAACAGGTGTTGGTGAGGATGTGGACAAAGGGGAACACTTTTACATTATTTGTGGGAATGCAAACTGGTACAGCCACTCTGGAAAACAGTATGGAGGTTCCTCAAAAAGTTAAAAATAGAACTACCCAGCAATCACACTATAAGGTATTTACCCAAAGAACACAAAAATACTAATTCAAAGGGATATATGTACCTCGAAGTTTATAGCAGGATTATTTACAATAGCCAAATTATGGAAACAGCCCAATGTCCAACCATTGAAAAATGGATAGAGAAGATATGGTATATATATATATATATATATATATATATATATATATATATATATATATACAATGAAATATTACCCAACCATAATAATGAAATCCTTCCATTTGCAACGATGTGGATGGAGCTAGAAAGCATTATGCTAAGCAAAATAAGTCTGAGAAAAACAAATACCATATGATTTCACTTTAAGAAATGAAACAAATGAACATGGGGGAAAAAAGAGAGAGAGCCACATCAACAATCAGACTCTTAACTATAGAGAATAAAATGAGGGGAGATGGGTGGGAGGCGAGGGGAGGTGGGTGGGAGGAAGGGTTAAAAAGGTGATAGGGATTAAGGAGTATACTTGTGATGAGCACTAGGTCATGCATGGCAGTGTTGAATCACTATATTATACACCTGAAACTAATATTACACTGCATGTTCACTAACTAGAATTTAAATAAAAACTTAAAAAAAAAAAAAAAAAAGATAGCAGGGCACCTGGCTGGCTCAGTCAGTAAAGCATGGCACTCTTAAATCTCGGGGTTGTAAGTTCAAGCTTCATGCTGGGTGTAGAGATTACTTTAAAAAATAAGATCTGTCAAAACATTTTTAAAAAGAAAGTTAGCACCCCTACTCCCAGTTCCTGTGGGAGTGTAGGAGCTTAACTTTAGCTGGTGCCCCCAGTTACAAAACTACCTCTTGTCATAAAGCATAAAAAGTTTATTTTTCCTTTGGGTAAAGCCAATTTGCTAATGCAGGTGGACACCCCAAACACCAAATTAATTTAGGACAAACTATGTATGAAAAATGGTACTGTGGAGTCCTGTTACATGAAAACTAATATGTATATTGAGAAAATGCCTGGAATAGGTTGTATCTGCTTGTCTGTATAAAAGGATGAGATTTCTTTCTGTCTTTGCAAACTTCTAGCAGACTGCCTGCCATGAACATCGTATTGTTTTAATGCTTACTCAGCAAGAAAAAAATTATTTTATTTCTCTTCTATCTTTGTGGAGATGTTTTCTGAGTTGGGAGGAAATTTTGTCTTTAATTATATTTCCCCCAAAGTAGTCCCTTAACTTTTTTTAAAATAAAAGAAGTGTGAGAGAGAATTCAATAGTGCTAATAATTATGCCTGCCATTTATTGAGTAAGTGCCTGGGGGAAAGTGTGAGACAGAAGGCTTTATGACCCTTATAATGCAAACATCATGCCATGCTGGACATGATTTATTTAAAGAAACAACCTCCTTCCTTCCCAATGACAACACAGTCCTGAATACAAGCCACTGAGTTCATCTGATGCTCCAACAAAGAAAAAGAAATCTTTTCCAATCCTGAGAAAAAGGGAAACAAAATACTTCTTTGGACTAATTGAGAGACATGCTATTCATACAGAATATTCAGGAACATTTAGGGTTAATTTTGCATTACATTCTGACTTTAGAGTTTGAATGCATATCAACACTGTAATGGCTCATAAGCAATGGTTCTTTTTTTTTTTCTTTTTTTTAATTATGTTATGTTAATCACCATACATTACATCATTAGTTTTTGATGATAAGCAATGGTTCTTAAAATTTTTGTGGATTATCAGCCTCACTGATAGTGTTACGAAAATACGAATACTCTTCCTAAAATAATTTCCACACACTTACAAATTAACAAAGCTACACAGTATTTCGAAGGGCACATGAACTCTTTGTAGGAAATGGACACTAATGTTAGTGCAGACATTTCATGAACTGCAGGCTCCTTGTAGAGAAACCCTGCTCTAGAAGGACGGGCCATTTGGGATATTTATATTTACTCTGATTTTTTCAATATTGTCTTCAAATATAAGATGGTTCTTGAAGTCAGTGATGACTTAGGCAGGGCAAAAATGTTTACAAATATTTTGTCAGTGGTAGGTTCAGAAAGAGGCTCATCTCTGCAGAGTCTAGAAATATATGCTGTGCAGGGAGAATGTATCCAAGGAGAAGAGATACTTTGTCATAGATTTTTTTTGAAGGTTTTTATTTATTTATTTAGAGAAGAGAAAGAGAGTATGAGCAGGAGGAGGAGAGGTAGAGAGAGAATCTCAAGCCGACTCTGCCCTGAGCACACAGCCCCACATGGGGTTTGATCTCACGACCCTGAGATCATGACCTGAGCTGAGATCAAATGTCGGATGCTTAACCGACTGAGCTACCCATGTGCCCCTGTCCTAGATTGTTTAAATGGGCACACAGTGAAATATAATAAATGCTCTTCCCTTTTCAGTGACCATGGTGAAAGAAATTAACAACTATCTAACTAGTCAGGGAGAAAAAAATAAATCACTAGACAAAGTTTAAGTACAGTTGGAATTGTAGCTTGGCTTTAAAGAGTATGAAGCTATTTTTTTTTTTTTAAGATTTTATTTATTTATTTGACAGAGAGAGACACAGCGAAAGAGGGAACACAAGCAGAGGGAGTGGGAGAGGGAGAAGCAGGCTTCCCGTGGAGCAGGGAGCCCGATGCGGGGCTCGATCCCAGGACCCTGGGATCATGACCTGAGCTGAAGGCAGACACTTAACCATCTGAGCCACCCAGGCGCCCCGAGTATGAAGCTATTTTATTTGATACCTGCCCCTCAAAAATATTAGCATTACTTCTTTATTCAAGCTGATTAAGCACACTCTGTGTGTGTGTGTGTGTGTGTGTGTGTGTGTGTGTTTAAGCCAGTTTGTGAGCGAGGTCTGAAAATCAGAAATGGTTAAAACATAGTTCCTGCCTTCGTGGAATTCTTAGTTTAAAATATGATAGGCACAAATATATAGTTGCAACAATATGTGATAAATTTATGCCAGCAACATTTATTAAGTTCAGCGGTGAAGAGAGGGTGAGATACACTCCTAATGAATAATTCAGGTCGTAAAAATCTTTTGTCATTAAGGAAATCCGAGAAAGGATGGCTAGGCTACCTTCAAAAAGTAGTAAACAATTTCAGAAGGGTTTGCTATAGCACTGGCATGCAATGGGAGATCATTAATCACAGAGAGAAATAGTCCTGCCAATACACAATCAATGTGTTAAGTTTTTATTAACTTCATGTATCTGTACAGAAATACATTTCACTAGGAGTAGAGGAATCGACAGTTTTGCATTCTGTTTGATGCATGAAATGAATCTTGTCCTTGGCGTCTCTGACTGATAGGAGTTATATTGATTTTGCAAGCTTCTTATGCTGAGTGGTTTCAGATCCTGCTATTCCGCAAATTGTATGTAGTCAGATTCTAAAGCAAGGGGGAAGAGAGCTATGAGGCCTGCATGATATCTGTGATTCTACAGAGGGAAAAGTCCAAAGGCATCTTTAGAATAATAAAATCACCACCTTCCATTTATATTAATCTCTTCCTTTCAGGACTTCACAGTGTTTCAGAAACCTTACCCCACTGATTTTCACTTTCACTCTAGAAGACCCTGGCAGAGACCTATTAAAACGTTAAATGGTTCTGACCCCAGCAAATGATGATCACAGGTTACTTGGGGGCAAAACGAAACACTCTCACCAGAGGCGTGAATTTCTATTACTTCCCACGGTGGAAAGATCTAACAAGAGAAATGGATCCTGGCTCATGTTTACTCCAACTTCTCATGTTCTAAGGATCTGATAAACTTCTCTCTGCTTTTGAGGCCCACAGATATAAATATGGCCACATTTGCAGAAAGAATGAAGGTGCAGCGGAAGGCTGTGTACATTTCTATCAGTAATCAGCTCTACCAAATATTTATGATTCAGTGGGACACATCAGCAAAGGAGGCTGATACCTAGAGAGAGTTTTCCTAATCATTACTCAACATTTTGAAAGAGAATCCTGCACTCATACCTTGGGATAAAACATACTTTTGTAGTAAATATGAACAGGTGTATGATAACTACAAAATGTAGATAGATACAATTGCAAAAAAAAAAAAAAAATGTGTGCTTACCTCTCTCTGCAGTTTCATCTCTTTGATAGGTTCCTTCTATATACTCTATATTCTAGTTAAAATATATTTTGTTCCATTTCCTGGATACTCTGTACTCTTTTATAACTCTGCATATTATTCTCTTCTCCAAGACTGATGTTTAGACTCATTCTAACCAAATAAACTCTTTTTATCCTTCCAGAATGTGCTTAATATGGTTGGTTGCCTGCCACTAATCCTTTCCTTCTCTCTCTCCTACCGGTATAATCTGCCCACATTATACAATACAATGTACAAATACAATTTCTCAGCCTCCACTGCAACAAGAGACAGCTACGTCGTATGACAGGTTTAGACAATAAGAGATAAGAAGTCTCCTAGGTCTTCAGGAATTTTTTTTCCTAGTACAAATAGAGATTTTAAAAAAGGGAAATATTTTGCTCTCTTGGCAAACTTTGGCTTCTCCTTCCCCCTTCCTACTTCGAGAGATGTGACAATCATTTGTGGAACATGACACATTATTCCCAAAGATAGAAGAGAAGCCAGCTTGCTGAAGATGGGTAATCTGAAGCATAAAGACAATGTTGGTACTTAATGACTTAATTAGGCTGTTAATGCCGGCACTATAAGCTCCAACATGCAGGCTTTTCGTTATGTGCTGCTATTAAATGTTCTTATTTCTAAGTCTCTGTCAGGCTTTCGGGTAAGTACATCTGAATTCATCCAAATTATTTGTCACGTGTTCTGAGTTACAGACTATCAGCATTGTCTAGGAACTTGGTAGAAGTGCAAATTATCAAATCCCACTCAGTGTTTCTGAATCAGAATCTCTTGCAGTGAGTAGAAACCAAAAATCTGTTTTAACAAGCTTTCCAGGTGATTTTCACGGGCCTTAAGGAAGAGAAGCATTACAGACTGTCAAAAGTTAATACAGCTTCTCAATAATTGCTTTAAGTGAATCTCATGCACCTTTTTATTAAGTCAATTGCCTAGGATTTCCTGAGGGACCTGATTTTGTAACCAGCTTTGTATTAGGCTACTAATGTTTTCAAAAATGGTATGCATGAAGGATAATATAAGGTAGAGCGTTTTTTTTAGTAAAGGTGATGATCACTTGAATATTTCTCCTGTTCTCTCACCTCCTTCTACCCTTCTCATTTTGTACCTGATTAATGACAAACTCAACTTCTCCCCCTTCTTTCATCCTCCCAATATGACTAGCTTCCTAGGATACTCATCTGGTCACACTGCTTCTTTACTTAAGAAATGCTCTTCTGCTATATAGGCCCCTGCAAAATCTGACTCCATTTTTTTTTTTTTTTTTTTAAAGATTTTATTTATTTATTGGAGAGAGAGAGAGCACAAGAGGGGGTAGGGTCAGAGGGAGAAGCAGATTCCCTGCTAAGCAGGGAGCCCGATGCGGAACTCGTTCCCGGGACTCCGGGATCATGACCTGAACCAAAGGCAGTCGCTTAACCAACTGAGCCACCCAGGCACCCAGTCTGACTCCTTTTTAATAACACTCTGCTAACACAAATATTAACGTACTATATAGTATGGTGACAGATGGTAGTTACACTTGTGGTGAGCATAGCATAACATATACAGTTTTCAAATCACTATATGGTACACCCATGCTAATGTAACATTGTGTGTCAACTACAATTTATAAAAAATACTAACATGCTATAGAATTTATTATTATGAAAACATGCACTTTTAAATCTCTGTTTCTTTGATTTTTTTGTTCTCACTCTGAAACGTTCTTGCTTTCTTCAAGTTTCTGTATAAATATCAACTCCTTGTAAAATATCCTGGATGACCTCCCAACTCAGGTAAAGCTAATTTATTGTTATTATTCCCTGTTTACACACATCATCATATGTACCTTCATTATATTACTGATCACATTACAGAATAATGATCTCTACAGAGTTGGTTTCTGATTATGAATACAATGCACAATTATTTCAGAGAATGTATAATCTCCATAAAATGTGAAAAAGAACCAATAAATACATTTGATTTCATAATCAAATATAAACACAATTAACCAATTCTTTAATACTCAATTTTATTTCTATAATAAATCAATAAAGATGGTAGATTCTCATACCTTACATATAAAAGAGAAAAATTCAAAATTATAATATAATATGTTTTTTTTTAAAACCTGGCAGGTAACAATCAGAGTACTTATTAAAAATATCAATTCCCGGGCCCTACTATAGACCAACTGTATGAGAACTTCTAGGGGAAAGGCGTTAAGAGCTAAGTTTCCGATCATTTCATAAGAGACAATCTAAAAGCAGAATTATTCTATCAAATAGTATGATCTTAAAAATAAATGAATCAGATTATAATTGCCAAAGACTTTCCATAAAATTTTCACTAATTTGTATACTTACCATCTTTGCATGAAAATGTCTACTATAGGTTGTGAGACTTTTACAAACACCTAGAATTATTATTCTTATTATAGATATAGGCAGAGGATTAGTTTCCTAGAACTGTCATAACAAATTACTACAAAATGAGTGGTTCAAAAATTTATTCTATGACAGCTGTGGAGGCTGGAAGTCTGAAATCAACGAGTAGGCAAAAGGCTCTAAAGAACAATCCTTCCATTCCTTTTCCAGATTCTGGTGACTTCACTGCTCCTTACATAGGGCCTGTATGATTCTAATCAGTGCCTTCATCCTTATATGACTTCTTTGCTGTGTGTCTGAGTTTCATATCTCCCTTGGCCTTTCTCTTATAAGGACACCTGTCATCGGATTTGGGACGAACCCTACATCCAGGATGATCTTTAACTTAAATCTGTAAAAAGCCTTTTGTTTTCCAAATAAATTCATATTCACAGGTTCTGAAGGTTAGGACATTGACATTCATCTTTTCAGTGCCACCATTCAAACTATTACAATCGGAGATACATGAAAGATTTAAAAATTACAAGTGATTCACAAAAAATAGCATCTCTTCTTTTAATCTGGACTTCTGGTTACTTTGTAGTTGAGATTTCTCCTATGGCACTGGCCATTTGTGTGTGTGTGTGTGTGTGTGTGTGTGTGTGTGAGTGTGTGTGTGTCCCAAATAAATCAACCATTCATGAACTTTTACTATTTTTGACTATTCTGACTAACTTTGACTTTGACTATTGGTAATTCAGTGTTTTATCATTGTTTGTCATAAGAAAAAAAATGACTTTTATTTATCTGATGGCTTAACTACACATTAAATTGTATCTTTAAATCTTCCCTCCTGTTTTCTCTTATTCAAGTATGTACAATGTTTCTGCACATTTCTGTTAAAAATGGGCTAGAAGCTGGAAATGGAAAGTTAAATAAACCATTTGTAAATAGAGATACTCTATTACTGTCTCATCTGGTATATTTAAAACATCCATATGACAGATGATCTGTGGAAGACCAAGATGGGCTCTGTATTTGGGTCTGTAGGAGTGTGTTTTCCCTCTGCACTGCACTCCCTGGGCTGGTATCATCCTCAGCCCATCAACAGTCTACCAACAGAAGGTGACTTGAGCCCAGACCAAGCTGCCTGCTTTTCAAGGCCAAGTCTGCAACAGTGATAGTCAAAGGACATCTGTGGGCCATGAGGAGCAAAAAAAAGATGGGAAATGTGATACAGAAGGGAATTTAATCAATCTGAAAACAGATATGAATCATGATAATACTCAGAAAAACTTTAATTGTTCATCTAACAACATCTGACAACCAATAAGCTCTTCTGTGTTTTCTATCTGGTATTTTTAAGAATGGTGGTCCTGCATGGTGCATTTGATGCAGGGATATGGGGTCTTGTCTAAAATATTATATAAACATACACGCAGACAGCGTGCACACATGCACGCACATGCACAGAGCCCTGGCTTTACAGACCGGTTTTAATAAAAGCTCTGCCACATAGTAGTTGTGTGAATTGGGCCACCTCATTAATACCTTAGAGCCTTATTTTCATACTTGAAAATTGGATATATTATAACCTTTCTTGAAGGACTGTTGTGAATATTTTTGCAAAAGATAGATGAGGGAAGAGAATGAATAAGTGGCTTCAATTTTTAGCCTTCCTTCTTTCTCTCTCCTTTTCCTTTTTTAGCAAAATACTTTAACTATCTAGATGTGTAAAGATGGGCCCCAGAACACAGTGTTAAACAGACAAGTGGCTTCTTTGTGGAGGTGGGAGGGCTACAAAGTGAATTTACAAATACGGAATCTGTGAATAATGAGGTTCAATTACAGATACAAATGACTTCCCATGAGGAAGCAAAGGCTCACCGAGGATGAATGTTTTGTCTATAGTCAACAGCTAGTGGGTGATAGATTTGAAATATTCAAGCCAAGTTTAACTCCAGAGTCTGGCTATTAAACACCTAGTACTAGTTATTCATATCAGTCAAAGATCAATATAGCAGTAGCGTATATATTCTTGAGACTGTTCCGTGTACACTTGAAAAGAATTTTTATTCTGCTGTTTTAGGATAGAATGTACTGAATATATCTGTTAAGTCCATCCAGTCCAGTGTGTCATTCAAAGCCATTGTTTCCTTGTTGATTTTCTGTTTAAATGATCTGCCCATTGAAGTAAGCAGGATGTTAAAGTCCCCTACTATTATTGTATTATTATCAATTAGTTCCTTTATGTTTGCTATTAATTGTTTTATATATTTGGGTGCTCCCATGTTGGGTGCATAAATATTTACAATTGTTATATCTTCTTGTTCGACTGCCCCCGTTATGATTATATAATGCCCTTCTTTGTCTCTTGTTACAATCTTTGTTTTAAATAAGTCTAGTTTGTCCAATATAGGTATTGCTATTCCAGCTTTCTTTCGACGTCCATTTGTGTGATAAATGTTTCTCCATCCCCTTACTTTCAATCTGCAGGTGTCTTTAGGTCTAAAATGAGTCAGCATTTAAAAAAAGTTGGATTTTTAAAAAAATCCAAAAAGAGAAAGGAGAGGTAACCTGAAGGAGTTAGTATAGGAGAGAGGGGAAGTGAAGAGGGGATAAAGTAGAGAGGTATAAGGAGCGAAATTACTCAGAAAATGGTGGGAACCAGGAACTAAGGAAAAGAAACTTGGTACATAGAAAATATTTCATAGCAGGTTGAGACAGAGACTTTCAAAAATAAGGCTGGCTTATAAAGTATTAAATGTTGCATTGGTTTCTGAGCTGTGCCCGGTGCTCACTCTATCATTACCCACAATTTTCAGGATCCACCTCATGTTAGTTGTACTTTGGAAAGTATTAAAAGAAAGTAGGGCCGCCCCCTACTCTTCCCTCTTCTCGTCAGTACACAAAAGGGATTCAAGAACTGAGAGAAAGCGACTCAGAAAGAGAGAGGCGAGAAGGGCAGCGAGCAGTGTTTTGTGGAAGCAAGGAATCTTAGCAAACATTCCTAGAACAGATGGGAGACCTCAGAGTCCCAGTGTTACTAAAGGGAGAGGCACTGCATTTCCCTCTTCCCACAGATGGAAAGGAGACTCAAAACTTCTTTTTAATACATAGAAGAGAGTAGATCAGGAGTCTTGGCAACTCCCACATAGCTGGCCTTTCTGTAATAACAAAATAAGTAACATGCTCTCAACATTCAATAAATGTTATGTTAGCAAGTTTCCTACCCCCTGCCCCCACCCCAATATGGCCAACATACTAGAAAAAGTGGCCATTATCATCTTCATCATCTTCATAAAAGAAGATTATAAAACAGGACACTGGCTTCCAGGCAATTTTCTGTGCCTTAGAATAGGACTATTCCTCCCTTCATCTGGGGAGAAGTGTCAGGTGCCAGTCATCACGCAGCCCACAGTGAAATTTTTCCGTTGCCCCAGGAGGTAGTCACACCCTGGGGGTTACAAACCCCCGTTTAAGCTTTCGCTCAGCACTTTCTAAAAAGGCAATCAGCAGCTTTAGCACGCTTTTTTTACCCAGCATTATGAGCACATATTTCACAGTTTAGATTGCCGGAAACTTGAGTAGCTGGTTTGTCATATTTCCACAGTTTGCATATGTCATTTTCATTTGAAATTATGGGCATACCCATTACAGATTATGAATCAATGTTTACACAGATTAAATTAATAACCAAGCTTGAAAATGTAAAATGTCACTTTTCAATGGTCCAGGAGCTGTAGAAGATGCTTGTTAATCAAGGTGAGCAGCAGTGTCAGCGGCATCCTTCCAACTATGGGAGGTCGATTGCAACACTGTAATTGCAACTGTTCAACTTCTTCCGCCAACTTGCTATTCTCAAGCTTGGGTAATTCACACGTCATCTTGTTGTCACCAAGTTGCTACTTTAGTTTTCAACTGGCACAGCTATTTATCAATAAATATACACAGGAAAGTCTAATTTCAATGGATATTAAAACCAAATCCTTAAATCCCCCAGTCTTAAATCTTAGAATGCATCACTAGTTCTGTAATTTCACAACTTGTCTGTTAGTTTCACATCCAGATAGGTTTTATTTTCCACCAAATGATAAACAGGGTTGGGGAAAAAAAATTAAGGGAAAATGAAATGTGGCTTTGAAATACCCTGCTACACACCTTCTTTTGTATTTCCTTCTCTTCTCTTTCCACATCTTTTCCTCCTTCATGTTGTTGTTTTCTTTTTTTAAAGGGGCAAGAACAACCTACTCTAAACACAAAAATCTAGAGCAAAAGTAGTTATAGGAAGGTTAAGGTTTTAAAATCTTTACTTTTCTTGCTATTAGAGATCACTGACTATTTTTATTTTATTTTTAAGGAGAAATGAATGAAGAAAACAGAAATGCCCTGGATATACAGTGAGAACTTTCAAGGTTTATAGATCAAATAAGTATAAAAATATAAATATTTCTAGGTGAGTGCATGTGTATGGGTAGAAAGACAAAGACAGACAGACATGACTGCTTATTCTAAAAACATGTAAGCTCAAGGCTCATAATTTGATAATCAAATTATGTGGGGAATAAATCTTCTGCTTAAAGGTTTCTTTTCAAGGTTAAAATATCTGTAGAGATTCTATGACTACAGGTAAGTCACATCTGCATTATGTGTATTCCTTCACTGTCACTTTCAATATGATTTTTTCTTAGGGAGTTTAGAGAATTAGATGACCCTTTGTTCACTCAGTGTAAAACTAAATGGACTAAAATGTTGCATCACAATAATATTCCCTTTAGAAATATAGTTGTTTGAAATACTAGCATATGTATGAATTTGAATGTTAGTATGCAACAATATTTATAATAATACCACAGAGCACTTAAACTTTCTCATATATACTCATTCAAGTCACTGACAGATATTCATGACTCTAATGAGGACAACAGAAGTTCAAACTAATTAATGCCATGACAAAAAACAAAACAAACAAACTTAAAACATAGTAGTCATTCACAAACTTGAATCTTATTCAGTGATATTCATAATCTCATTGTCTGACATAGTGTGTATAAGAACATTTTCAAAATAATATATGGAAATGAGAATTCAGATTATGTTTTTAGTACATGAGAGAAAAACTAGAATCTAGAAAAGAAATAGTATTAATTTGTAGAAAAGATAAAACTGATCAATATTGTGTTGACCTTGCTCAATTTTCATGGCAAGCAGCGGACAGTAGTAACAGTATTTAAAGACCATTTGTGACCAGCCTCAAAGTACTGGTTAAAAAAAAAAAAAAAAAAAAAAAAGAGTCAATAGATCAGCATGGATCTTCCTAAGGATAACAGTATAACATTTCATAAATAAACAACATTGATTATTATGCTTTTTCTTGGCAAAGCATAGTTAAATATACATTCAACTCTTTGCAGCTTTTCCTAAAATTTCCTTCATATAGTTTCCCTTTTCTCTCTTAAGTGTCTAAAACATAGGGATTTCCTCTAGTACCCATGTGCTTCTATGTCAACATACATGTGAGCCTGTGTGTGTGTGTGTGTGTGTTGTGGTTGGGTTAGACAGATATTTAAGATCAATTATTTATTTTTATTCCAATTAAATTTTATATTTATATTGGTTCTAAAATATCAACTAGCTTAGAAAATCAAATCATTTTCTTTTTTTCTCTAAAACACAAGTTACTAAAGCATACCTTACTTACATCTCTACAACTGAGCCCAAGGAAATTAGCTTCACAGAGATATTAAAAAAAAAAAAAAAATTTGGTGAATGAGTCTTTACTCAAGCCTGAAAATACCACTACTATGTCTATTTTAGTAGCATTTTTTTATCATTGTTCTAAATAAAGCCTTCTGAAATCAGTATATTCAGACTTGAATTTTGCCCCCCTCCAAAAAAAACCCATGTCATTTTCTTTCTGACTTCTGTATTCAACGCTACATCACTCAGTATAACCTTCAGGAATAAGAATCCACCAAACAATCTACAATATATGCATGGTTTTTTAAGATGTACTTAGTAACCATTGGTGGCCTTGCCTGGTTACTCTGGAGCACATGAAGCCTATAAACTGGTTATATATAACAGCTGGTTACATGCAGTCTCCATTTCCTCAGCTTCCACAGCTCCCATTCTTTTTTTTTTTTTTTTTTAATTTTTTTTATTTAAGAGAGAGAGAGTGCAGGGAGGGCAGAGGGAGATTGAGAGAGAATCTCAAGCAGACTCTCCACTGAGTGTGGAGCCTGATGTGGGGCTCGATCCCAGGACCCTGAGATCAGTGACCTGAACCGAAATCAAGAGTCTGATGCTCAACCGACTGAGTCACCGAGGCACCCCATTCCCATTCATTCTTAAAACCATTTCCATCTTGCATCAATATCTACTAGTCCTGTAGAATTTTTCCATTAAATCCCAACATCAATTATTATAATTTCTTTTAAATTCTAGAATTGTTTCTATGTAATTTCACAAATTATTAGACATCACCAATATATCCAATATTGCTTTAAGTTCTGGAGTTATGGCAGTTTTAAAAACAAACCAAAATCCCTGCTTCCTTGGGTCATATATTCTAATGAGGGGAGACATTTTATAAACAACTGAATAAACTACAAAATATGCTAGATGTTGCTAGAAAGAGAAATAAAGCAGAAAAGTATAGGTGATAACTGAGGAAGCACTTGAAAAGATAAAGAAAATTACCATACAGAGGCACCTGGGTGGCTCCATTGGTTAAGCCTCTGCCTTCAGCTCAGATCATGATCCCAGAGTCCTAAGATTGAGCCCCACATGGGGCTCCCTGCTCAATGGAGAGCCTGCTTCTCCCTCTCCTTCTGTTGCTCCCCCTGCTTGTGTGCATGCTCTCTCTGTCAAATAAATAAAATCTTAAAAAAAAAAAAAAGAAAGAAAGAAAGAAAAGAAAATGGCCATACAACAGCTTCCTGGAGCAAGTGATGAATTATTGAACACTACATCTGAAACTAATAATGTACTATATGTTGCTAATTGAATTAAAAAAAAAAAACAGGGGTGCCTGGGTGGCTCAGTCTTTAAGTGTCTGCCTTTGGCTCAGGTCATGAGGGATCGAGCCCCACATCGGGCTCCCTGCTAGGTGGGAAGCCTGCTTCTCCCTCTCCCACTCCCCCTGCTTGTGTTCCCTCTCTTGCTGTATCTCTCTCTATCAAATAAATAAAAAATCTTAAAAAAAAAAAAAAACAGCTTCCTGGAGAAGAGCTTTTTAGGGAGTGGGAATGGCAAGTACAAGTTCAGGAGGTACAATTGTGAATGACACATTCTTTCTCCCTCACTGACAGTTCCTACCATCTTTGTGCTGTTGGCTTCCGTTCCAACAAAACTCTATGTTGTAGTTTCTTGGTGCCCCAAATTCTGACACTCGCTTTTCACCTATATTCTTTTAGTGGCATCATCCATGCTGTGGTTTTAGGTATCATCTCTCTTTTGTTAATTCTCAAATATATATCTCTAGAAGGCTACTCTTCAGAGCTCTCCTCTATCTATATATCCATCTGTCCTCACATTTCCATCTGTTTCTTAGACATATCCTAGATAAAACTTTTGTATTTCCTGTTTCCCCCAGCACAGTTAATCATAAAACACTTCCAATTCTCAACCAAAACACAGTTAGTCATATTCTATGTCTCTATTTTTCTACCTTTAGTAGTCAATCCATCAGTAATCTCTGTAGGTTTTAATTCCAAAATGCATTTTAAATATTCATGCATCTCTTACCTTGCCTGTCCATACTCTAATTCATCTAAGATACGGCCATAACCAAACAAGTTCTTCTGCTTACACAGATGATTCCTCCTTCAATAAATTTTTCACAAGTAGCCAAAATAATTTTTTTCTCAAAACACAAGTGATAATTTTGTCCCCTGAATGATGTTCTTAGTTGACATCAGAATCCACTTAGAAATCCAAAGTCCTTTTTATGACCTAAACAAACTTTAATCATTTCACATTTCATTCATACACTTCTCCTGGTTCACAAAACTCTAGCCACACTAATTCTAAAAATCAATTTAAGTCAGCTCCTTCTGCATCACAAGGCCTTTGTAGGGCTGCTTATATGTTTAGAGGTTCTTTTCTTCATCGATGCATGGGTAGTACTCTCATATACTTTAGATAACAGTTTATATGTTGTGTTATAAATCAGTTACTTTCATATCTTTTCATCACAAGATTCTATTAATGTTTATAGAAATTCTTACTATCTGGGACTTCTGGAGAAGATGGCAGAAGGACCCTAAACCCACCTTATCCTACAACTAAATAACACACATCAGTGCAAATAATCCTAAAAAGGACCCAAAGACTGGAAGAACAAACTCCACAAGTAAACGAAGAGAAAAGGCCACACTGAAGAGGGTAGGAAGGGCAGAGACTCGATGAGGACTTAAACCCCATGGGTCTGGCTGCTGGCGGGAGGGAGCCGCAGGTGTGGAGAGAGGTGAGAAACATGATCACACCGGGGAGCCTGCACAGGGAAGAAGAATCTGCATAGCATTTGGCTTTGAAAATTGGAAGGGCTGAATTTCGTGATTTCTTACAACCAGACGAACCTAAGGCCTGGAAATTTAAAATTAGTGGGCTCTGCTCTGGGAGAGCCAGGAAAGGGCAATAAACTGAATCCCTGCCCTTAAAGAGATAGTACAACAAACAGCCCACGGAGATACAGCTTAGAAGCAGCAGTTTGAAAGACACCTGGGGCATATGAGGGGAAGAGTTAGCAACTCATCTCAGAGTTTGCCAAGAGATTTCTCCAGGAACAGAGGAGCTGGCAGATGCCACTTCCCTCCTCCACCCGCCCCCAGCATAATCACATGCCCCCCTGTAGGAACCAGTGAAGTGCTGGCATTCATACCTAATTTGCTTACATTGCATCTTGCCCCCTCCAGGCAGTCTTGCCTCAGTCCCAGCTCTGTGGGCCCCGTCCCCAAGAAGACCAGAGCAAACCTTGCCAACACTGCATCTCCCAACCTCCCTTGAACACACCTTGTTAAAGGTGCACCCCCACCTGCCCATGTATGTTTTGTTGAGCAGCCAGTTGGCCCCAGTCACCACAGCAGCTGTGTGTCCTCTGTGGAAAAGAACCAGCACCATCTTGTTAAAAGTGCGTGCCCCACCCACTACTTTCAAGAGCAAGAAACCTAGTTGACTTTCTAATCCAGAGAAGCAGACACAGAGAGTCAGGCAAAATGAGGAGACAGAGGAATATGTCCCAAGTGAAAGAACAGGACAAAAATCACAGCAAGATACCTAAGTTAAATGGAGATAAGCAATATGCCTGATAGAGAATTTAAAGTAATGATCAGAAAGATACTCACTGGACGTGAAAAGAGAGTGGAAGACATCAGTGAGATCCTTAACACAGAAATAAAAAAGAAACAATCAGAGATGAAGAACACAATAATTGAAATTTCAAATATACTTGATGGAGTAAATAGCAGGCTAGAGTAAGCAGAGAAATGAATTAATGACCTGGAACACAGAGTAATGGAAAGTAATCAAGCTGAGTAAATGAAAGGAAAAAAAATATGCAAATTAAGAACAGTCTCAGGGAACTCCGTGACTCCATCAAGTGTAGTAACATTTGTATTGTAGGGATCCCAGAAGAAGGGAGAGAAGAAGGACAGAAAATTTATTTGAAGAAAAAATAGCTGAAAACTTCCTGAAGCTGGGGAAGAAAACAGATACCCAGATTCAGAAGGCACAGAGATACTCCCCCCAAAAAAATCAACCTAAGGAGGTCCAAACCAAGATACACAGTAAATAAAATGGCAAAAAGTAGTGATAAAGGAAAAATATTAAAACAGACTATAACAAGGGACAAAGAAGGATACTATATAATAATAAAGGAGACAATCCAACAAGAGGATATCCTTTCTGGTATCTTTCTATGTGAGAATGTATAACTCCTCCACATTAATTGAAATCTTGTATAATATTTCCTGGGGTGCCTGGGTGGCTCAGTGGGAAGCACCTGCCTTTGGCTCAGGTCATGATCTCAGGGTCCTGGGATCGAGCCCTGCCTCGGGCTGCTCAGTGGGGAGTCTCCTTCTCCTTCTCCCTCTGCCCCTCCCCCATCCGTGTGTATTCTCTCTCTCTCTCTTTCTCAAATAAATAAATAAATAAAATCTTTAAAAAAAATCTCATAACAACACTTCTTATTCCATGTCAATTCTGAAACATCCCAAATTCTAGATCTTATATGCCAGAAGTAGAAACCTACTTTACTTTCCTATCCATAGCCTTTAGGACTAAATACATACTTGTGGGGCACCTGGTAGCTCAGCTGGTTAAGCGCTAGACTCCTAATTTCGGCTCAGCTCATGATCTCAGGACATCTGGCTCCCTGCTTGAGTCAGGGGTCTGCTTGAGATTCTCTCCCTCTCCCTCTGCCCCTCCCTCCATTTGTGCACACAAGCTTTCTCTCTCACTCTCTCAAATAAATAAATAAATCTTCAAAAAAAAAAAATACAAATTTGTGAGTCCTGAAACAGGATTTCCATAAAAAATAAGGGAAAATATGAACATTAATTTGAACAAGAAAAAATAATTCAGAAGCTTAAAAAAGAAACTAATAAAAGCCACACTTAAAAATTTTAAAAAGCAGATAATATTTTGTTAATAAATTATCTGACATGCTTTTTCTACAATTAATATTGTCTTATAGATAATTATGCACAGAATTTTTTTTAGGACAACACTTGTTTCTTTAGGTTATTTCTCTGCATTGTTGGCAATTTCCTTGCCATTTTTTTCTGGGAACCCATTTCAGGATAAAAGGTGTCAGATGCTGTACATGTTCTAAAACATCAGACTGAGTAGAATATGTGGCATCACACATCGATGCGTTTATTTCACTGTTACAGAAATTCTGATAAATTCTATTTCCTAAGAGTCCCATCAAAAATATTATCATATATGACATATATGATATATATATTGTAATATATTTGATATATATGATAATGTTTATAAATTTTGAGTGCTGCATCTTTTTTTTTTCTTGTTTGGACAGAAGAGAATCACTGTGTTGACTAGGTATCAATGAGAACTGAATCCTCTTTTTGTAATTTTCACTCTTAGTAAACTGAAGTTTCCATTTACCATTATCTGGTTCTTTGTATTTCAAACCTTGTTTTTCTTTTACTATTGATATATTTCACAGCTGCTGAGGATTTAGAACATGTGCACTTCTTGACTAGATCACTGACCTTCTATCTGCATATCAGGACACTCGGGGGGTGGGCATAGCTAGTGATAGGAGAATCACCATTCTGCACCTCAGATCATATAGAGTAACATAATTGACTTCAAACCATGTGCATTTATCTCATCATATCCATATTGAACATAGCCTCAACTCAACCTCCCTTTTTAGATGAATCCCCAAAATTCTACTATAACAATAATACTATATACAAAAAAAGCAACTTTGAAGAATATCAGAGTGGAAAGAAATCACAGTCTTAATCAAATGGAATTAAATGTTTCTACTTTTGCAAATGTTGATACCCAAGACCATGTTAACATATTACTGGGAAGCTTCCCAAGACCTTGAAAGGAGTTTGTGCAATGGAAGAATCCAGAGCTTAAGTTTCATTGGCTATGTGGGAAATCAGCCTCAAAGGGCTTTGTATAAAGAGGGACTAAAAGTCCCAAAATCTAGAAGCAAAACTTTTTTAAAAACAAACGAACACCATTATGCAAAGTCTATTCATTCAATGACTTCTTTTTTTTTTTTTTTAATTTTTTTATTGTTATGTTAATCCCCATACATTACATCATTAGTTTTAGATATAGTGTTCCATGATTCATGGAACATTCAATGACTTCTTAACTTGAAGACCTAAAACAAGGTCCTGCAGAAGGGCAGTGTTTTTGGGAAAAAAAAAAAAAAAAAAAAGTAAAAATAAAAAATCTGGTTTTTGAAAAAAAGAAAAAGAAAAAACAGACATTCAAATTAATACTAATAAGTAATGTGATTATTAATTTATTTCAATATGACCATATAAGCACTACAGAATTGAAACATGAGCAAAATTAAACATAGCTACTATAGTGACAAAAATCCCTGATCCCAGATTTAAGAGAAGTGCTGTCTCTCCCTATCTGTTTCTTGCTTCAGCCAATGTCTTAGCATTCTTGAAAAGAGTAGGGAAATATATGTGTAGTTAAAAAGGTCTATACTTTTTCTAGACCTTCTCAGATGTTTCTAAGGATCCTTGCTGCATTTATTTTCTAAAGTTTCTAAGATTCTGAGAAGTAAGTTATTAAAGGAGTTGAAAAGTAAGAATGTGGCTAAAGAGAGAGAGAGAGAGAGACAGAAAAAAATCAGGTAAGAATGGAAGCATTATAAAGAGAATGAATACAAAAAGGAACAATTTTGGGTCAGGAGTATAACCTAGTTCTGAAGAGTTAAGGAGAAAAACATATCAATCGATGTAACAAAAATATATATGTACAGATATATCTAAATTATCTATACGTGGGGGAAAAAATGAAGTTAGGAGTCCTGTTTACTATAGTGAGAAAAGGCAGGGAAACAAGGGCTGGATTCTCTACATCTTCCAGCTGGAATACAGAATAAATCTGGAAGCGACAGAGCAGAGCCAGCTTCAGGTTATGATGGCCAACAAGCAGAGCATGGTACCCAGAAGGTATGATGACACAGAAGAGAAGAAAACCCTGCAACACAACTGGCAATGACTCTCTTGTGTTGCTACAGATTTCTTAATAAATAAGCTCAGCAGGAAATCAGATGCGAGGTATATGTAGTGACCTACAATGGTGTTGGGAGTCAAGAGTGGAAAGCTGGACATTCAGTGGTAGGGGAGTTGGGAACGGGATTTTAAGAGATTCATCCAAAGCAAATAAAGAGACAAAGGAGGGCCTCCGTCATCACCTGGGAATTGAGTAGTACCTGATTTTAAGACACATAAATGATAGGGATCCAGTTATCAAAAGTGGGTATGATGTGAAGATAAAAAACCTTGAATATCGAGTTGGTATCATTAGACCTGTGGGACAGGCACAGACTAACGGAATGTCAGCCCTGACCTTCCCACAGGAGCACTTGATGCTTCCAAAACAGACTTCCTGAGAGTAAATCTTGACTCCCATTGGGTGGATGGCAATGGGCAAGTGGGAAGCTTAATTTCTCTGTATTAGTCTTCTTTATTAGTATAACAGGACTATAATGTTATCCAATTTGTTGTGAGGATCGAATGGCATTATGTACATAAAGCATTAGGACAGTATGTGACCCTTTATAAACAATCACTGTTTGCTTTCATTGTTGTCCTTTTTATCATTATATACTTAATTTTGGCAAAAAGGTACCATCTGTAATTGTTGCCCTTTTTATCATTATATACGTAATTTTGGCAAAAAGGTACCATCTGTACCTGAAGGGTGGATAGCCCCTCAGAAAAATGACATTGATTGGCAAAGAAAAAGATTTAGATTTCAGTGGAACCAGGTTCTAGGCAGAAACCAGTTTGAAGGCAGCAAACTAAGTGGGTGCCATATCCTGAGTGAGAGCCAGATAAGAGTGAACACATCCACAAGAATGCTTAAAAAGACCAAGCCTTGGGAGGGAGAGCAACTAAAATGTTCATTTATTGTTGGTGGGGGTGTAAATTTGTTCACCCATATTGGAAAATGGTTTATTAATGTCTACTGAAGCTAAATATAGGACTGTCCAATACCTCACTAATTCTTGTCACAAGAGAATGTCCAGAAGAAAGTAATGCATATGTCCATAAGCAGACATATACAGCATCACCTATAACAGCTTTATTTATAATAGTCAAAACCTGGAAACAACCAAAATGTGCATCAATAGGAGAATGGATACATAAATTGTAGCATATTCGTACAATGGAAAACTATTCGGCAATAAAAAGAGAATAAACTAAGCAACATGGATCACTCTCACAGAAATTACACTGAGCAAAAGAAGTCAGATGCAAAAGAGCCCCTCCTGTAATATTCACCTTACAGAAGTTCACGAACAGGCAAAACTAACGTATGGTGATAGAATCAGAATAATGGTTATTCCCTGAGAAGAGTAGGTGGGTATTTGATCGGGAAAGGACGTTGGGGAGCTGTCCAGGGTGCTAGAAATGCTCTGTAACTTGATCTCGGTTATGGTTACTTGAGTGTAAAAACTAATCTGTATTAAATACATGCATCCTTCATGGTGTAGAAGTTAAATCTCAATTAAAAAAAAATAGCAAGAGAAAAGATGAGACTTGGGTAAGGCCTCCCATTGAGAAGGATGATGATGCCTGTCGGTTACTTAGTGATTTCTCTGTTGGTGCTGACCTAACTGATTCAAAGACATTAACCCTTCATATCAGCAGTAAGGGGAAGACATTCAGAGTTCCTTGAGTCTGGGAGAGGATTTATGACTCCCATGTGAATGAATAATTATGCCTGAGCATGAGTAGGAGATAGCCTATGATGCCAGGACATAAGAGTGAGGCCATTCAAAACCTTAATCTGGCATGCAGGGGTGCCACATAGGGGTGCAAAGCATGCAAATAAGTTCTTCTGTCTTCAGTGGCAGTTTAAGGCAATAAATAAAGATACTGGATCCACAGTCAAATTCGACTAGGTCAAAGCCCATCTCTGCTTCTTAGCAGCTCTGTGACCTAGGCAAGCTATACAACCTCTCAGAGCCTCAGTGTGTTCATTGTAAAATGGGCTAATAAAGATACCTATCTCACAGGTTTATTGTGAGGACTAAATGGGTTCATATTTAGATAAAGTATTTAGGAGATGATCTGGCAAATTGTAAAGCCTATGTAATGTTAAATTGTACATTGTTTCTCAAAAGTGGCTACTGCCTATAACAATAATTTTTCTACTTTTAAAATTCAGAGACTGATAAAATTCCCCTAATACATGCTTTGGTGACCGACACAGGTTCTATAAATGTTGATTTAGCCCAACAGAGACATTTAAAAGTGAACTACAATACTATACCCATGTCATAGAAGGACATATTAGAAACCCAAAACCCACAATAAGGACAGGAATTATCTCTATATAAACATCATCCATTAAATGAACAAAATTTAGCACCTGGATAACTCCACAGTGCAATGCTTTTATTTTCCTTTCCTAATTTTATCTCCAAAACAGGAAGTCTTCATCATAGTCCAGTTTATTAAGCACAAGCCATCTGGTCCCTTTGGCATTACCAGTGATAGCTAAATCCATGCTGGGACATTTGAAACCTCGATTTCCATGTTAACTTCACAGGCAACTCCGGGGAGAGCAAGGGAAAGAACATATTATGTTGAAAGGCTCCAGTTATGAGGTAGGGAGGTTGAGACTCATTTAACAAGAATTATAACGCATTCACCTAAAAGCTGAGTTTTGGAAGTCATTATGCTCGTAAGCACTGCATAATGCCTACTGCCAACAGAGCTATACATATGTGGGAAACCAAACTCCCAAGAAGTGGTTGATATCCTGTTTCAAAGAAGAGATGTGAAGCTAATTATGTGGATTGCATAGAACAGATTCAATGATCAGGCAGATGCAGATGTATTTTGGACAGTCATATTTAGACGTTTAGAACAGAACACAGTGGGAAAGTTGATTTTGAAAAACATATTTGCTGGTATGTTTAACTCTATCACTAGAGGGCAGGCTCTTCAGAGGACATCTGGAAGGTGCCTCCTACTCTACCTTATAACTGGCACAAAAGTATCCCAAAGAAGTCTTGAACTGTTTCTGTTGGAGCACTATCTTATAAGCAACTGCTCCAAACATTAAACGTCACCACAGTTAGAGAATGATTTAGAAAACAGGAAATTAAAAGTTGCAACAGGAAGCTTTAAATGATAAAGTAAGGAATTAGCCAAAATGGTATTTTGCAGAGTTCATTTTTTTCCTTCCCAAATTCTACTAAAAGCATGACTACAAATGTTTATTAGGGTTTTGTTTTACACTACTTTTCTGCATACTGAAAATAGAAGCTTAAGATGGAGTTCTCCAATTTCAGTCATTACTAACATATTTGATTTGCTTAGTCTTTCAACAATGAAGAGAAAAATAGTTTCTTTTTTTTTATTATTTATTTATTCATAAGAGACAGAGAGAGAGAGACGCAGAGGGAGAAGCAGGCTCCCCGCTGAGGAGGGAGCCCGATGCGGGACTCGATCCCAGGACCCCAGGATCATGACCTGAGCCGAAGGCAGATGCTTAACCATCTGAGCCACCCAGGCACCCAAGGAAAATAGTTTCTTAAATTTTCCAACAGTAAATGTACAAAATATGAGTGTGACAATCAAGCATGATACTCCTCAATTCTGGTTCAACTAAATATGGAGTAATTGAATATTTGCTTCAATTTTTCCTTCAAAAATATTTCAGAGCAGCTCAAGGAAGCACGTTAGGTAGCCCAGACTCTCAATTCATTTATTTATTCAATAATTTATTCATTCATTCCAGAAGCATTTGTTATCTACCATACATGCCAGGAACCACCATGTGGTAGAGCTGACAGCACATCGGTGAACAAACCATAATCCCTGCCCTGAAAATCTCTTAGTCTATCATACCTCATGGGGACAACTGAGGCCTGACAGGATGCTGTAGGAGTAGAGTAGGGAGATACCCAAAGCAGACCATGTTGGGTGGGCAATTACAGGACATTCTAGAAGGAGGATGATGTTTGATATCAATAACAGTGTGGGAGAGGAAGAAATGGATACCTTGTAATAGCTAGAGGGCACAGCACATGAGAAGAGGGAAGAATATGTGGTACCTGCCGGGATGGGCTAACATTGCAATGTGTAGGTTAAGGAGGGCACATGCTGGGGAGAGGTAGGAGTTGAGAAGACATGATAGGTAGGTGAGTGCTAGAACATGATGAGCTAAGGACTTGACTCTTGCACCAGGAATGATAGGCACCCATATGTCATGAACCTAGGATTCATCTGAGCATTAGTGTCCTAGGTGCAAAACACTTTTCAAAAGAAAATGAGAGAATTTTCTCAATGATCACCTAGGTAAGAAAGTTGTGCCAGGATAAAGTTATGTAAGGTTCAAGTAAGGCTGGGTTGTAGAAAATGTGTCAAGAAGACAGAATTCTAGGAAATTAGAAGATATTTGCAAATGACATATCAGATAAAGGGCTAGTATCCAAAATCTATAAAGAACTTATTAAACTCAACACCCAAAGAACAAATGATCCAATCAAGAAATGGGTAGAAGACATGAACAGACATTTTTCCAGAGAAGACATCCAAATGGCCAACAGACACATGCAAAAGTGCTCAACATCGCTCGGCATCAGGGAAATCCAAATTAAAACCTCAATGAGATACCACCTCACACCAGTCAGAATGGCTAAAATTAACAAGTCAGGAAATGACAGATGTTGGTGGGGATGCGGAGAAAGGGGAACCCTCCTACACTGTTGGTGGGAATGCAAGCTGGTGCAGCCACTCTGGAAAACAGTATGTAGGTTCCTCAAAAAATTGAAAATAGAGCTACCCTATGACCCAGCAAT